>NC_056523.1:158339044-158388764 GCF_019175285.1 Sceloporus undulatus | reverse complement strand
TCTTCAGGCCAGCCCCTGATGGTACTGGGCCAGCCTTCTCTCTCCCTCAGAAAGATTTAGAAAGATGCAGAGTGCAATCACTTACATGCACAAGAGCAATTCACACAGACACAGTATTCAGAGTTAACCAAAATGGAAACATGTAAACTGGATAGCAGGGTTTTAAGTTTTTTTAAGGAGGGTGATATTTACCTATCCAAAGAGTAGACCATGGAAAGCAGGAGTGGCTCAGACTGAGTCAGAGGGCAACACAGGATACACACAGAATGCAGCCTAGGACAACTGAATGTGTTACAGTGTATGCGGATGCTAGGCCCTTGGGATCAATATTTATACCTGAAAAGTAGCCTCTGGGGATGGGGTATCTCATGAGGTAACAAAGACTTGATATTATTTCCCAGGAACTGACAATGGGATTCCAGACTGGTTAATGGCTTTAACTTTAGGGTGACAAAAACAGTGCCCAGGATAACTGGATAGGAAGGTTTGCTGGAAGCATAGCAGGGGGTAAGCAGGGAGAACTGGATTACTACTTCCATATAATCAGACCTCCTTTGTCTCTTGGTGTAAGAGGAAATGCAGAGGACTTGGGGGAAGGAAGGAGCAACTAGTACACCCATTTAGCCTTGATTGTATTATTACCTGGATTGTCCACATGCCCTCAGGTCTTTTCTCCTGGGAACCTTACCTACTGTTTCTAAAGGTCATTGTGATCTCTCAAGAACATGTTAGCTCCAGATAAGAAATATGAAAACATGAGGACCCCAAATATGGTGCGGGGTATGCAGGGTGTTCTAACAGGGATGAAGAGAAACCTTGACTTGTGTGTGTGTGTGTGTGTGTGTAAGAATTAACTAGCTAAGAAGATGTGAGGGAGAAAGCAAACGTGAAAAAGTGTGCAGCTAAGTGTGTGTCTGTGCGAACTAAAGAGAGAATTGTGTGTGTCAGAAACAAGGGGGCTTTCTAAACAGCCCTTTGGGACGTCCGGAGGACGTCCCATTTTAAAAAAGGGGCGTCTCTTTTAGACGCCCCATGGCCTAGTACGGACTCCGTCCGTACAAGATGGCGGCGCCCCTTCTACAAGGGCGCCGCCATCTTTACGTATCGGACGCACAGCGTCCAGACGCGTCGCGCCACTGCTGACGTAGCGAGCGCGCCCCTGGCGCCTCGCTACGTCGCAAACGCGACGCAAAAAGAAGCTCCATTTTGGAGCTTCTTTTTTCGGTCCGCGCGGGAGTCGGGCCGTCTGAAGGCTCCGGCTCCCCCGCGGACCTACTGGCGGCGGTGCCAGACCGCTGCAAAGCGGCGGTCTGTACCCCGCCAAGGAGATAAAGGAATCCTGTGTAGTACCTTTGGAGAGTGAAAGAAATTCCTCTCAGATAAATGGCTCAGCAGGGAAAATAATTAGTGTGAATGAACTCCCGCAAGAGTGAGTGTTTGAAAGAAAAAGAACGAGAGAAACAGTGTGATGGAGAGAGAATGAATGAAGTGTGCATGTGAGAGTGCTGCAGGAACAGAAAAATGGGGCCTCTTGGAAGCCCCAAATCTTCTCCCAGGGCCCCAAAATCTACTCCTTGGCCAGCCAGCCCAACATGTTGTTCCTTCAGGAGTGGAGCCACCTAGGCTGGTTCTCCTCTGACTCTGAGGGGGCCCAGACAGAGCCGGGGAATGGCAGCGGCTCTGAGCAAGAGGCTCCTCCAGCCTCTGCTGCTGCCAGAGTTCACCACGGATGCTGTCTCTCCTTTGGCCTCTGTGCACCTAGGGCCCACTGGACTGACCAGGTCCACTGGTTGAGGCTGCAGAAATGTCTTGTCCCAATAACCAGGGCTGTGACGGTTGGAGGAATTAGAAGTGGTGGCTCAGGATGGGCCCTGCCAGATGCCATGACCCAGCAAGCGTCCCTGCTCTCCTCCTCCTCCTCTTCCCTCAGGTAAACGTGGCTTCTCCAAGCACCCTCCTCACCTTTCTCTTCCCCTCCAGGACAGAAAAATTTTGGGAAGCAGAGGAGGGATTAGGACCTCTAAGTCTTTCACAGACACACACCTTTTGAGCAACTCTCCTCCCCCATCCTCCAACAGTTTGAAAACCACTGCTTTGGTGACTCCTCAACTTCCTTAAACTCATTCATCATGTCTTGTATCAGTCCCTCTTTCAATTTTGCTATATCATAATTTCTCAGATATTTAATCTCTTCCAATAACTTATGTAAAGGACAAAGAACATTGCTCCATCTTCAGCAGATCCAGTAGTTACAGGTTAAAAACAGAAAGCAAGTCTCTCTGTCTCCCCCCCCCTTTTTTTTTCTTTACCTCTATAAGTCAAAGGTTGTTAGTCTCCCTAAGTCCAAAGGTTGTTGGTCTCTCTAGATCCAAACAAGCCATCATATCTTCTCAAAACAGCAAAATTCAACACTCCCAAGAACAAATCATCAAGAAATAAAGTAAGAAGTCATATATCTTCTAAAATTACTGCCCCATCTTATCTGTTTAAATTTTATTAAGCTACTTTATTGTAAAGTTTTTTTGCTATTAAGCTAAAATCTTGTAAATAGCCTTTATTTTCTCAAATCTTGTTTAATGAAGGAAGGCAACTCACCAAGGATTTAATGTCGCCCTCCCTTCACTTGTAAATGAAGCAATGAGATGTCATTAAGAAAGTGAGGATTGTTGCAGGTCCAGTATCCCTAAAGCACATATAGGCAGTTGGTCCTGGTGTTACTCCCAAGGCCCCACTGCTGCTCAAACTCACTTCAAACCGCTATGTATTTTGCAGTCTCCTTGCAAGGAGCAGTGTTTCGGACCACATGTGGGCAATCTCACACTCCCTTTCACAGCGTTTGATGAAGGACATCAACCTCCCATTAGTCCTCACCAGGAAATCCACATCTATCTTGTTTTAAAGAAGAACTGCCTTGGAGCAATTACACAAACATGGTGCCCTATATTTGTCCTCTGCGTTGCCCACCTGTATTAAATAAATAGAAAACGCTAACCTTTTATGGCATATCTGTTTTGCTGGCCAGCTAACATGGACGTTGGTGTTTATTTTGACAAAGAGAATGAGAACTCCCCTTTTCACTGTTCAGCTTAAAAACCTTTCCATCTGTTTTTCTGATATATCGTTTACTGGTCAGAACGCGTCGTGGAATATGAACGTCATCCTCAAATTGTATCCTCGGAATGTGATTATTATTTATTCAACATGTGATTAACAGATGGTTGGAAAGGTCATATTCCAACCGATTTCCTAGAACCCGGTTATTGCCCAGAACAGCTACTGTTAACACACTTTCCCTAAAAGGTCTGCAGCTGAGTGCATCCGTCTCATTAAGCCACATGCAACTGGTGAATGTGGTTGGCTTCACTGCCTCAGAACAAGAAGTGGGTGCTTTATTCCCATCTGTTTATGAATATTCACAGGCACAAGCCAACAATATGCCAATTGTAATACTTCATCGGACGACTCTAGTTTCTGAAAACTTAAGACCATAAGAAATATTTCACAAACCATCCCCAGACTATCTGTATGAGAAGAAAGTCTCAATAAGGTCAGTGGGCTTAGTTTCAGGAGTAAAGTTACATAGGATTTAATTAATTAATTAATTTCAAGGTACAAAAGCCTCTGGGTTTCCCCCCTTCTCTGATGGCAATAGACTCTTTAATCCTTTAAAGTTTCATAATAGTCAATGGGGCTTACTCCCATGCGGACATTTCCACAAGATGTCATTCTGTATCTTTAAAGTGCCCCCCCCCCCCAAAAAAAAAGACATGGTGTTTTTATGGGTCTTGCTCACCCAGTATAAATGTACATTCCTGCTTCTTAGTCCTGCTCAAATGGAGAACAATTTGAAACTCTTCCTGGAAAAAGTTGAAATGTAGGACATGTCCTGGAAAAATAGGATGAGTGGTCACCCTGCATTTATATTAGTTTTTTAAAGCTTTTATTTGGCCACGTCGTGCCTTGTCCTCTTCGGCTAGAAGCCAGAAACAAAGGCCCTCCGGCCCCCCTGAATTTCTGTGAATGCTTTGTAGCTTTTATTTGGTCATGTCCCCCTTTTTCCTCCAACGTCCTCCATTTTGTGGTGCCTGGTCCTCCTTTGGGGTTAGGAGGGCAGCTAGTCACCTAGTATAATGTACATCCCTGCTTCTTCGTCCTGCTAAAAAATGGAGGACATTTTGAATTCCCTCCTGAACAGGGATAATGAAATAGAGGACATGTTCTGGCATTTATATTAGTTTTTAGCTTTTATTTGGGCATGTCCTCCATTTTCCTTGAGCGCCGTCAATGTTGTGGCTCCCCATTATTATTATTATTATTATTATTATTAAACTTTATTAATAAAACAGTGTACATAAAACAGGATAGAACAAAACAGTCCTCCTCCCAGACAGTGGCCCAAATGAAACACACTCCTCCTGAAGTTGCCTCTGAGAGCATTTGCTGCTCTCCTGGAACTAGCCCCGCCCCCTGGGAGCGTTCCCGCGTTCTTCCTTCCCTTCCCGCCAACAAGGCTGTTTCGTCACAGGGGCGCCGGAGCCAATAGGAAGGGAGGGGAGGCGGGGCCAACGGAACGCGGGAACTGGGGAAACGCTCGCGCGGGCGCGGGAAAAAGAAGAAGAAGGGCGCGCGCGAGAGAGAGAGAGAGAGCGCGCGCGCGCCAGAAAGGGAGGCTGGAGCGGAGAGAGAGGCGTTCCTCCTCTGCAACAACTGGCTCCCTTGACTGCCTTGCTTTCCCTTTCCCTCCCTTCCCTATGGAGAACTTCCAGAAAGTGGAGAAGATCGGGGAGGGCACCTACGGCGTGGTCTACAAAGCCAAGAACAAAGTCACCGGCGAAGTGGTCGCTCTCAAAAAGATCCGCCTGGACACGTGAGTCCGCCCCGTCCTCCTTTCCCAGGACGCGTCCTACATTTCGGCCGCCCTCCTCTTCCCCAGGACTCAAGGGAGTGACCTTTCTATAGCAGGGTTTTGGAACTTTTATTTGGTACAGTGTCCTCCATTTTGAGCGTGAGAAGTAGGTATTTTTATGAGTGCAGTTAGCTTTTATTGGGTCATGTGTCCCCCGTTTTTCTTGAATGTCCTCCATTTTGAGCATGATTAAAAGCAGGAATTTACCTTTCGATAAGTATTTTGTAGCTTTTATTTTTATATGTCACCCATTTTTCTTGATGTCCTCCATTTTGAGCAGGACTAAGAAGCAGGATTTTTATCTCTCTAGGAGTGTTTTGTAGCTTTTATTTTGTATAATGTCCTCCATTTTTCTTCAGTGTCCTCCATTTTGAGCATGACTAAAAAGCAGGAATTGGCATTTACAAGAGTGTCTTTAGCTTTTATTTTGTATCTTGTACATTTTTTTGAATGTCCTCCATTTTGAGCATGGCTAAGAAGCAGGAATTTGTCTTTCTAGGAGTACTTTGTAGCTTTTATTTGGTATAATGTCTCCCATTTTCTTTGAATGCCCTCCATTTTGAGCAGGACTAAGAAGAGGCGTTTATCTCCCTGGGAGTGTTTTGTTTCTTTTGGCCCTGTCCCCCATTTCCCTTGAATGTCCTCCTTGGCGCAGAGGGCATGGGGTCCCCCTGTTGCCCCCCACTCTCACTCTCTCTCTCTCTCCACACCTTCCATCCTGCTTCCCATTTTGCCCTGAAAAAGCTTGAGGGGGTTTGCTTAAAAGAAGTCACACTCTCTCAGCCTCAGGGGAAGGCAGAGGCAAACCCCCTCTGAACCAGTCTTGACAAGGAAACCCTATGACAGGTTCGCCTTAGGGTTGCCATAAGTGGACTTGAAGGCACACAAACAACAACCACAACAGAGGCTGGCATCCCGCTTCCCGGAGGAGGAGGAGGAGAGACTCCGGGTACATCTTCCACACTGTAGAAACAATACAGCTTGACACCACATTCCCTGCCATGGATCCATCCTACAGAATCCTGGGGTTTGTAGTTTTGTGAGGCCCCAGCACTCTTGGACAGAGAAAGGCTTAAAAGCATGGTAAAACTACACATCCCATTAATAAAACGGAAGCGGAAAAGAAACGTACGGTGGTTTAGAAGAAGTATGGGTAACTTATGTCCAAAACACACTGCAGAAATAATCCACTTTGAGAGCATTTTAACTGCACTGGCTCAGTGCTAGGGAATCCTGGGAATTGGTGCGCCAGGATCGTTTTGCATACTGGTTTTCCAGACTCACAGGACTGTGTCTTGTGGAGAGATCTTGAGCACTTTGAGACTAACTGAAAGAAGTCAGCAGGAGCTTTTGTAGACATTAGTCTGCTTCCTCAGATGTATCAGGTCCTCCTATTGCATCTGAGGAAGTAGATTTACATCTAGGAAAGCCCCTGCTCCTAAGGACTGGAGAAAAGCTTTGGCCCGGCTCTGGCCTCTTAAGATGTGTGTGTCATTTAAACAAAAGTGACCTGAAGCAACTTTATTTGGCCTGTCTGTTCAGGCCCAAAGTTGCTACAAGATCTCTCTACAGACTGATTCTACAGACTAACACAGCTATTATACCTTTAAATTGACTACTTTCTTTCACTTAAGTTCAAAACATGCTGAAGAAACAATCCAGTTTGAGACCACTGTAACTGCCCTGGCTCAGTGCTAGCGAATCCTGGGAATTGTTGTTTATTGTGGCTACAAAGCTCTTTGACAGAGAAGGCTCAGTGTCTCACAGAACTACAGTTCCCTGAATTCCCTGGCACTGAGCCAGGGCACTTAAAGTGGGCTCAAGCTGGATTGTTTCTGCAGTGTGTGTTTTGGACCTGAGTTTGATAGAACAGTCAGTATCAAACTGTTTTGATTTGTTTTGTGGCATGAATGTTGCTCTTTGTTAGTGAATAGGTTATCTTTGTATTGGTTAATGTTTTAGTATGCAAGTTGATTGTTAATTTTTTCTTAAATAATAATACATTCATTTTTATTATTTAAGAAAAAATTAACAATCATACTAGAAACATTAATTGATACAAAGATAACATATTCACTAACAAAGAGCAACTTTTTTCTTAAATAATAATAAATACATTTAAGAAAAGAACTACAAATCCCAGGATTCCCTAGGATGGAGCTACAGCACTTAAAGTGGTGTCAAAGTCAGGGTGACCAGCCATCCTCCTGATCCAGGAAGAAAGCCAAAATGTCCTCAATTTTGGGCATGGCTAAGAACCAGGAATTTATATGAGAGTGTTTAGCTTTTATTTTGTAGTCTCCAACGTTTTTCTTAAACGTCTTCCATTTTGCAGTGCCTAGTCCTCCTTTGGGGTTAGGACATCTGGTCACCCTGGCCAATTATTACTATTGTGTGTGGATGCACTATCAGAGGCTTGCATGGCTGAGACTTTCCCCCATAATATCAGGCCTTGGCTGTCAAGGGGAATTAAACTCACGCTGTCAGCCTTAGAGGGATGACACTTAACACAGCACCAGACTTCTCCACACTGCTGTGACATGGGCATCTAGCAAGAGAGACTCAAAGTTTGGGTTGCAACAGTTTTGAGCAGTTTGGTCTTGTATTAACTGTCATCAACCCTGTAAGGCAGGGGTAGGCAACTTTTTTGAGCTGGGGGCCGGGTTGCTGTCCCTCAGACAACTGGGGGGGCCGAAGCCGGGGGGTGGAGCTTCCACCCTCTGGGGCGGAGCCGCATGCCAGGGCGGAGCTTCCACTATCCGGGGCGGAGCCACATATCAGGGGTGGAGTTTCCACCCTCCGGGGGGCAGAGCCGCATAATAATAATAATATTTGCAAGAAGCTACAAGGGCCAGCAATGTCATAACACAGGAAAAATGCATGCACACTGTCTCAACCCAGAAAAGAGCAAGCAAGTCCATGTAGGGGGATTTTGCAAAGAGAATACCAAAGGATAACAAAAACAATAATACAGTGGTACCCCGGGTTACGAATTTAATTCGTTCCGCGGCGCCGTTCGTAACCCGAAAGATTTCGCAACCCGAAAAAGCCATAGCCGCTAGCGCTGGAAAGCCGCGATTTCGTGCGAAAAAGCGCCGAAAAGCACCAAAAAATTTTTCGTAAGCCGAAAAAAAAAAACGTAACCCAGAACAGTTTTTTCCTATCTAATTTTTTCGTATCCCAGAAATTTCATAACGCGGTCATTTCGTATCCCGGGGTACCACTGTAATAGCAATATTTGCAAGAATGGAAGCGACTAGGCAAGGCCACAAAACAGCAAAAAACACATGCCACTGTCTCAACCCAGAAAAGAGTGAGCAAGTCCATGTGGGGGGATTTTGCAAAGAGAATACCAAAGGATAACAACAATAATAATAGCAATATTTGCAAGAATGGAAGCGACTAGGCAAGGCCACAAAACAGCAAAAAATGCATGCCACTGTCTCAACCCAGAAAAGAGCAAGCAAGTTTCAGGGCTCCAGAGGCCGCATCGAGCCTCCTAATGGCCGCCGCCATTTTGCCCTTCAAAATGGCGGCCGAAATCGGCGCCGATTTCGGCGGCAGGAGGGACTGGGGGCCGGCAGAAAGGCGCCCGCAGGCCGCATCCGGAGGTTGCCGACCCCTGCTGTAAGGTTTGGTAGTTTTGGTAAGACACCTGGAATTTGGACTCTAGATAGCCCCAGTGGCCTCGAACTAGGGAAGAGTTGAAAGCCCATCACTAAACTACATATTCCAGGATTCTGTGGAACAGGGGCCACAAGAAGTTGAAGTGGAATCTTAATTGCTATAAATAGTCTGCAAAGGGGTCTTGGATCACCTTTGAGACTAACTGAATGAAAGCCATAGCAGTTAGTCGTAAAGATGCTACAAGATCCCTTTGCAGACTAATTTTGCAGGCTAACATAGCTGTGTCTTTGAATGCTATAAACAGCTGTAAGATAAATATACGTTCGACTAATATTGGAGGACTAGCAGGCAGTACTGGAGATGGGAAATTTTCTTTATTGTCTGGCTTTCTCGGGGTAGCTGGTCACTGAATTGCTTTTGCAGTGAGATTAGGAGAGAAAAATCTCAACCTGGTACCAAGCTGGATCTTTGGTTCTGTTCCTTAGACTGCTGGAGGGGCCTGAATTTCCATATCTTTCGGTTGGTGTGGTTATTGCCTCTGCTTGACTGGCTTGGAGAGCAGAGCTTCTATAAGTAGTATGTGCAAAGTGACTTTGGTAGTTTGCTCCAGGCTTTGTGTGAGCATACGCCAGTGCTTAAGTCTCATGCTGGGTACACTTTTTCAGGGTGTGCTGCTCGTGCATCCTAAGTGATACTTAAAAAGCTCAAGATGGTGTACATTAGGGGTATGAAAGTTTCACAACCTCATACTCCTGTATCATTTTTCAAGGAACTTTTGTCTAAAAGCAATTAAAAACCTATTAATTCTTAGCTGTGTTAAAAAAAGGTCACCTCCAAATTAAAAAGAACGTAATACATGATTTCCCCATAGAAACAACATAGCAACCTGTGCTGTTGTGCTATAAACATTTAAACACTATACCTTTACAAAACCCAATATTTTTTCATTTCTTATTAGTTAAGATGAACCGTAGTTGCAGTTTGCTCAAATCCGCAAATGTGGCAGGCCTAATCTACCTCAAATGGTTGTTCTGAGGACAAAATAGGGAGAGAATACACATTATGTAAACTAGGCATATGTGTGTGTTATGAGAGTACTAAAAAGTGTATGTGTGAGAAAAGATTTTCAGGGCCTTTAGTAGTAATCACTGGAGTTCTAAACACTCCAAAATACAGGACCATTGAGTATTTTTCAGGAGCTTTTCAATTACAAGTTGAAACCTTTTGGGTTATTTTAAAAACAATAAACAGTTGACCATCTTAGAGCACACTGAGCTTGCTCCTTACTGTTTTCTGCTTTTAAACATGCTTTCCAGTACTCTGATAACACACGAGCACACACATATATCACATTCATAAGATGGAAAACAATGCTTAGTTCTGTGGTGCTGCTAAGAGAGCAGTTTTGTACTTGGAAATATGTGGCTTGTTCCTTTGGAAAGAACACTCAATGGTCCAGTTGTTACGGGTCTCTTTTCATTTAGCCATTGTGAAAAGCAGCCATATTATGAAATGAATCAAGGCAAGATAATAAATCTGGAGCACAACCATCTAGTCAGCCCTGTAGCTTCATCTCCAACCTTTTCACCTTGTCTTTCCTGTTTGCTTCCAGGGAAACAGAGGGAGTCCCAAGCACAGCCATCCGGGAAATCTCACTGCTAAAGGAACTGAACCATCCCAACATTGTCAAGTAGGTTCATGGACAGAAGTTGGGAAAGAAGAGGTGCTCTGAAATGAATGTCATTTGTGGAGTGGTGGGAAAACCCACAGTTCTAGTCCATTTGTCAAGGAAACCATTGAAGGTTAAAGATGAGGAATGTTTAGCCCTTCAGATACTTTGGACTTCAGCTCCCAGAACTCAGCCAGCATGGCTAATCCTAAAAGATTATGGGAGCTGTAGACTAAAACATTTGGAAGGCTAATGTTTTCTCAACCCAACCCTGGTGTTTATCGTTAACTGCTCTTGAGTCAGCTCCAACTCATGGTGAACCTGTTGCTGAGACATCTCTACAACCCTTGGTCCTCCACTGCTCTGCTTAGTTCCTGCAAATGCAGACCCATGTTCACTCTAGTTGAGTCTGTCCATCTGGCATGCAGTCTTCCTCTCTTTCTACTACCCTCTACCTTTCCTAGGATTAGTGTCTTTTATAACGAATCATGCCTTCTCATGATGTGGTAAAGTATGACAGCTGGGGTTGATCATCTTGACTTCCAGGGAGATTTCAGACTTGATTTTTGGCTGTCCAGTGTCCTCAACACTCTGTTCCAGACCACATCTCAAATGAATTTTATTGCCTGCTTTATTCACTATCCACCTCTTACATCTATACATGGTGTTGGGGAATACAATGGCTTGGACAATTCTAACTTTGTCTTCAGTTATATATCTTTACTATCTTGGCTAGTTCTTTCATAGCTGCCTCTCTTGTTCCTAGTCTTCTTATTTCTTGACTGCAGTCATCATTCTGATCAGTGTTTGATCCTGTCTGTTAGTAATATGGTGTCATCTGCATATCTAGGATTGTTGATGTTTCTTGCTCCTATCGTCATTCCCCCTTTTTCTGAGTCTAAACCTGCTTTCATTATGATATTTTCTGCGTACAAGTTGAACAGATAGGGTGGTAGAATGCAGCCTTGCTTGACCCCCTTGCCAGTTGGGAACCATTCTTTTTCTCCGAATTCTGTTTTAACAGTAGCCTCTTGTCCTAACTATAGATTTCTCAGGACTACGAGATGTAGTTGTACTCTTATGGCCTTAAGAGCCATCCATAGTCTATAAAGCACATGGTGATCCCCTCGCCTCCAGAATTCCTTTGTATGCTCCATTAACCATCATATGCAATATGGTTCCTAATGCCTCTTCCTTTTCTGAACCTCATTTGCACCTCTGGGATGTCTCTCTCCATGTACAAATGGAGTCTGTGCTCCAGAATTTTGAGCATAATTTTCCCTGCATGGGAGAGTAAAGCTGTGATCTTATAATTGCTGCAGTATTTTGTGTCTCTTTTTTTGTGGAAGGGGATGTATATTGATCATTTCCAGACTGTTGGCCACCGTTTTGTTTTCCATACCCTGGTGTAAGCAATGCAATTTCCCAACTCTGCTGGGAGGTAGCTTGTTCAAGACCTGACAGGCACTGGAGCTTTCAAAGAAGAATGTATTCAAAAAACAACAAGGAAGGCTGCATACTATGTGTAATACTAAACTTGGAGATGTAAGGGCTTCTTGAATATTATTCTTGACCCATTGGACTAACAGTTGCAATGCAGCAGCCACCTTTCTACATTCCTTTATCAAACTCCTCATTTCTTTGTTCATTCATCCATCTTCCCTCCTCCTTGACTTCAGACTGCTGGATGTGATCCATACAGAAAACAAACTCTATTTGGTCTTTGAGTTTCTGCATCAGGACCTAAAGAAGTTCATGGATTCTTCATCTTCAATCAGTGGTGTAGAGTTACCCCTTATCAAGGTGAGTAGTTAAGGAAGCAAAAGATAGCTAGGGCAAAGTAAAACAAATAGTTGCTGGATCCTTGATTTGTTTATTTTCATCTCCCCTGTACTCCTGCACACATAGACTTTCCAGGACATCTCTGAGAGTGCAGTAGAATGTGTTTTCAAAGCGATTTCCCGCAGCTTACAATAGCAGTGGGTAGGGCACAATTGATACACACCGTGAATGAAGCATAGAGCACAGTGAAGCTTTCTCAGGAACCTCTGATCAATAATTTAAAATAAAATTCCTGGCTCATATTCTAGGGTGGCATGTTCTGAACTAAGATTCTCAGTAATGACAGATGCACTCAGATCCATATGTACCGAAGGGCCAATTGGAAGGGGAAGGTTCCCTTCAGTCCTTTGGACATACTTTCCTATAGGCTTAGCAGAACTCACAAAGATAGATTGTACCCTAAAACTCTAGCTTTCATGCTCATGTCAGAAGAACTACTCCGGACAATTCACAACCTCTCAGGTAATTCAAAGACCAAAATACAAGTTTTGTAAAAACAAACAAATCAGCACAATCTTCCCTCTTACTACTTGAACCTTTTAGGTGTACCAGTTAAGGGAGGTTAAGTCGCTATGATTAAATTAACGTAATAATGGCAAGGGATTGAGGTAATTTCTGCTAACCTGTTGAGTCACTTCTAGTGGGTTCACTCAGTGTTTAAGTAGGAAGAGAGGAGGACTTGTGACTGGCCAGGATCCAACTGAATACTTAGGCTGTAGAAGGTGGATCCAGGCAGAGTGATTCCTCTCACCCATGTGCTTTCCTTCACATAGGCCTGTTACAGACAGCCAAAATAAAGCTGCTTCGAGTCACTTTGGAGTTATGGTATTTCAATGATACATGCATCCTAAGAGTCCAAAGGCTGCACCAAAGCCACGCTCCACTCCTAAGGACTGGAATGTAGCTTTGGTGAAGCTTCCAGACTCTTAGGACTCATGCATCATTGAAATACCATACCTCCAAAGTGATTCGAAGCAGCTTTATTTTGGCTGTCTGTAACAGGCCATTGCTTCAGTATCTGCTCTGGAGGGCTGAGAAGGCCCCTGGAGCAGAGTTTTAGTGGTACAGAGGGCTAGGGGAGAGGAAAAGAAAGACGTGTCTTGTTCAAGGAGCTGTCTGAGTAGGGAAGACATCTTCCTGGCTCTACTCAGTTTTTCTGCTCGGCTGAATCCTGACCTTGGTTCCCAGATTCTTACCTGTCAGCCTTTGTCCTGAGGCCACATTGAAAAAAGAGTGAACTTTCTTGCTTCATGGGGAAGTTGTCTCCTCAGTCATCCTTTGTCTTTCCCCTTAGAGTTATCTGTTCCAGCTACTGCAAGGCCTTGCTTTCTGCCACTCGCATCGTGTGCTCCACCGTGACCTGAAACCACAGAACCTCCTCATCAATGCCGAGGGAGCAATAAAACTGGCTGATTTTGGACTTGCTCGTGCATTTGGAGTGCCAGTACGAACTTACACACATGAAGTGAGTGTCTCTCCTTCCCTACATCTTCTTTTGTTTGTCCTATAGTCTTTCTAATTTGGGAAATATCCTAGTTAAATTGTTGTCTCTTCATATGATATCTCTGCTGGGTGTCTCTTTTCTTTACCATTATTTGACAAATTAGGTCTGGTGATCTGTGTATGATGCTTAAACTTGGAAATGGTTACCAAATCAATCATATATAGATTGTTTTCATAGTAGCTGCTTGTATTAAATTAAATAAATATATGGAGCTGCATTTGGAGAAAGCTTAGCAGCTACTTTAACAATCCTCAGTCTAGTGCAGTTGTTCCCAAACATTGGTCTTTCATCTTGGTATTTCAGCTTGGTTTTGGAGGGTTGGAGTTTGAGAACCACTGACTTAGTAGTTTCCAGATGTTTCAGACAATAACTCCCACCATCCCCACTCTTTGGCCATGCCAACCAGAAGTTATATGAGTTGTAGTCTAAAACATCTGGAGGGTGTTAGGTTGAGGAAGGCTTGGAATAAATGATGTGTTTTAGAACACTGCTAACTGTCTCTTTGCTTCCAAAAGACTTCTTTGGATTTTTAAAGCACTCACACTACCCTGGCCAAAATAAAGCTGCTTTGGGTCACTTTGGAGATATGCTGTTTAAAAGACACACATATCTTAAGGGTCCAGAAGCTGTGCCAAAGCTGCGCTCCAGTCTTTAGGACTGAAGCATGGCTTTGGCACAGTTTCCAGCCTCTTCGGGCACATGCATCATTTAAACAGCATACCTCCAAAGTGACCCAAAGCAGCTTAATTTTTGCCTGTCTGTTCTGGCCCTTATTATAAGGGGTTTTAATAGTGTGCTCTTTAACTGGTTATTATCTTTTGCCTTTTAATTGGATTTATTTTAAATTATTTTAAATGTATGGATATTTAAAATGGAATAAGCTCTTTGTATGTTTTTACTTAAGTCTTAGTATGTGTTTTTACAGTAGGCCCTTGCTATCTGCTGGGGTTTGGTTCTAGAACCCCCTGTGAACATCAAAATTTGTGGATGCACAGGTCCCATTAGATACAGTGGGGTAGTAAAATTGTGTTCCTTATATAAAATGGCAAAATCAAGGCTTGGTTTTTGGAATTTTTAAAAATATATTTTCAAATTGTGATGACTGAATCTGTGGATACAGATGACTGACAGTATTTGTATTTGTTTTAATTTTTGGAAGGTGCCTTGAATCCCAGTTCTTTGGAAAGGGCTAGATATAAAGTAATAAGAACAATAAAATAACAATGTTATTGTTGTTGTTGTTGTTAACAACAACAACAACAACAACAATTTGTCATACATAAGTGCAGGGTGGGCCAACCATTGCAATTTTTATGCAATACCTAGCATCCCTATCCTGTATGCAGTCTAGCATCTGAAAAGTGGCACAGTCATAGAGGATAGAAGAGGACAATTTCAGCCATAGGGCCATTAGGAACAACATCTGTGCTTCAAATTTGCTTGCTACTGGTGTGTGATGAAAACTGTTCTCAGTGGTGTTTGTCTGTCTTGTTACATCATACATGTTTTGCTATGTCCTAATGTTTCTTGAAGCATTGCATATAGTTGTCTTCTTTTTCTTTTTAAAAAATATTTATTTATATTTTTAAATACAGTAGTTGCTAACTGCATTTTCCCCCTCTCAGATGGAATAATGGGATATAAAGGAGTGCAATAAATAAAATACTGCCAGGCCAAAGTTGATATGGTAACCTTTGTTCCAGGCAGTCTGTGAAATAGAGTCATGGATTAGAGAAGCATGCTGCTTTAATTTCCTGTATATTGGAGAAGAGGATAAGGTTATGGAAAATGGTTGAAAAGTCAGCAAGCATTCCTGTAAAATGATGCCATGGGAGTGGGGTTCTTTTGTGAGAATAATGCCATATGGACAATAGTAGAGTTTTAACAACTGATTAATATCGAAGACACAGAGGTGGAGTCTAGGTCTTGTGTGAGTTTCTGGAGATTTGGATTCTGACTTCCTGGACATGTCAGCTGGGAAAAACATTGGAAGGTGCCTCACAAATTGGGTTACTGATCCATCTAATAATAATAATAATAATAAACATAATAATAATAATAAACATAATAATAATAATAATAATAATAATAATAATAATAGTAATAATAATAATAATACTGTTTATTTATAGCCCACTTTTCCAAAGAGATCAAAGCGGGTTACAACAAAGGTACTACACAATGTACAAATTTACAAACAGCATCCACATAAAAAATCCATGAAATACATCAGAGTATTAAAAACAAGATAAAAATTACAAGGTTAAAAACCACAACAATAACTAGCTTAAAATGCTAGTGTAACGGGGAGAGAGCAGAAATCACAGCGTCTGGGGGAAAGCCTGTTGGAAGAGTAAGGTCTTCAGCTTCTTTCTGAACAGGTCAAGTAGGTAACCAAGCAGAGCTCGCCGGGAAGAGAGTTCCAAAGCTGCGGGGCCGAGTTGGAAAACGCCCTCTGTGCAGTCATGGTGTACTTCGTATCAGGAACCCTCAACAATTGCTTCCCGGCCGATCGGAGAGTGCGGGGCGGATTATATGGGAAGAGGCGGTCCTCCAAGTACCCTGGGCCCAAGCCATTTAGGGCTTTATAGGTCATTACCAACACCTTGTATTGGGCTCGGAAGTGAATGGGCAGCCAATGAAGATCTTGCAAAATAGGTGTTATGTGGCTAGTCCTGGAGCATCCAGTGACTAACCTAGCTGCTATATTCTGCACTAATTGAAGCTTCCGAGTTTGGTACAAGGGTTGCCCCATGTAGAACGTGTTACAGAAATCCAACCTAGAGGTTACCAGGGCATGCACCACCGTTTCAAGGTCCCCCTGGCCCAGGAAGGGTCGCAACTGGCGTATCAGCCGAAGCTGATAACAAGTGCTCCTGACTGTCACATCCACCTGAGATGTAAGGTGGAGCAACAAGTCCAGACGCACCCCCAGACTGCGAACTGAGTCCTTCAGGGGAAGCGTGACCCCATTCAGGACAGGTGGACAAATCTCCATCCCCGGGCCAGGGGAACCTATCAAGAGTACTTCCGTTTTCTCTGGATTCAAGCTGAGTCTGTTTTCCCTCATCCAGCCCATTACTGACTCCAGACAGGCGTCTAGAGGAGAGATGCCATCCCTGGTCACTGCTTCGGTCGGAGGTTGTCATTGTCTGCTAAGGGCTAGATTTGCCAGGGTTTCAAGGATGGGATTTTTCAGTTCTACTCAGAAATGGATGAAGCATATGCTCTATCACTAAGATATAACTTTTCTTCAAAATAGAGTCCTTAAAACTCTTTTTATAAAAAGTCTAGGTACTTAACTAATAATAATAATAATGTACTTATTTATTTATATCCCGCTCTTCAGCCAGGGCTATCAAAGTGGCTTACAATTTGTTAATTAGATATTTCCTTGCCATCAGGCTTACAATCTAAAAAAGACAAGACACAAAAGGAGAAGGGAATGGCAGTGAGGAAGGGGAAAAGTCCAGCAGATCTGCTCTACCTCGGAGGCCTGATGGAGCTGGCTTGTCTTTCTCTCCTTCAAGAACTAACAAATTGTAAACCGCTCTGATAGCCTTGACTGAAGAGTGGGGTATAAATAAATAAGTATTATTATTAACTGATGTTGCATCTGCACAGTAGAAATAATCCAGTTTGACCCCACTTTAACTGCCCTGGCTCAGTGCTGTGAAATTCTGGGAACTGTAGTTTTATGAGACATTTTTTCTTGTCAGAGAGCTCTAGTGCCTCAAGAAATTACAGTTCCCAGCATTCCATAGCAGTGAACCGTGGGAGTTAAAGTGGGGTCAAATAGGATTATTTCTGCAGTGCGGATGCAGCCTGACAAGTGATCAGCAAAGTATGTTGGGAAGAGGACTATTGCTTTCTAAATTCACAGGCCCTTTAAGGGAAGGCATTGCACAACAACAACAACAACAACAACAACAACAACAACAATAATATATTTGTATCCCGCCCCTCTGAGAACAATCGGGGTGGCTAACAAAGTTAAAAACACAGCACATATAAAATCCCTGGTGCCCTCCCCTCCTTAAAAAATTATTAAATCCAATGCAGAATTAAAAACAAACAAACAAACAAAAAACATACAAGTTAAAAACTGACCAGAAGGTCAACAACATCACATCAGCAAACCATCAATGGGAGCAGCAATATCTTATTCCCAGACGTTTTTCTGAGTCACTGTTTGTTTACTTCTTAATCCGAATTAAGATTTTAAAAAACAAAAAATCATTCTATGTTTTTATTTGGATTCAGTTTTTGTCTAACTTTCTAATTATTGCCAGAATAACCTTGGGGATACTGTTTAACCAAGCCTCTTGATTATCCAGTTCTAGGTGTACACAGTCAGGCTTACCCTGAGGCATTTAAGGAATGGCTGTGTACATTCCAGTTTGAATTGAAAGCAAATCATCTTTGTTTTCAGAGGCTTGAGTTGTACCACTGATGCAGGGAATATGATGCAACTATCTGTTTGTCAGTGGTTTATAACTTAATTGCACATCTGTAAAGGAGATGAATGAGAGCCAGTGTGGTATAGTGGTTTGAGTGTTGGACTACAGCTGGAGACTAGGGTTCCATTCCCAGCTAGGCCATGAAACCACATGCTCTCAGCCTTGGGGGAAAACAATGGCAAACCTGCTGTGAACAAATCTTGCCATGAAAACCCCATGATGGTATCGCCATAAGTCAGAAACGGCTTGAAGGCACCAGCAATCACAAAGAGGAGATGAATACTGAATTCTTAATCAGTGTTTTGCTCTCCACTAGGTGGTGACCCTCTGGTATCGTGCTCCAGAAATTCTCCTTGGCTGCAAATATTACTCAACTGCGGTGGATATATGGAGTCTGGGTTGCATCTTTGCTGAGATGGTAGGTATGTGGGACAGAGCTGTCCATTGGGAATTAGGCTGCCCTGGTAGGAGACAGGAGATCAATGTAACCAGACAAGGTTGCATGTTTTGTTAAGCTAGAATCTCGGGTTTGGAGCAGTGTCTTAAAAACAAAACACACTTTTCTGGGAAGAGAGAGTCAGAAGCTGTAAACTTATTGTGCTGGAAAATGACAACATGAGTTATGTTAACAGTGTGTGTGCAAAAACTTTTTAAGGGCTGTTTAGCTTTTGTGAACATTTGTGATCCCGATTCTTAAATAATTAGAGCCACTATTCATGAATACAGTAAACTGGGGAAGAAAATTTTTGGAACTCTAGTCCCCAGTGTAATAGCGTGTCCCATTTTGTAGAGATGGAATGATCAGTTTGTTTCCTCTATTACTGGACTTCCAAATGTCTAGCAAGCACCACAGTGTGTTTCAAGCACCCTTAGCTAATGACAACACTCTTCATTCACCAGACCTTTCCCAGTTTTCACCACAATTATGAGTGCATACAAGGCAAATGGCTTGAGTACACATTATATAGAGAACAGCACACAGCTACACACCAGATCAGTTTTCTTTTTTTGGTTATATTGCCTCCTTAGTCTCAACCTTCCTCACATGTTTTGCATAATGTAATCAAGGCAGGTTATACTGGTTTCTCCATATGTCCCAGAGCAGAGATTATGGAATAAGGTTGACATAAAATGGCCTTTCTAGCCATGGACATGTATGCATGTGACCTATTGTCTGTTTCAGGTGTAAAGGAATGCATTTGCTGTAGAGAAAAATCTGTAGAGGTTTAAAAAAAATTGAGCAAATTGTAGTACAGACTCCCAGCAGCAACCTACAACATATAAATTATTGTGGAAAGATGCAACTGGATGATTATGATATTGATTGCTCAATTCTATATTGTATCCTTAATCCAGGGTTGGCTGGTTTAAATCAAATGACTTCCACCCCAAAAAAACCTTCTGGTTTTTTTAATTGATTAGTCATATGTTTTTTAAAAGTCTGATATTTATTACTATTTTCTAATCCTCTTACTGAAACAATAATGACTGCTTGAATGTAAATATTTAAGTTTAACAATTTATCGGCAGTTGTTCATTGTTAGAGCAATATCCAGTTGGTTCTTTGAATCACTTTATTTTATAGCTCAAGAAATACCATTCAAAAACAAATCCTTCAGTTAACATAAGTTCAACCAAAACAGTTTGCTTTAAAAGAGCACGTTTTAAAAAGAACAATTATTATTTGAGCTAGTGGCCAGAGCATCTGAACATCTGAAAGGCCTCTAAATTAGTGTTTTATTCAAAGTGTTTAATGCCAATGCTAGTACTTAACTTATTTTTTATTTTTTATGAAAAATGCTTTAGCATTTTTGTATTAATATTTGTTCAGATTTAATTATACATAATAAGTAGGACTAATGCTTAACATGAATTTATTCTTATTTTCCTCAGTTTCTGAGAATATTTTTTATATTTTATTATGTGTAGTCGGCATAGATTTAATCATAGAATCATGGAGGTGGAAGAGACCACAAGGGACATCCAGTCCAACCCCTTGCCATGCAGGAACTCACAATCAAAGAATAGAACTAATAACTAATAACTTTGGATTAGAAATATATATTATATAACATAAATGTGTTATTATTTTATATTATTATTATTATTAGGAACTGGATTATTGTTAGCCTTAAAACATACTGTAGTTGGTCAAGCTTTCTAATACATAAAATAATGTTTCACAGTTTTAATGTAATCAGGATTCAAATTGGCAATAAAAATAGAGAGCCGTGGGCTAGAGATGAGGAATGTATAGCCTTCCCTGTGGTAGACTGTAGGTCCTATTATCCCTCACCATTGGCTGTGCAGGTGATGGCTGAGAGGAGTTGGAAGTCCAAAAATATTTAGAGAGCCACACACTGCTCACCTCAGGCTCAAGCAACAAACAGTAAGGCTTGAGTATAAGCCATATTGTGTATATCTTAGACCTGGGCAGTGCCCCCTTCCATTTCTGCTTTGCTGGCCTGTGTTTTTCCTCAAGCCAGATTGATTCAAATTCTGCTACTAAGATAAAAGGTTTTTAAAAAGAGGATATAAAAAGAATTTGTGCAGATATACCTGGCTCATATTAAAAAACTGTATTTGTGCAAAATTTGTTATGTTAAAATCTCAGAATATCCCTAGCCCCATTTCAGTGGTTTAATACATAATAGGACAGTGTTAGCATGAGTATTTGGTGCAGAGAACTCGCACTCATTTCTATGTGTGTAGTAAGCTGGCTCCAATCAAACAGTCCCCACATCCTTTGCCTTGTGAAAAGCTGCTGACAAGATCAGTTGACTTGGCACCCCCTCATCTGAGAGGAAGTGACTTAGATCATCTCCTTTTCCCCAGGGCAGAAGCTGCCTAGAACAGGAGTCAGGGAATAGTAGAGATCTGTTGTGGGCTCCCCTTTTGATGACTGAACCAGCCCTTTAGGGGAAATGCTCTTTCGTTTCCACTAGGGGGGCATTTGTACTTTGGAGAATGTGTGTTCAAAATTATGTGTCTCTCTCACTCTTTCACAGACGCAGCATATTCAGAAGGCTGTGCATCATTCATGTAGGGAAAGGCTCATGGGATGATTCCCATGTGAGCTTTTTGGATTGAATTCATTTCCTCTTCCTTAACCATTTGTGGTCTGTTTTATCCTGCACATCATTGTTTGAATGTCTTGCCATATTTTTTTTTTAATGTATGTGAAAAATGAAGCTAATAAAACCTACTTAAAATATAGTGATTGTCTGAAGCTTTGTAGCTGAATGTGGATTTCACTATGAAGTTTATTGTACTCCCCTTTTTCCTGAGCCAGGTGTGGGCTGAAACCTTTTAAAAATGGATTCTATCCCACACCTCCATGCCCAGGCAGAAGGCATCCCATACACGATTTGGACTTCTCCTGTACTTAGCAAAGAATGGATTTTCTGGACATAGAGGTGTGTGATAATATCTTTTTTTTAAATGCTCAGGAAAAAGGACAGTGTAATAAACTCCTTTGTCTCTGTTGTTCTACTCTTACACTAATCATTACACCAGCCTGCATTCACTGAACATATTAGTTGTGTATCATCTGCAAATGAAAGGAAGGACTGCTGAGGGTAATTCTGCTCTTCTCTTCTGCCAAACAGTTAACTCGTAGAGCCCTCTTCCCTGGGGATTCAGAAATTGACCAGCTGTTCCGCATATTTCGCACACTGGGCACACCAGATGAAACTGTATGGCCAGGTGTCACTTCCATGCCCGATTACAAGTCCAGTTTTCCTAAGTGGGCCCGGCAAGATTTCAGCAAGGTGGTTCCACCTTTGGATGAAGAAGGCAGGAAGCTTCTGGCGGTAAGATTCAGTAAAGAGCAGGAAGAGTTGCTTCTGCTCTAGGAAAATGTAACGTTAGCTTGAAAGTTTAGCAGAGTAAACTCTCATTCTTTCTTTGTGTGAAATAGACTCGCTATCATGAGTTTGCATAGGCCCAGTACTGTGTGAATGCATATTATATCTATCTCCTCAGCTCCAGGAGCTGTGAAATAGTTTCCTGTAGTAAACCTTGAGAAAAAGTCTGCTGCTTTTAAGAGATGAATGGGTATGTTTATCCCCATTCAAGTGCCCCTTTCCTTGAGTTGTTGGCAGAACCTAGCACAGGTTTGTTGTAGCCTTTAGAATCATTGGCATCCTGCCTTTTTTCAGCATGTTGTTGAAGTGCCACATCCCTTATTCTTTATGCCAATGGTGGGCACAGTGCCATGAGGTTTGAAACTTAAGTCAATAATGTTAAAAATAAGAAATGTAAAAATTTATTCACTGGCATAAAACTGATGATTTAATTTGCATTGCAGTTATATTAATTAACTCCTTGATTAAACTGTTAGTATGGTGCCACACCATGGAATTTCCAGAGAATGGCATGCAAATTGTCACTGCTGACTTTGGTGGAGCACATTTTGTAACTGACTTCTTCAAGGGGTCTAGTTTTGTTCTTTTACATTAGCTTTCTTTCTGAATTTAATAGATTTCTCATCTTACACTACCCACACTTTGGACAGCCTTCTTTGTATGTGTTTCTATATGCACCTTTAAGAGATCTGTCGACTTAAGGGCAACCCCATGAATTTCATAGGGCTTTCTTAGGGAAGGAATCTTCAAAGGTGGTTTTGCCAGTTCCTTCCTCTGAAATATAGCCTATAGCACTGGGTGTTAGTTGGTGGTCTCCCATCTATGTACTTAACCAGGGTTGACCCTGCTTAGCTTCCAGGATCAAACAGGATTTGTTGCCTTTTAGGGTATTTAGACTTGTAGTCCACATTGGCTACACAGCCCATAACAGGATCTTACTACCTCTCTGTAGTCTTATTATTGTGCTAAGTTCATTTCCTGCTCTTGATACTACAGTAGAACCACATCTCTGTTCTACACATCCCTTACGGGGGGGGGGCACTTTTTTGTTTTGTTTTGGCCAGAGACAGTAACTTCTTTTCCTTTCCTCTTTAGCAAATGCTGCATTATGATCCCAACAAGAGGATCTCAGCCAAGACAGCACTCGACCACCCCTTCTTCCAGGATGTCACAAAAGCTGTGCCACACCTCCGCCTGTGAGAGTCAGGAACACACTGCTTCTTTGGACTGCACTGGTTGCTTGCACTTAACTTTTCAACTAAATACTGAATGGAATGCTGGAGTTCCAGTTGGCAGTCTACACTTGAGGGGGTTTTACTCCAAGACTTGTTTTAAAGCAATAGCTGAGGCTGAAGATTGGGTGTTTCCAGGCTGCCTCCTCTCAGGAGAGAAGGGCTTCCAGAGCCAGCTGCTGCAGGGACTCACTTTGCTGAGGAAGCAGCACCTCTACTCCTCACATTTTTGCATCCCTCATCCCTTCCCCTTGGTAACTTTCGCAAAGCATCTTTTGTGTTGGCCAACCTTCTGGTTCCATCTTCTTTACTGAACTGTACTTTCCCTTAAGCAAACCTTGCTGCCAGCAAGAGTCCATTTTTTCTAATTTGCATCATGACTATTGGCTTTAAATATAGGATTGGTGTTTGCCTGGCATTCTGTTACATTCATTCTGGTGCCAGCAGAGGCTTGCCTGACCTTTTCTTTCCACATTTTCATATGAGGACTGTGCACTTAACTCTCCACTTTTTGTGAACAAGAAGATATTTTACTTAGTGGCCAATGTGTTTCTGCAAAATTAGAAGTGATGTGCCCCATTTTTTTATATTAGAACAGCTGAATCGCCTTTTTCTGATGATGGTAGCTTATGGTACTTGCCAGCTGAGGAAAAAAAGCAGGGCCCATGAAGCTCAAAGCTCTGGTGACACAGAATGACTTGCTAACCATCTAAAGCAGTAGTCCCTAAACTTTGATCTTCCAGGTATTTTGGCTTTCAGTTCCCAGAAACCACAGCCAACTTGATCAACAATAAGGAATTCTGGAAGCTAAAGTTCAAAACATCTGGGCGACCAAATTTGGGAATCACTGATCTAAAGGACTGCTAACCATTTCACCGGACTTTTTTGACCTCTAATAGGCAGAGTGGTTTTAAAAAAAACAACTCCAAATGGTACTTGCAGGGTGAATGGGCACACCCTATCACTATCCCATTCATTCTCCCACATCCTACTCCTGTACATGGTCTGCCCCTATGCTTACAATTTGTTAAATATTAAAGTGATAGGTGTGGTTACAAAGCATCAATGCATGCTATGTTTCTACAATGTGGTATTGAATTCAACCATCATTTGTTTCAAAAGTCTTTTATGAATACCTACAGCTGGGGCAAATCTGTCAGGTAGCCTTGGCTTTCATGAGTTTCTCAGCTGCAGTCTGCTTTAAAAATCCTGCATGTTAACTTTTGAATTGCAGGTGTTCAACAATTTAAAGAGATCAAAGAGGAAGTTTTCAGAATTTTCTCCCCAGTCCTCACCAGTGCTGCAAATCTTGCTCAAAATAACACCATCACATTTGTGAAGTGTACTGCACCAAAGCTGGAGGTCTGGAAATGGCAAAGCCTTTGTTGCTATGCTAATCTTGGTTTGAATGCACTAATGCTTTTGAAGTTATTTCAGTGAATTGCAATGCAGGATTTCAAGGGACTCAAGAAACAATCTAAACAGTGATATTGATTTCTAAGGAGAAAGAAAGCTAAACTCACGTTTTTTTTCCTAATAAATTCTACATTGGGGGGAAAAAGCCACAAAACTTTGTAACTGGTGGAGAGTTATAGATACAACTTGGGTGAGCTAGCTATGGAGGCTTATTTGCAACATCAAGGTTTTGTCTCAAGATGGCAACAAAACCTTGGCCAGCCCACAAAGTGCATAGGTACTGCAATAGTGTGGACAAACTTAAACCTGTCTTAGCCTCATCTATGCTACTTTGAAATTGCACCTTCCAGTTTTGGGTCAGTGCGTCACACCAGCATTATGTGAAAGCATTAAGCAAAATGAAGGGTCAGTTATTTTTTTTTGGAGGAAAAAATCTGTATTTTATTTTAAAAAAAAAATAAATTTGTGATAATGCATTTTAGAAGAAAAAAGGTTTCATGAGAAATTGAACTAAGATTGTCCTCACCTCAGACTCTGTGACAATATTAGGAAACGTTGGGAGAGTTCCTATTATCATAAACTATAATCTGTTTGGTCTTATTCTTGAAGGTCTATCATTTTATTTATGGTTACAGAATTATTGAACAATTTTTACATATGTTTTGGGAAAGAATACAAAAATGACTGATATATAGAGGACTTCACTGAGGGAACTGGGGGTATTTCAGAGCCATCAGGCTAAAATGGGCACGCTTGCTATAGAAGTGTAAATTCCAAAATGGACTAACAAAACTTTTATCAGGATGCCTTTGTGGTTAGAAATGGTGGTTTCACTATTGCATACAATATTGGGAAACATTTCTTTCTCATCCCCTTCATCTTTTGACTGGAAGAAATTGATATATTTATAAGGTTAAAGAAAGTTCTGAGTTTGTATAAAGCTTGCAAGTCTAAGCACCTTGGCATTTTTTCAATGTAACTTTTTTAAAGAACAAATATTTGTGTCATGTTTGGTAGCCCTTTGTAAGACTTGATTTTAAACTAACCAATATCTGTTTATATATAATTAAAAACATTTTGTAGTTTTAAAGCAGAATTTCAGATTTTGTGATTGGCCTTTTTGCAGATTTTTATCCATCTTGGATGCTGCTGTGCACTTCACTCAAAGTAGAATCTAGTAGTATCGGTGCTCTTATGAACTATCTTGTCCATCTTGCTGGTAAACCTGTAATATATAGGCCAGTTTCTACTATGTGGGCTGAAACTCATATTCTTCATGCAGCTGCCTTATAATGAGCCAGACCAGCAGTCTAGGTGAATACTGCCTATACCCTACCTAGTGTGTGTGTGAGAGAGACTTGGAGGCTCTGATCCCCCCTCCTCCTGCATAAAATGTGGATATGCATGAATGTGCAAATGAGAATACACACACTATTATGTAAACAAAATATTTTTATTTATATACCATGTTGGGGGAGCGAGTCACGACATCCGCATGTATATCTAAAGGGGGGGCCCAAAAGAAAGGTTTTGAGTACCACTGGCCTATACTGACTTAATACCAGGTTTCCAGGGTTTCAGACAGGAATCTTTCAGTCTTGCCTGGGGCTGATGGCAACTGAACTTAGGAACTCTTGCACACCTGATGTATCCTTTAGCACAGTGGTCCCCAAACTCTGCTCTTTAAGGGATTCTGGAGTTCATCTCCCAGAATCCCAAGACAATTGGCCAACATGGCTGAGGCTTCAGGGGACTGAAGTCCAAAATCAATTAAAGGGCACAGTTTGGGGACCACTGCTTAGCGCTACGCCAGCATCCATTTCTATGAGGCTTAATCTTCAATTTAAAAAAACAACAACAATTTCAAGTTCTTCAGCATCAACAGCACCATTTTTGAGGCAATGTGATGGTAATGTTAAGTATATGAGCTCTATGGCTACTGACACTGGATGCAGCACACAGTATTTGCATGTATAAAGATTATTTTGTGCTGAGAGGAGAAGTGAGCTTGAAGGGTGAAAAATCATGTCTGATTATTTGCCATGTTGACAGAAAGATAAGATTTGCAAAACCTCTGGAGAGCTGAAGGTTCCCCAACCCTGCAATAGACAGACAACTGTTTGGGCTGCATGTTTCCTGTTTGCTATTATGATTAATTTTAATAATAGTGTTAATACAAGACACAGTGGAACTGCAGGATTTCAGCAGTGATTTGGCTTGTGGTTGCAGTCCTGCCCCCTCCCCCCATGAAGACAGACAAATTTTTATAGTTCTGACTCAAAAAGTGTTACAAAACATGCATTTTGAGTTTAAGCCCCCCCCCTTTTTTTTTTTTTTGCCAGAATGGGAAAATGCACTGTCCTATGTAGTCCTTGTTAGGGCTGTGGACTCAGAAGGTACCTTACAATAACAATGTAGTCCAGTGTCAATGAGGCAAGCGGGAGACGTCCAGGGCTGGGCAATATGACAGTACCTGAATGTAACATGTTCTACTGTTAAAGTCAGTGCAGTGAAGACTGTTTGGCTGGCTGCTGCATGAACACAACGCTTGACCAGAGCCTTAATTCTGCTCCAGCAGAGTTCTTCCCCTTTAAAAGGGTGGAGTTGGAAGCGTTCTGCTATGGCCTCCATGTTTCCCAGTAGAGGGGCTGAGGCACTAGGAGGGGAACATACAGCTCCCCAAATGCTTCTGGACTGCAACTCCCCAGAACCCAGCCATCCAATGGGGGGGGGGGAGGAAGCCAACAACTCCCCTTCCCTCTTTACAGCAGCTGCAACCAATACTGATAGGAACTCTTGCCTACTTTTTATTAGCAAAGTTGGGTCTCCACTGCAACCAAAGAAGAAGAGCTGCCAGAAGAGTTAAAACAAGATCGGCAGACACCTCAGAGCAGATTCATGTTGACCAGCGTATTGCCCACCTGTCAAAAATAGCAACCTTGAAAGCCATGTTAAGGAAAGCAGCACATACGTTGCTGCTGTTGCTGTGGGCCTTCATTTCTGACTTACGGCAAGCAATAGCAAGTCCAATTCTATACCACTTCTCATTGAAGTAGCACTCCTTTAGTGGCTTACAATGTGTGAGGCAATTGCCCCCAACAAGCTGGGTGCCCATTTTACAGGCCTGCGAAAGAACGGAGGGCTGAGTGGGCCTTGGGAGCGCCCTGCCCTGCCCTGCCCTGCCTGGGCTCAAACTCACAATCTTGTGGCTGTGCCGCCAGGGCCACCCTGTCATGGGGCTTTCCTGGCAGGTTTCCACTGCCATCCTCTGAGGCTGAGAGAGTGTGACTTGCACAAAGCCAACCAATGGGTTCCCATGGCCTGGCTGGGATCTGAACCCTGGTCTCCACTTCGCCTGACTGGCTCCTGATAATAGAGGCCTACTGTTCAGGCATGAAAACCGCATACTGCCCACTGCTAATCCCAGTGTCAGAGTCTACTGCTTGGGCTCTTCCTTTTCCTCCTCCTTTTGGTTAATGCAAATCATCGCCAGAACTATGCCATCTCTTCCCCCCAAACGCCCAAGGCACTGCGGGCTGAGACGAGGGAGGATGCTGGGCAGACGGCGGACGAGGGACACTCTCTGTTTCCCTGCATGTCCTTCTCCGGGGCAGGTCCGAATAAACCAGGCCGAAACAGATCAGATTAATAAATAGCGGCAGAGGCCCTTCTTCGGGGCCAGACCCAACGCCGAGCGGCCCGCTCCTCTCCCTCCACGCGCCCTCGGTGAGAGGGGTCAAAGGTCCGCCGCCTCTGAGACGCCTCCTTCCGCTGCGCTGCCATTCAAATCCTACCTCGCCTCTCATTGGTCGGCCACAGCACCGCGGACTCTGATTGGGCAAAAGAGTTCGGGCCGCGCCCACCATCTCCTTGTCAATCATTCCCACTTTCCCCTTCCTTCCCCCGGATATTGAGTCTTTCCCCGGGCAGGGATTGGTCAGCGGGAACGGCGCTCCCGGGCCGTGGCTGGCTGCGGCGGCTCCATGCTCCCGCCCCCTTTTTAGGTCACCTTATTTGTTGTTCATAGGAGAGCTTTGCTACTGGTCGGTTCAGTCGTCAGTGAAGGAAACAACCCGTCCCTCCTCCTCCTCGGGGGCGGGGCCTGTTAATCTGCCCTGCCGCCCCCTAAACGCCATTGGCCAAACCGCCGTTGCCCATCCTCCCCTTCGCGGAGTCCTAATTAGTCGGAAGGGGCCAGGGTGCGGCTTCGGGGAAGGCGATTGGTCCGGAGGGCGGGGCCGCGCTCTAGGTGCCTCGCCCCCATTGGCTGGAGCGGCGCTCGGGCCCCGCCTCCCCGCACAGAGGTGGGTTTGGTTGAGGTAGTTTGTTTGTGTGGGAGAGAGTCAGTCGGGGCCGCGGAGGGGGGAGCCGGAGCCGGAGCAGAGCCAGGTACCCGAAAGCCAGGCTCGGGGGCAGAGGGGGGCGGCTGGGCCTAGCTGGTTGCCTTGGCGACGGGGCGGGGCCCTCGCAGGGGTGGGCTTGGCGGGGGCGCCCTCCGCTTCCCCGGCCTTGTGGCGAGGGAGGAGGCGGAGGGCCCTTCTCCCTCTGGGACGTGGAGGGGGCGCTGAGAGGGCGGGCGGCGACGCAGAGGCCCCCGGTGCACCTCCCTCTGGTTGGAAATTCAGGCCCCAAACACACACTGCGGGAATAGCCCACTTCGAGGTCTCCTTAGCCGCCCTGGCCCAAGGCTAGGAACCATAGAACCATAGAATCACAGCACAGTTGGAAGAGACCCCAAGGGCCCTGATCCAGTCCAGCCCCCTTCAGCCATGCAGGAACTCTCTGCCAAAGCACTCCTTCTGACAGACGGTCGTCCAGCCTCTGTTTATAGGCCTCCAAGGAAGGAGACCCCACCACTCTCTGAAGGAAGGTGTTCCATTGTTGAACAACCTCCACTGTCAGGAAGATCTTCCTAATGTTGAGGTGGAAGCTCTGTTCCTGGAGCTTGCATCCATTGCTCCTGTTTTACCATCCTATGCAGCACAAGATCATAAAATCACAGAGTTGGAAGAGATCACAAGGGCCCTGATCCAGCCCAGCCCCACTTTGCCATGCAGGAACTCTCAATCAAAGCATCCCAGTGACAGAGGGCCATCCAGCCTCTGCTTAAAGACCTCCAGGGAAGGAGACTCCACTACACTCCGAGGGAATGTGTTCCACTGTCGGACAGCCCTGACTGTCAGGAGGTTCCTCCTAATGCTGAGGTCAACCATGAAAAGACACTGGGTGACTTTGGGCAAAGACCACTCTCTCTCAGCCTCAGGGGGAAGCAATGGCACAGAACCCCTCTGAAGAAAACTGCCAAGAAAACCTGCCATGCTTAGGGTCACCAAAGCCACCCCTTGCATACCAAAGCGTTCTCTCTCTGACACAGGAAGCTCAACTTCATTTCCCAGAATCCCCTATCACTGAGCCAGGGCAGTTAAGGAGGTATCAAACTGGATTATTTCTGCAGTGTGTCTTTTAGACCCAAAATATGGACGGATGGGAGCCTTCTGAGGAGGTTTGGAGAGGGGCTTCTGTTTGGCATAAGGCCTGGTTTAGTGGATTTTGTGTCGCCTTCTTGAGGTTGGGGTGTGTGTGTGTGTGTGTGTTTGCAAACCATGGCTGAATTATTCAGACCCAATGCTTTGCTTGTTTTTCCTCCCACAGTGGGAATGAAGGTCATGAGGGTTATAAATTATAGTAGGATATTAAGGGAAGGCTCACCGGTTCCCAAGCAGGTGCAGTAGCCTCTCTGTCTTGGTCATGTTCCTACTGAGATTTGTTGTAGCTGTTGTTGTTGTGTGGCATCAAGTCCTTTCTGACTTATGGTGACCCTAACCATGGGGTTTTCTTGGCAGGTTTCTTCACAGGGCTTTTGTGCCGTTGCTTTCCTCTGCAGCTGAGAGAGAGTGACTTGCCCAAAGTCACTCAGTTGGTTTCCATGGCTGAGTTAGGATTTGAACCCTGGTCTCCAGAGTCACAGCCCAACACTCAAACCATTATGCTATGCTGACAGCTGGGGTTTTTTAAAACAGTAGTTGCAAGACTTGAGTACAGTTGCTGTTGACCTGTTGAAGCTGCTGGGTTTTGGGACATTCCATGTTCTCTTCCTTTTGTTCTGAAGTATCCCTTTTCACCATTGGGCTGCCTAGCCAACCCTGATGCCCCCCCCCCCACACACACACACTTGGGGCGATTGTTTTTTAAAGCAAAGTCAACCTCTGTATGAATAGCTTCCCTAGAGAACCTTTGGATGATGCTTTTCCTAATCCTGGCAATTATCCCCTGCATACTATGAAGATGGGCACATTAGGAATTCATATTTCCCTGCTTTAAGGCGCTTATAATCTGTTCTTCTTACAGCTTGTCTCTATTAAAAATGCATTGGTGTAGGCAGGTTGCCCAGAGAAACAGGGTAAAGAAAAAATTTGATTCCTTGTGGATCAAGTATAACAGACATGGCTGGTTGGAAGTATTTAATATGCTTTCTCCATAAAGCAGCAGGGCCTGTTAATTGGTGGTGGTTTGCAGATATCAGTGCTAATATGGTAACTAAATACAACGCAGTGCATCTTGTGTTCAGCACAGCTGCATAAGTCACTGACTAGTTCTATGGCTATTTCATTTGAGTGTTTGTTATTTTAGAATTAGTGTTGTTTTTTCTTCTTCCATGGAATTCCCTTGGTATTACTCAGGTTTGGAATCTGATACTGGATCATTTGTAGGGCTGCAAAGAATAGAAAGGATATGAATCATTCAGGTTAGATTGCAGAGAGTTATGAGGTCATTCAATGTGGGTTTGTCCCAGAATCTCTTGTCCAGTCTGCAGCATGCCAAATGATAAGCCTCATATTGTTTACTCATGGGATACTTTCTCCTAAATCCTCTGGAAGAAGTTGCCTCTCCCTGGTTTTGGCCTCATTACTCCTAGCTACTGTTACCAATTCACCTTTGCTTATAAAACAACAACCAGTTAAATTTAACATTTAACATTATTAAATAAGTTGCACAAGTTTATAGTTGACATGGCATGATTATTCAGCTTGACTCTGATGTTATCTTAAAAGAATATGACATTCTTTATGGCATTATAACCCCCCAAAAGTAAACCTTCATTACTGAGTACCATTAGATTAAAGAACTGTTTAGAACAGTAAAACTAATGTGAAGTAGTGTTGATATTTAGAGCTGAAAGCATCATCATTCAGTTGTAGAAAAAAGTGAATTCTTTTATTGGAACACGCATAACATTGTGCCAGTACTAAGCTTAGTAATGACTGTGTATGTGTGCTTATTTTTTTTATTTATAGTTTTATCTTTTCATTACTTGATGTTTCCTTCCAATATTCATAATATTATCTCAACAGAAATCTTGAATTTGACAATTTTGCAAAGTTATTTGTAAAGAGGCACTAACAATTCTGTTTGCATAGACTTGCTACCCTCTGTGTGTACTCAGTTGGAAAAAATAACATTTATTAGATACAGCAGATCAAGGATTATCATAATCTTAGGACCAAAAAACAGTGCAGAAATAATCCAGTTTGAGACCACTTTAACTGCCCTGGCTCAGTGCTAGGGAATCCTGGGAATTGTAGTTTATTGTGGCATCAGAGCTCTCTAACAGAGAAGGCTAAATATCTAACAATACAACAGTTCCCAGAATTCCCTAGCATTGAGCCAGGGCAGTTAAAGTGGTCTCAAACTGGATTATTTCAGCAGTGTGTTTTGGCCCTTACTTTCCTAAAGTGTCACAACACTAGGGCATAACAACATCTCACCTTTTTACAAAACTCCTTCCTGCTCTATACAAGGTTTGGATTGGTGATTATAAATTTCTTTTCACTCAGAGTGGAAGGCTTCCTCTTTTCATTTTGGAAAAAAATACCAATTCCCAGGGTTGGTAAAATGATCTTGGTAATTTGACTGCAGTGGAAGACAAACAGGAATCCCAAAAGCCTTAAAAGAGAGCCTTTGATTGGGTGTGGGGAATGGGGGTTATCTCTTAACCAAGTACAAAGTAACAGGGAATGTTTATTACCTTTATGTACGGATTCCTAGGAAAGTCTAGCTGATTAAATTTGGAGTCAGAGCGCATGCTGACTTTGGTGTGATCCAGCACTTCAATTTGTTTGCCCTCATCCAGTCCATTACAGAAGCCAGACACTGGTTTAGGACAGAAACACCTTCCTTGGAATTAGGAGGAAAGGAGTGATAGAGCAGGGTATCATCAGCATACAGGTGACACCTTACTCCAAAACTCTGGATGACCTCTCCCTGCGGTTTTATGTAGTTGTTAAAAAGCATAGGGGACAGGACCCAGCCCTGAAGGACTCCGCAGGCCAATGGACAAGAGTTGAACAGGTATGCCCCAGCACCATCTTCTGAGAACACTCTTCCAAGAAAGAATGGAGCCACTGTAGTATAGTACCTCCAAGCCCCATCCCATAGAGGCAAGTCAGAAGGACGCCATGGTCAATGGTATCAAAAGCCGCTGAGAGGTCCAGCAAAACCAACAGGGACACACTCCCCCTGTTCAGTTCTCTGCGTAGGTCAGGGGTAGGCAACATTTTTGAGCCGGGGGCCGGGTTGCTGTCCCTCAGACAGCCAAAAAATAAATAATTAAACAATTTTTTAAAAATTATATAAATAAATAAACCGGGCCAAATGTAGGACAAAATTTTCAAATAGAGGACACTTTATTTTAAAAAATGGAGTACACACAACTAAATTTGCTGATTTTAAAAAAATGTTAATATAAATGCATGTTTCTGAGGCTTCTATAGACAATTGCCCCCCCTTGTCCCCCGCTTCCCCCCTTACCCGCCTCCTCGTGATAGGCCAAAGGCCCCGGCGGCAATCGGTGGCAGGACCGGGCTGGGGCCGGTCCCAAGGCCTCGCCGGGCCGCATCCGGCCCATGGACCGCAGGTTGCCTACCCCTGGCGTAGGTCATCCACCAAGGCGACCAAAGCTGTTTCTTTCCCATAACCAGACCTAAAACTAGACTGACATGGATGTAGATAATCCATCTCATCCAGGAATTCCTGGAGTTGGGAGGCCACCACACGCTCCAGCACCTTGCCCAAAAATGAAAGATTGGAGACCAGTGCAGTAGGATCCAGGGAAGGTTTTTCCCCCCAAAAGAGGTCTTACCACAGCCTCTCTTAGGCATGTTGGGACCCTGCCTTGCTGTAAAGAGGCATTAATCACTTCCCTTACCCATTCCACCAGCCCTCCTCTGACCTGTTTAATAAGCCAGGAAGGGCAAGGGTCTAGTATACATGTAGTGGCTCTCACCTCTCCAAGGATCCTGTCTACATCATCAGGCTGCAAAAGGGTACATCCACCAACACTGTATCAACTCTGGCATCTAAGTCAGCGTGAATCTAAGTGATTTAGCAGCAAAATGTGAGCAAATTCTTCATAGTGAGCTGTTGATTGGCTTACATTCTCCTCAGGACCAGATCGTAACAGATCCTTAACCACTTGAAACAGCTCAGTTGAGTGGTTCTGTGCAGCTCCAATAGTTTTAATTTATTTTTCATTAAAATTTATTAATACATTCTAAAAGAAAACTTAACAACAAATGGTTTTAAGTTAAAAAGCCTTTTTTGCTGCCTTTATTGCAATTTTATATGTTATCTTTAATACTGTACTGTATTGTATTCATCTTATTGTGGAGATTCAAAACATAAAATACTATGAAATTCCAAGTTTTCTTAACAGATTTTAACCCTGGTCACGAAATGGGCTCCAAACCTACAGATATTGTGTAGCTTCTGAAATACATTCAAGCCCTGGCTCTAAGCTTTGTTTAGGGGTGGAACAGGTGGGCACAAAAGAGTGGTCTGAGTCTGCTCCAGCCGGAAGCCGGTCAAATCCCTGCTGTCCACATGGCTCACTCCCAAGGCAGGCCATGTACACAGGCGCCAGCGCCTCCAGGAGTCAGTCTATCCTGGCTCCTTTTTGCTTTGTTCCAAAGGACTAGAGCGCAGCTTCCGGCCACTTTGGAGATGTGAGTAATTTAAGTATTATGACTCCAAAGCATCTTCATTTGGTGTGTCTGTTCGGGACCTTAGAGGGAAATCCATTGTTAAAATCAGGATTGAAAAATATAAAGAAAGTAATGTCAAGAGTATGAGGTGCTAAAATCTATTTAGTGTTTTTAGTATGAGCAGTACTTTACTTTTTGCCTAGAAAATTACATGAAGGCATTAGAGTCAAGAGTAGTTGCAAAAACCTGGAAAATGGTTGCTTAGGCCCAACTGGGGAAAGACAATTTGATTATACTTGCAGGATGAATACTGAAGGTAGTTGGAAAATCATGTCCTTGTTTTCTTTCATGCTGAAGTTTTTGCAGTGTACCAACAGGACTTTGCCAATGGCAGAGAGCGAGACGGTTCAAGAAACATATAGCAATAATTTTTTAAACTTCAAAATCAATGTGTTTAATAACCTCTGCTCTTGCTTTGTTTGAACTGTTGTAACTTACTGAATATCTGGTGCCCACAACCGATTGCATATCAAACCACTGTTAGGATTCTTCTTGAACATTGCTCAGAAAGTATAGACATTTGATGGAAGGAGGAGCAGAGATTTATTTATTTATTTTGCTTTGCTTATGTTCATGTACTGTGCAATGCATGTATACATGCCACTTAAAAGTTGAGATGGAGAAGTTATGTCTCACAAAGCTTCAATTTTCCCAGAAAAGGATTCACAGTTATCAAGCCTGTACAGTGGGCCCTTCCCTTATGTGGGGAATCTGGAGTAAGGGGAATTCCATGTATGCTTGCGCCCCATTGAAAACAATGGGGCGCTTGCTCACGGTGCCGCACAGTGCATGTGCCATGGGTGCAGTGCCATATGTTTTATTGACGTGTGGCTTCAGCATAAGCTTTTTTTTCTTATTAGAGAAAATTCCTATAAAACAGAGGCAAACTTATACGATTATGTATCATCCAGTCCAAAGTAGTCTCAAGGCATCGATATTAAAAAGAAGAAAAATGTAAGCTTGAAGCCGCGTATGGTGCGGGTGCACTGTACATGTTTACTGCATACCAATATGTGTATCTTAACATGTTTTGTTTAGTTTACTAAAGTCTGTTCCTTGGGAAGGCCAGTTCTTTGAGCAGTCTAAGAAGAGCTCATGTGGAGCAGACAATTGGAGTAAATTCATATACAGTCACCCCTCCATTTTTGTGGGGGATCTGTTCTGGATCTGTTCCCTTCATGAAAATGAAAAATCACAATATTCAAGCCCCACTAGCTTGAATGCCAGCACACACTCCCGTTTTGTCCCCCTCCATTTGACACCTGTAAAAGGGCGAGGGACCTGGACTCCAAGTCTGCAAAAACAGAGGGGCAACTGTATTCTAAGGCAAAAAATCAGGGCTCTTACTTACTGCTAAATGGCCTCAACCTTCTCTGGAAAAGGAAAGTTTCAGTTCTGCTTTTCTGACACAAATAGGGTGGCAGCCTGTTGTTTAGCCCCAGCCATAGTGGTATTCATACTATAAAATGGTATAAATTTACTGGCAGTGCGTTTTGTATCATTGCTGTCTTGGTGCATATTTAAATTATTTATTCAGTGGATGACAGTAAACTGGCCACTAGATCTGCCTAAAATATGAACACAAGATGTGTAATAGTTGAAGACAGAATACCTCAGTAGTTTTAAATTAAATGCTGTTGAGAAAAATACTAATCATTTAAAAACATTTGGGAACAGTGCTTAGTAGGCACCCTAACACAAGGATATCCTGACTACTATCACAAATCTTGGTTTAGTTTTAAAGTGTATGTTGCTTATAGGGTGGCAGTCCTTAAAAGATTACTGTACTACATGGTGGTTCATTTAACTGGTTTTTGTGCCATAATCTACGTAAGGAATCTGTAAAGGGAAGAGGTAAGGAGCTCTGCTGAGCTCTTTGCCTATAGAAAAATTGAACTAAATAGCTGAACTGCCTTTTGCCTCTTGTTCTCTGACCCTGATGTAACATTCCTGGCAAACATCAGCTTCCCATCTTGCTTTGCTGGTATTGAAAGAGTTCCCTTCAAGTGTAGAACAATAGCATGGGTAAACATGTAATCTCACTTCTTCTAGGCTTGTCCTTGAATTGGTGCAAGCAGATCCCAGTCAAACAGAACTACTTGTCTCTAGCATGGTCACTTTACATGCTTAGATAGAGGGGAAGGTTTGTCTTTACACCAGAGTCCCTTACTAATGATACTCACTTATTTGAAGCCTTGGGAGTCTAAATTTGGAAGCTGTGGGAAATATCTGAAAGCAGAAATTAGTTACAATGGTAACTACTGGTTGCATGGCTGGATTCAGCATATTTTCCCCTCCATCCAGACAAGAGTTTGCAGCAAGGCAAATACTGCTGTTGGTATGGCCACAAGGATGGTCAAATATAAAATTATAGGAAAGTCATGTACAGAATGTTACTGATGCTGAGAAGCCTTCATGGCTATCATTTCTGTGGAACTAAACTTGGGTGAAGAAAATCCAGATTTGGCTGCCTGGATAAAAGACTTGGTCTGCATAACATTTTGCAGATATAGACTGATTGGCAGGAACTACGCTGAAGAGCAGGATTGAAGGGGGGAAGAGGTATGCAAGGTTATTGTTTGACAAACTGCAGAGCACAGAAGGCCTCACCATTGATCTCTGATCTTCTTAATACTCATTTTCTGCCATTGTATGAGCTAGACTATAGAGAATTTACTTTTTAAGATAAAACAAACCCATAGAAATGTCACGCAAAAAATCAAATTATGAGGTTCTTGGGAGCATCACAAAACATTTTAATTCTGAACTTCTTTGAGTAGTCTGTGCATAGTTCTCCTGTCATTTTAGTACTTGACCATCCTAGTAACTGAGGGTGTAGTACTAAGAGAAGCATTTACCTGTTGCTTTCGTATTAAGAAGTTTGTATTGGGAATGTAAGATGGACTCATAGCTACTTATTTCGTGGTTATTCTTATTATGGATTTTCTACACTAGAAGAATTGGAAAGTATCTATGAAGATATTGTATCTTCATAATTCTATGAAGAATTGGAAGGTATCTGTAGCATTTTTTATTTCACACAGTGGGTGGCAGCCAGTTGGGAATATACACATGCATAAGCCATCCTATGCATGTGAGACCAAAAAGTCACCCTCATGCATCAGATATATTCTAATAGTGACAATCAGACTTGCACAAACATTGTGTTCTTCTGTTCCCTGTCTTTGAACATTGCATATTGTGCACTGTTCATAGTGCAATGACACCCAGTCATTCATGTGTTGCACTGTGTTGCTATTCTGCATGGGAGTTACATAGTTGCCACATCATATATCTCTGTCTGCTGATCTCTACATTGTGCTGAGGGACTGTTGGATTGTAACCAGTGTTGTATAAGAATTAATAAATTTGCTATTAGCAAAGTTGAGACCTGAACATGAGAATGATAGACTGCAAGTTGTGCACATAACGTCTAAGAGTGAGTTTTTCTTCCTGTCTCTCTGTAATCACTCTGCCAGTCTCCCAAGTGACAGCACCTCTGGCCTGTGTCCTCTCATGGTGAAGACTCTTTGCAAAATGATTAGCAAACCAGATTGGTTCTGTTAAGTAGTAAAGGCAAAGAAATAAAATAATGGATTGTATTGGGTTTCTCACTACATCTAGTTAATATGTGCTACATAATTATCATTTGATGTCTTTGTTGTGTGCCTTCAAGTCTTTTCTGACTTATGACAACCCTATCATGTGGTTTTCTTGGCAGATTTCTTCAGAGGAGGTTTGACATTGCCATCCTCTGCCATTCCACTGTCGAACAGCTCTTACTGTCAAGAAGTTCCTCCTAATGTTGAGGTGGAATCTTTTTTCCTAGATCCATTGTTCCATGTTTAAGTCTCTGGAGCAGCAGAAAACAAGCTTGCTCTATCAATGTGACAGCCTTTCAAATACTTATACAAGGCTATCTTTTCACCCCTTAACTGTCTCTTCTTCAGGCAAACCATACCCAGCTCCCTAAGTCTTTCCTCATAAGGCATGGTTTCCAGACTCTTCACCATTTTGGTCACCCTCCTCTGGACACACTCCAATTTGTCAACATCCTTTTTGAATTGTGGTGCCTAGAACTGGACACAGTATTCCACGTGAGGCCTGATCAAAGCAGGATAGAGTGGCACTGTTACTTCCCTTGATCTAGACACTATATTTCTATTGATGCATTGGCCTTTTTAGCTGTCGCATTACACTGTTGACTCATGTTCAACTTGTGGTCTACTAGGACTCCTGCATCCCTTTCACACGTAGTCTTATTAAGCCAGGTGTCACCCATCCTATATCTATGCATTTAATTTTTCTGCCCTAAGTGCAATACCTTACATTTCTCTGTGTTGAAATTCATTTTTTAAGCTCTGGCCCAGCTTTTCAATCTGTTCAAGTCTTCTTGAATTTTGATCCCTCTGGGGTATTAGCTACTCCTCCTAATTTGGTATCTGCAAATTGGATAAGCATGCCTTCTATTCTTTCACCCAAGTCATTGATAAAGTTGTTGAATAGCACTGTCTACCAGGACAGAATCCTGTGGGACTCCACTGGTCACTTCTTTCCAGGATGAAGAGGAGCCATTGCTGAGCACCTTTTGAGTTCAGCCGGTCAACCAATTAGAAATCCATGTAACAGTTGCCTTGTCCAATCTACATTTTAAAAGCCTATTTGCAAGAATATCATGAGGAACTTTGTCACACTTTACTGAAATCAAGATATGCTATATCTACAACATTCCTCTTTTCTACAAAGCTGGTAATTTTCTCAAAGAAGAAAATCAGATGAATCTGGCATGATTTATTTCTCAGAAACCCATGTTGACTTTTTATGATTATGGCATTGCTTTGTAAATGTTCACAGACTCTGTTTAATGATCGCTTCTAGAATCTTTCCTGGTATTGATGTCAGACTAACTGGACAATAATTGTTGAGATCCTCTTTTCCCCCTTTTTGAAAATGGAGACAAAGTTTGCCCTCTCCAGTCTGCTGGGACTTCTGTTCTCCAGGAGTTCTCAAAAAATATTGCCAGTGGCTCTGAGATTACATTTGCCAGTTCTTTTAATACCTTTGTATGTAGTTAATCTAGTCCTGGAACACACTCCATCGGAGTATGGTGAAGTCACCTTGTTCTTTAAAAAGAGACTGGATGGCTATTTGTCAGGGGTGCTTCAATTGTGAATTCCTGTATGGCAGAGGGTTGGACTGGATGGCCCTTGCTGTTCTAACTCTGATTCTATAATGCTCAAAGCGCTACACCACACTGGCTTTACCCCTTTCCTATCCCTCAGAGGTCTATCTGCCCCTACTATATCTCATACAGTGTCATACTTTTGATAGCTTTCACCTGAAGAGTGTATTCTTGTACATTCAGCTGTTGTGAAGACTGATGATTTCTTCATATACAAAAAGTTTCTTTCCCCCAGAAATAAGTAAACCTAATTTGCATTTGTAATTTGCATTAGTAAACTAATTTGCATAGTGTACCAGAGCAAGAGAGCAATTATTAACTTTCTGCAGCTTTCAACTATCTAGTAACTAGATTGTATACATCCACATATCTGCAAATTACTTGTTCTACAGAGAAGCCAGGGTAGGCTTTTATCGCTGAAATTTGTGAGTTGTCAGAAGTATGGATCTAAATTGATAATGGAATACCACTTCCAGTGGGGGGGGGGGGCAAAGGTATACAACTTGCTCTAGCAGATATCTACACATATTATTTTAATTTGGCCTCCTCCAACTTGATACTGTCCAGGTGTGATATTTGTTATCTCTAGCTGCAATTGTTAGCTATGCTGGCTGAGTGACAGGAATCATAGTATAGTACATATGAAGGCTGCCAGGTTGGAGGAACCTGGATGGCTTAGGGGAACTAATTTCATGCATTTACTTAATACCTAGGGAGGGTAGAATAGCTTGGGATAAGGACAGTCTTATTTTTGTATATAAAACACCTGTTGAATATGCCTTCCTGATGCGTGGATCACAACTCCTGTCATTCCCATAGCAGTGATAACATGGGTTTCTGTCAGCCCAGGTGGACACTAGTACAGTATACATCCAGGAAACACAATTGTTTCCTGCAGCAGTCAAGCTCTGTACAACCAACTAGTGTCATTGTTTCCCAGTGAAAGAAAATATTTAATACAAGAGATATAAGCAACTGAAGCAATTACTAATAAATATCTATTTATCAAAGTATTGATATGATGCCACCTCCCTTTCCCCATGAAGGCTATAAATATCAAGCATGAAAAGCTATAATCCAGCCTTCCTGGATACAGTACTCTTTGGGATTGAATATCCAGAGAAATTATATATATATACTGATATACAATGACCCAACCCATTCTTTGGTATTCATCAACATGGCAATTAGTCACTGAATCAGAACTTAAAACAATTATTCCAGGCAACTAGATGGCAAATTCTAGAACTCATTTCAATCTAACAAAATTTTCATTGAGACAAACTTATTGGGGGGAGAGGGCCTTCCTTTTCCTCTTTTGGGATGAATGCTGTCTAATAGTACTGCTAGTTTGAATTGCCTCGTGTGGTAAAATGTGGTAGGAATGCTCCATCTGTCTGCCACCAATGTCTGTCGAGATTTCAGTGCTGGGCTAACTCAGCAGACCTGTATGTTTAGTGTAAAAGCATAGACTGAGGGAAGAAGCATGAATTACCTCTTCCCTTCTCTATCAGCCTGCTGCAGTTCTGTGCTGGATATGTAAAATCCAAGACTCCCACAGATTGACTGACAGAGGAGGCAGGGAGAGCTCTTGCTGCCTCATTCTCCAGCTGTAGTGCTCTGCAAACACTCTTGTTATCTCATGGGCAAGCAGATATACTACTTTGGCTAACTTAAAACAAAAACCCTCTGAGATTAAAGCATTTTTTCTGTAGTATATCTCACAAAAAGAATCTTAGATGTAATTTTTCAACCTAAATCACTGAAACAGCGCTATATTAATAATAATAATATTAATAATAATAAACACTCTGCCTGTTGGGTTTGGAAATTATATTCTGTGTTGTTCAGCATGAAATGACATTTAACTAACTTGATTCCTCCGCCTCCTAAATCTGGAGCCCTAAATTCTGCTGAGGATAGAGACTGACTTCTCAGTAAAACTATAAAGATTTAGGCTGTTAATTTCATTGAAAACTTACTTAACTGGGACTCCTACCACCTGTAATGTCACATTTGTATATTTAAAAAAAAATATTCTGAAGAGCTGCTTACTATAGCCAAACGTGGTTTAAGAGCTGCTTGTCTACATTGAGAGCTCAAAGAAAGAAGTGAAAATACACAATCCTGCATGATATATTCATTCCCCCCTTCCTTTATTTAGTTTTTATTATGCTCTCAAGATTCAGGCTAATATCTTGAAATAGGAAATTACAGTTGGAATTATGACCCATTCTAATCTAGGATTGGCAGGGAAATCAAACCCTTCCTCTCTCTCTTGTTTTTAGCCTGAAAGTCTTGCCACCTTTGAGCAGAGATAAGACAATTGGTCCCACCCACTCCCATAATTGGAGAGACTTGTCTGCTTCCTGTATCTCTGCACACCTACAGTATACTATTTGGATGATGAGCAGCATGAACTTCGAAGCCTGAAATGAACTCCATGTTGCATTTTCTGATTGCAGGAGCAAGGGATTTCCTTGGTGTCCTTTACGGGTGCTTTTCTGGATAGCTCCTCACAGATGAATGTAAATTCAGCTTCCTTAATTGTGTCCAGTATTGTGCACTGAACCATACACAGATACTGTGATGTATAAAATTGGGCGCTTCTTTTACTGTTAAAGAAGCACCAGTTGTCTCCCACCCTTCCCCATTATCCCTGCCTCGGTAGTGCCTCTTTTGGAGTTCATTGGCAAGATGTGGGAGGATGATGGCACTTCTTTTAGGACACTGTTTTTTTGCTTCCCACCACAGCAGAGAAATCAGAGCTAACTGCCAGCCTAATTTTTCTGAGCAGTTTAATCATGTTGACCTATATATCAGTTGACCCAGAATTTTAGGGTCAGCTTTTTGGCATACATTTTTCAACTTATAGATGGGTATATGAAGTAGCTTAATTACACTAAGGCTGCATCTGCACTACAGAAATATATTTTTAAATAATTTTATTATATAAAACAAACATAAAAAAAATCAATACAAAAAACATCAATACAATAGTGTATTGATGCACTACAGAAATATTGCAGTTTGATACCTGTTTAACTGCCATGGCTCAGTGCTATGGAATTCTGGAATTTGTAGTTTTGAAAGACATTTAGCCTTCTTGGTCAGAGAGATCTGGTGCTGCAACAAACTACAAGTCACAGGATTCCATAGCATTGAGCCAGGGCCATTAAAGTGGTGTCAAACTGCATTATTTTGCAGTGCAGGTGCTGTGTTTCGTGAAACATGTATTCTGCTACATGTTATTGATTGAGACCTATGTTGGATTTAATAGTTTATGGATAAAGCAAAATAAAATTTGGTTGTAAAGATTCTGAGAGCAGCTGAACTTCCCTAAATGTTAGTGTTAACCCAATAATTTAGCCACATAACACATTTGTTGTTGGGGTCTTGGAAAGTTTACATGTTGGAGGGCTTATTCTTTTCACAAATGGCATAATATTCCAGTATTTACCTGCTGTGTGAACTGTACCATGTTATATTCAGGCTGTTGCAAAAACTTATTCTGTCTGTTGATTCAATGTCTATTTCTTTTTCAGTGTTAAATGCATGTGTTGCCTGCTAATCAGGTCACCTCTAGAGTTTCTTGATTTAAGTTACATAGAAGTTTCAAAGGCATAGCTGTGTTCATCTGTTGCAGCAAAGCAAAATTTGGTGACACAATAAATTGGCACAATAAATAAATCTTCAGAGTACTCAAAGACCCTTGTTTCTTACTGAATAGGCGAATGACTTTTGACTTTACCATAGGAAGGCAAATTACTTCCCCAGCCTTTATTACTGCTCAGGGAGTGTTTCAGGATATGAATATATGCTAGGAGCTTCTTGGATTGCCTTGAATAGTTTATTATAAAGAATTCATTCCAGAAACACGTGTTTTGCTAAACAGATTAATGCAAAATATTGCAGGAGAGTAGTAAAACTTGATATGAAAGCATTTAAAGAAGTTGAAAGAAAGGTTGAGAGGTTCATTGGTCATTTTAGATTTGTGTATACTTAGTAATTTTTTCAGGAAATAGCAGAGAAATTGATTTAGAATGATGGCATTTATTCATGATCTTGGATTTATAGACACTAGCTTAGTAATTTTTGGAGGGGGAAAACTTTGATAGTTAAGTGAATGGATGCCTTCTGTTTTGGGGTAGAAATCAAATTGTTAGGTTTTTGAATTTCCAATATGAAGTGTCTGCAAATGAAGTGGTTATGGAATGTATGACTATTGTAAGTTACAAATGTGATCACTTAGTTTAAGACGTGACTCTGGTTTCCTTAATCAAAACAATGCAACTGATATCATTTGTCTAAAGTGCTACCACAAACACCCACTCCACCTTCTCTGTACTTGTAAGTACAAATGTATTTCATATCACAGCAAAACAAATACTTTACACCAGAGGTATGTTTTCTGAGATGGTTGTACCAGTGTTTCATATTAATGGGTTTCATTTTGGAGAATAAATGCCATGGGGAGTGTTTTCAAAGTTCTTTAGGAGTAGCAGTTCTTAGGAGATAAACATATTTCATGGTAAAATCACAAACTCTCTTTCGGGGAAGAAATGTACTGAGTAGGAAACAAATTAAGTCAAATTGTCCCATTTTAAGTGGTAGTTGCCACTTGATAAGGAAGTTAACCCCCCTCTCCCCGTTTATGTGTATAAACTTATGGTAGTGGTTGGTGTAAAACGTATATTACATTTTCCTCTTATCTGCTTTAATATCTTTCTTCCCTTCTCATCTGGAAATTTGAATCACTTTAAGAAGGAGGCATACTAAGCTAGTTTTAAGTGTGATACAGTCCTTTGGATAGAAAAAAGTTAACTTGCTTGCAGGTAATTCTTGGGTTTTTGTACTGTGCCTGTAATCCAAGACCAATTTGACAGCAGTGGGGAGTTCAGTATGTCCTTCTGGGCTTCCCTAACCAAGCTGGCATCAGCTGTGCTGACCGCCTCTCTAGATATGTAGAGGGTTCTTTCCAGGAAATTGGGACAGGATGTCTGCAAGGTCATTGCTCAATTGCTCTGTCTTTACAGAGGTCTTGGAAAAGGAAGGAAATGATTTCTGTGTTTAGCAGACTCAGCTGAAAGAAACCTACATACATAGTATCTGCTTTACTAAAAGATAGTGTAGGTGTTAACTTTGTCCCATGCTTAATCTTGCTGCACATTGCAGGAGGGAACTTACATTTCCATTAAGCTTTAGAAAACCATATACCAGCTGTCTTGTGTTTGTGGAATATCTGTGAATCCTATCAAACACTTCGAGCCAAGTTTTGGGGTTACGGTAGTTTTATTTGAACTAAAAGATTTTTTTAATCTATAAAATTTCAGAAAACAGTTTTCTTTGCAAGCAAAGTCCCTAATAAATTTGGTTCTTTTTCTTCACCTTTACAATTCCGTGACACTTTTTAAATGGTCTAATCAGAGGTATACAGTATTTCACTTGTATAGTTGTAAAATGTCAAATAAACTTGCTAGCAATACACCGTTGTTATTCTTGATCCCTTCCCTAAGAATCCTGAGCACTGAGTTTGCATTTGGTGTTGCCATCCATACTTGAGAGCATACAAAGGTTACTAATACAGAGTTTACCAAGAAAAGAAAAGTTGCTAATACAGAATTGCTGGTATTACTAAAGATTCCTAAAAACAAACCTTTTGCTCTAAACTCTTGTGTGTTTACTAAGAAGTGCCTACAAATCAAAATTGCAATTCACAGAGAAAAAAGAAGAAACTTGCATGTTAGAGAAGACTCTTCATATGGATTTGTGATTTTACTTGTTACTTATCAGAAATTGAATGCTTTGTTGACTTGCATCTTCATTTTTTGAAGTAAAACACTGTCTCAAAATGTTGGATATGGCAATCATGGGTGGTTTTTTTTATTAAAGCAGGGATGGGAAACATGGTGCACCCGATGCTGTTGGGCTGCAACTCCCTTAATCTCTCCCCATTGGTTCTAGCTGATGGCAGTGGAAATTGATTAACATTCAGAGGGCTTTGGAATGCCTATCCTGTTTCAAAATCAGTAGGGATCTGACAGTTGTTCAGGCTCTCAGGTGATGGTAAGCTTCATCTGATCTAAATCTGAGTCCATATTATTCTGTATGTACAGTTGACCCTCCTTATCCATGGATTTTTATTCCACGAATTCAAGCATCCACAACTTAAAACTATTTTTAAAAAGTATAAATTACAAATAGCAAACCTTGATTTTGCCATTTTATATAAGGGACATCATTTTGCTATGTCATTGTATTTAATGGGACTTGAGCATCCATGGACTGTGTTATCCATGGTGGGTCCTGGAACCAAACCCCAGCGGATAACAAATACCCACTGTATTTTGTCCTCATATGGTTCATTGACTCCCCCAACAAGTCTCCAAGGAAAAACCAGAATAAAATCTAAATTTATCAGAACTGAAAACATTAGTATCCCACTCTTTAGCCCAGTTACAGAAATGAAATTCTCATTGTATTTTATAGTTTGAACCCAGGTTCAACATTTTGGTGAATGTACCTTCATGAATGATCAGCAGCTTGACTTATGTATGTTTGGGAGGTTTTCACCTCACTTGACTTGCTGAAAAGTGAGTGGTCATTGGAAATACAATTCCACATTACTTCCTTGTGTATTGTAGCAACAAGTATCCGGTCATATATTCACTTGGTCTATCTGCTTGTCTTGGGATGGCCACTATTTTAAAAATGCCCTTCTTGTCTGTTTATTGGTGAAAGTGTGAATTAGCAGATTCTCCCCCATTTTCCTTATGCTATCCCTTCCTGGGCTATTTTCAATATAAAATAAATAGCCTTCCCTATTCCATGAAGTAGCTACTATAATCCTGTTCCCTCTTTTTTTCCTTTCTGAATCTGTTATCTGATATTTAAACAACAAAGCATGGAGTGAGAAGGCATGTGTGGCTTCATCTATTACAACTTCAGTCATGGAGATCAGGTTATCAGAAAATACTATGCGTATGGGGAAACAATAATCATTGGGGTTGTTGATGAGAAGATTTGAGACAAAAAATTGTGAGACCATTTTCTACTTGGGACTCATAAAACCATTCAGGTACCTCACCCTTGGGTACCTAAGAAATTGAAATCTTCATTACTCTGTATGAAGACATGAAGTTCATTTATTTCTAGAATAGACACAATCAGTAAAAACAGACCTTTAGTGATGAAGAAAACTTGCTGGAGGAGAAGGAAGAAAACAATTAATCTGACATGTTGCACTGTGACTTCACATAAAAAGCTGGATGTAGGCCTTATTGATGGCCTGGTCTGAGCACATGATGCAACAGAGATTTTTGGCTCTGTATGGAGTTGGCTGAGAGTGTTGTTCCTCTAGGCTTGGCTATTGATGCCACATGATTACTCCACCTTGAGGAGTGTGAAAGAAAGGCATCTGCAGGAGTTGCTGACTCATTGATCATAGAGCTTTATATACACCAGGGTGCTTGTCCCCAGACTTACTGTGGAGGGCTGACTTTAAAAATATGTTGGTGTGATTGAGGTCTGCTCTTTCAGTTTTAATATTCCAACAGTAAAATAAAGCTGATTAGGTAAAATGTAGGAGATATCTGGCCCTTGGCTCTCTCTCAGAGTAAATTGTCTTGATCCCTAGGGATCAGGTTACTTTGCTACTTGTGGGCTAAATATTATTTTTCTTTGCTTGCATATTCATGTGTTACAAAAATGTGATGTTCTTCTTGTGGGTGCTTTAACAGCAGGGCTGCTTCCTTCACAGATGAAGTAACCAAGGCCAGGGTTGAACCTCATTTCCTCATTGCTATTGATTAGCTGACATTGGTTTGATTATCAGTTCTGCTGAATCTCTAACATGTGTCCATTGAGTTTACATCCACGCATCTGCAGCATCTATCTGTTGCCTACTCACTAACCAATCTTTGTTCTTTTATCACAGCAGGAATTACTGACGTGAAGGAAGCTGTCATCTTGTTCCAAGCCAAAACCTTCTGTGCTCACAAGGTCTGGTCAGTGGCTGGTAGGTTTTTGCATTGGCTGGGGCACAGGCTGCTCTTGGAATCCAGGCCATGACCAGCAGAGGAGCTGCCAGGCCAAATGGTCAGTCACAAGCCAGTAAGATCTGTCAGTTCAAGCTAGTACTACTGGGTGAATCAGCAGTAGGAAAATCCAGCCTGGTGCTGCGTTTTGTCAAGGGACAGTTCCACGAATACCAAGAGAGCACCATTGGCGGTAAGTTGTGGAGCTTCTGGGGAAAAAATCAATAGCCTAAATGTTAGGGAAGCACAGTGGACCCCAGCATACAGGATACAGACATCTGCATCATTTACAATTTTAGTACAATTCTCAATAGCTTTGCGATAAAGATAGAGTGGGCAACTGTGAGAGGCAACCAGGCTGCATTAATTCCCTAGGAGACCCTAAAGGGCTGTGCCCCCACTGCAGTATGCCCCAAATGCTCTCTGGGGGCATGTGGGCATTTCCACCTTATTTTTAGGCCCCAGAGAAGCCTTTTTAAAAAGGCAGTATGTGGAAGTCACTAATTGTTTACTTCCTGTTTTAAAAATGGTCTCTCTTGAGCCTCAGATAGCCTAAGGCAGGCAAAAACATGGCAAAAATGTCATTCACATCACCTTGGAGAAAATTTAGGGACAAAATTTTTTATTTCAAAAAAATTATGGGTATGGGCTGGGGCCACAAAAACAGTCCTGGGGGATCACAATTTGTCCATCCTTGCCTGAAAATGTAGTGAACTGAGCTGGTTTGCCAGTCAGGAATGATAAGATGAGCACGATGATGATGTAGATCAAAATTTTCATGCCCCGACCAGAAGTCAGGTTTTTGAGGTTCCTAAGGTGAACTTTCCATCTTTTTTTTTCACAGCGGCTTTCCTCACACAGTCTGTCTGTCTAGATGACACAACAGTAAAATTTGAAATCTGGGATACAGCTGGTCAGGAAAGATATCACAGTTTGGCCCCTATGTATTATCGGGGCGCTCAAGCTGCAATTGTGGTTTATGACATAACCAATCAGGTAAGCCTGCACTGTTTTTTTTTATTACTATTTTTATTATGGTATTTATACCCCGCCCTTCAGCCCTAATGGCTATCAGAGCGGCTACTTTTTAGAGAGAAGGAGCAGTCCCATGGTGGGAAAAAACACACAGAAGTCTTATGCAATCACCCTGGCTATTACTGACAGCAGATGTTACCTCAGTGTCTTTCATTCCCCCCACCACCTTACAAGAAATGGTTGGCAACAAGGTCATCTAAAGGCAGGCATCATAGTGTATTGTTGCTTAGAAACTTTGGGAAATATAATTTTTATTACTAAAGAATAAGATCCCTACCTGATCAAAGGGGTGAATAAATTTCTACTGCAAACCAACTTCTTTACTTAGAACAGTTAACCTTTATTTTTATAGATTATAAATTCTTGCCTGTTTGGATCTGGATGATTAATTCATTATCTTGATGGACCATGAAATTGTATAATTGTTGGTTTAAAGTTATTCTGTATGGCAAATAGCTTTGTGGGGAACTGACAACTCGTAGTTCCAAAGAAGTCCTGCTGAGTTCACCAAGATTTACTTCCATGTTGCTAGATTCAAGTTTGCAGTGAGATGCTAGTGAAGTGGGATATAAACCTTGAGCAGGGATAGGAAACCTGTGATCCTCCAGATATTGTTGTATTACAACTCCTGCCATCTCTTTCTGCTGTCTGGGGATGATGAAAGTTGGAGTACATCAACATTTGGATTGACATACCTTCCCCACTGCTACTGTAGTCAAAATCTTTATGGTACGTGCTGATGCGGTGGGTTCACCCTTTAAATATTCACCCGATTGCATTTGATCTTTGAAACAGCATATTCTTTATTGTATTATTGTTTCTAGTCACATTCTTACTATTATGCTGGTCGTTCTGACTCCTGTTATTTGTTAAGGACACAAAAATAACTATGCTTGGTCAGACCA
>NC_056523.1:158335029-158339034 GCF_019175285.1 Sceloporus undulatus | reverse complement strand
GAGGCCTGTCTAGTCCAGGATTCTGTTCCCTCTGTGACCAGCTGTTTCTTCTTCGTGGTCTCTGCGAATCATACAAATGGGTTTCACTGCGCCTGCGCAGTGCTGCTCGGAACCTACTGGAATCACTGTGCAGAGCTCACTCTGCACAAATTGCAACTTTTTGGCGGTAACTCCGCCCACCCGTTATAAGGCCCCTGCCTTCCCGCTCTTTCCCCAGTTCCTTTTTTCCGCCGCGCTAGCTGCTTCAGAGGAACCTTCGCTTGCTTTGCTTGCTAGGAATCACTTTCGTTTTTGACTTCGGACTGTTTTCTGACCATTCTTTGTCTCCCGCCCCTGGTAACTTCGGACCTTCGGACTCCTTAGACTTTGAGATGCCTGCGGCTTTCAAGAAGTGCGACATTTGCAAGGGCAAAATGCCCGTTCAGGATCCGCACTCTACCTGCCTGCTCTGCCTTGGTCCAAGCCACGACCCAAAGGCCTGCGCACTCTGCAGATCCCTCTCTTCCCAGGCCCGGAAAAACCGTGAGTCCCGGCTTACTTCGGCGATTGCCCTGGGAAAGCTGCAAGAAAGAGGTTCGCGGTCCTCTTCTGTCCCGCCTCTGGGGCCCCCCGCTGCATCCTCTCGAGCAAGTGTCTCCAGCGTGGGATCGGGAAGAGCCGCCTTCCCCAGCGTGGTGTGTGTCCCGGCCGGGACCCCTTCCACCACCGCCGATGTGGCCCGTGGCTCTAAACCGCCCAGTGCCACCGACAAACCCTCCAAGCGCCCCCATAAACCATCGGGGACTGAGGGTACCGAACGGGCCTCCAAGCCAAAGGAGGGAGCGGAGGGCCCCCGTTCGAAGGAGGCTTCCAAGCCAGAGGACCATCTCGCCTCGCCTGCATCCTCCAAGGCATCCAAGGGACCGGGGCCTTCCTCATCAGCGGCGGCCGCTGTTCTCTTGGATCTCCCTGACAACCCATTCTTCCCTTTGGAGGAGACTCCTAAGACCGGGAAGAAGAGGCACCGTGACAAGGCTGATCGTGATTCGGCCTCTAAAAAGACTAAGTCCTCCAAGGAGAGACCAAAGGGCAAAGAGCGCTCCCCCTCCAGACGGGCTCGCGCCCCCGCCTTGCCAGCTCCATGCCAGGAGCCAACGTCGGTAGACCAGGGAGCCTCGGTCACGGCCCTACCTCCGCCGACCATGGACTTCACCCACGGTACGGGGGATGCTGAACCCCCTCGCTCCCTGGGGCATCGCTCTCCTTCCCATCCCGCAACGGATGATGAAGAGGACTTGCCCCTCACACAGGAGACCCCGGATCTCTTTTTCGACATGCAGTCGCGCCGCTACTACATGTCCGTGCCGGAGGACAGGGCCATGAGGGAGTTTACCAAGGTAAACCCCCATCCCTCAGACCGAGCCGAACCGGCCAAGTTGGTCCCCAGAGCATCGATCTGCGAGAGACTACCTTCTCCATCCCGTAGACGTGACAGGTCGCCGTCTCCACCTCGTAGACGTGAGAGATCGCCGTCCCCAACCCGCAGGCGCTCCCGGTCCTCAGTAGACTTCGCCCGCCCGAGATCCCAGGTCAGGTTGAATGATCCTCTCTCCTCCGATCTGGACTCTGACGACGAACCGCTGCCGCCTTCAGAGGCGCCCTCGGACGAGGATGTCCTCTCGGGTTCAGCCTCCCCTCAGAGGATGCATAACCCAGAGCCGGCTTCGCCGTCGGACGACGTCAGGGCCTTTACAGAACACGTGGTCAGGATGTCAAGGGCCCTCGACATCCAGCTCGCATCTGCGGAAGACGACGCTGAGGACCCGGTGGAGCGTCGAGTACATGGACGAGTTCCCACTCCACCATGTCTGCCTCTCCTGCCTTCTCTCCAGACTATCGTCAAGAAGTCTTGGGACTCTCCGGCCACCCTATCGGCACCCTCCCGCAAGGTCCAGGCGCTCTATAGGGTCGCCCCGGCGAGTTGCTCCTGGTTGGCAGAACACCCTAGGCCGAACTCGGCCATTGTTGAGGGAGCCCAGCACAGCTTCGTTCCGAAGCAGGCCACCTCCCCTGTCGACCGAGAGGCAAAGAAGGTAGACGGACTGGCCAAAAAGGCTTATTCGGCATCGGCTCTTGGGATCAAGGCCGCGAATTATACCGCCTGCATGGGGGCCTACATCCAGACCCTCATGGAACGGATCTCCCCCCTGGTCCCGGACGTCCCGGATGACATCCAGAGACAGCTGGTGGAGATCAAAGACGAGGCCCACTCCATCGGAAGCTGGCTAATCACCACTTCCAGGAACATGGTGGACTGCTCCGGGAGGTCCATGTCTGCGGCCATGGCTCTTCGGCGCCACGCATGGCTGAGGGCCTCCGATCTCAACCCCACGGTCAGAGCGGCCATCGAGGACATGCCCCTCGACGGGACTGGCCTCTTCCACGCCGAGACCGACGACCGCCTGAACCGCAAGTTCAGGATGAAGGCGGCGGCCAAGAAGCACGGCATGTCCTCAGCACCGGCTTCTCCGTTCCCGAAGCGACAGCGCCCGTGGCAGCCGCAAGGTCAGTCACAAGGGACCTTCTCCCGGGACCGACAGCCCCAACACCAAGGCTCTCAGAGACAGCGCTTCCCTTCGCAGTCTTCCTCCTCCTCTGGCCGTCGCAACTTCCCGCCGCGGTACCGCAAGTCCCGCCGCCAGGATACCGACCAGGGGAAGAAGAGAGCCTGAAGGGACGCAGCGCGCTTCGTCCCTTCCTCACCCATCCTTTTTCTGGACATCTTGAGGCCCTATGCTAACACCTGGGCCTCTATAACATCGGACTCGTGGGTTCTTAACATCGTCCGTAGGGGTTATGCCCTCGAGTTCCAAGAGCTCCCTCCAACTGGAGCCTTCATGTCCACTCCCCCCTCGGACACCCTTCTCGACGAAGTGCGCACATTGCTTGCTAAGGGAGCAATCTCCCTTTTGCCGCCCGACCAACATCCTCGGGCCTTTTTTTCCAGATACTTCACTGTACCTAAAACGGATGGGGGCATCAGGCCCATCCTAGACTTGAGACAAGTGAACTTGTTTTTGGACTATCGTCGTTTCCGAATGGTAACCTTGGCCTCCATTCTGCCTCTCCTCCACCAGGGCCTGTGGTTCGCGACTGTCGACCTGAAGGACGCCTATTTCCACATTGGGATCCGGGAGTCCCACAGGAGATTCCTCGCCTTCGCTGTCGGCTCCGTCTCGTACCACTACAACGTGCTTCCGTTCGGCTTGGCCACGGCCCCACGAGTCTTCACGAAGTGCATGGCTCCAGTGGTGTCATACCTCCATCAGAAGGGCTTCATGGTCTTTCCTTACCTGGACGATTGGCTGTTCGCAGCCGAATCCCAGGACGAGTTACAGGAGGCAGTCTCATTCGCCTTGCAGCTCTTCGACTCCCTCGGGCTGGTGGTAAACAGGGAAAAGTCCCACTTCACACCAACCAGACAGGTCAAGTTCATCGGGGCCATCCTCGACTCCGAGAACTGCCTAGCCTTCCTCCCTCCCGACCGCTTTCGGGCCCTGACGTCATCCCTCAGGCCTTGCATCTCCCACAGAAGGGTAAGAGCCAGAGATGTCCAAGTCGCCCTGGGCCACATGGCATCGACGACATTCGTCACTCCCTGGGCAAGACTGCGTCTTCGTCCGCTCCAATCCTGGTTCCTCTCCGTCTTCTCTCCGCTAGAGGACCCGCCTTCAAAGTGGCTCACGGTACCCAGACCTATAGCCGCTTCCCTCAGATGGTGGCTACACACCTCCAACGTCTGCACCGGGATGCCTTTCCATCAGCCCCAGACACAACTGACGCTGACAACAGATGCATCCCTGGATGGATGGGGCGCCCACCTGCTCGACCTTGTCGTCAAGGACAGGTGGTCCGCACCAGACAAGCTCCTCCACATCAACGCCTTGGAGATGCTCGCAGTGGAGAAGGCCTTGAGGGCGTTCGAGTACGCTGTCTCAGGGAGAGTGGTCCTCCTCAGGACGGACA
>NC_056523.1:158333629-158334929 GCF_019175285.1 Sceloporus undulatus | reverse complement strand
TCGAGTACGCTGTCTCAGGGAGAGTGGTCCTCCTCAGGACGGACAACACCACCGTGATGTACTACATCAACAAACAAGGTGGCACCAGGTCCAGGACCCTGCTCGACCTCACGCTCCGCATCTGGGACTGGTGCATTCAGAGGCGCATACTCCTCCAGGCAATTCACCTTCCCGGAGAGGACAACGACCTGGCAGACCGCCTCAGCAGATCTCCATCGGTGTGCCACGAGTGGAGGCTACATCCCGAGACGGTCAGCGACCTCTTCGACCGGTGGGGAACCCCCCGGATCGATCTCTTCGCGACCAGATGGAACAGCCACTGTCCCCAGTTCTGCTCCAGAAAGCGATTCGACGGATCCCTCGGAGACGCATTCGCTTTCCTCTGGACGGGGGAGCTCCTCTACGCCTTCCCTCCGTTCCCTCTCATCATCAGGGTGGTGTCCAAGATGACAACGGACCGCTCCCACGCGATCCTGATCACCCCGTGGTGGCCGAGACAACCGTGGTTCGCATCCCTTCTCCACCTCTCCGGGAGATGCTTCCTCCGTCTCGACCCGCGTCCGGACCTGTTGTCGACCCAGGACGGACGGATTCTCCACCCGGATATCGAGAGCCTGCCGCTGGTGGCCTGGAGGATCCGGCCCTAACCGCCTTGCCGGAGTCGGTGAGGACGGTGATCCTGGCTGCCAGAAAACCTTCCACCCAGCGCTCTTATGCCCTGAAATGGAGGAGATTTTGCCTCTTCCTAGACCAAAAGGGCTTGTCTCCTGCACAGGTGTCCACTCCAGTGGTGCTGGAGTTTTTGATGGCGCTTTTGGATGGGGGGCTGGCCCTCACATCCATCAAATGCTATCTATCTGCCATTTGTGCCAAATATCAGTTCGGGGGGAGGGTGTCTTTTTTCAAGGACCCTTTGGTGAAAGGGTTCCTAAAAGGTTGTGCCAACCTATATCCTCCCGTGTTGGTACCAACGCCGGCTTGGAATTTGGAGTCGGTACTGTCCGCTCTCCAATCCAAGCCCTTTGAACCAATGGCCACAGCGGACTTGAGACTGTTGACTTGGAAAACCGCTTTCCTTGTGGCCATCACCTCTGCCCGCCGTGCGGGCGAACTCTGTGCCTTACGGAGGGACCAGCCATTCCTAAGGTTCCACAAGGACAAGGTGGTCCTCCGTACAGACATTACCTTTCTGCCTAAGGTTGTGTCTACCTTTCACATGTGCCAGGACATTGTGTTGCCCACTCTGGCATCCGATCCGACGTCGGATGAAGAGCGACGCTTGCACTCTCTTGATGTCAGG
>NC_056523.1:158253636-158333529 GCF_019175285.1 Sceloporus undulatus | reverse complement strand
AGAGCGACGCTTGCACTCTCTTGATGTCAGGAGGGCGCTCGCGTTTTACCTGGACAGAACTGCTGCCTCCAGTCGGTCCGAGAGACTTTTTCAATGCTACTCGGAACCAAAGAAGGGGTTGCCCGTGTCTACGCAGAGGTTTTCCAAATGGGTGGCTAGCACCATCCACCTCTGCTATGAACTTCTGGGCAAACCTCTCCCTGGCAGGGTTCGGTCACACTCCACAAGGGCTATGGCAGCATCCTCCGCATTCCTGTCTGGGATCCCTCTGGAGGATGTCTGCAAGGCAGCTGTTTGGTCCCAACCTCTAACCTTTATTAAGCACTATAGGTTGGACACCAGGGCCATCCGAGACGCAGCTTTCGGGAGGGCTGTGTTAGTCTCAGGGTTGCATTAGTTGCACTACTGATGTTTTTTGTATTATACAGTTTACACTGTTACACTGTTGAATGTTGATTTGCACAACTCTTATGGGATCGGTCTTGCATGACCTCGGTTCCCTTCTCAGGTTTAGCAAAGTTATTGCTATTTGATCTGTGCATGAACAAAAAGACTGACTCCTTTTGTGGTTCAAGGTGTTTATTGTAATAAATATACCTTTGGTTTACCATAGCTTTGGTTTCAGGACACTCCCTCCGCCTCATACCTTAGCTTGTCAGTCTAAACCCATTTGTATGATTCGCAGAGACCACGAAGAAGAAGTACAGGTTGCTTACCTGTAACGGTGTTTCTTCGAGTGGTCATCTGCGAATACATACAAATCCCACCCGTCCGTCCCCTCAGTGTCCTGCTCACATTGGCTCTCTTTCCATCGCCTGCTTGGCGGAAAAATTGCGGAACTGGGGAAAGAGCGGGAAGGCAGGGGCCTTATAACGGGTGGGCGGAGTTACCGCCAAAAAGTTGCAATTTGTGCAGAGTGAGCTCTGCACAGTGATTCCAGTAGGTTCCGAGCAGCACTGCGCAGGCGCAGTGAAACCCATTTGTATGTATTCGCAGATGACCACTCGAAGAAACACCGTTACAGGTAAGCAACCTGTACTTGCCTGTAGGTAATCCTTAAACAGGAAACAAGTACAACAGCACCCTCTGGCTTTTCTTCCCCAGGATCTGTTACTCAGAGTTGCTGGCTTTGGCAGTAGTGCATCATAACAAACAAGCTTCATTTATATACTGCTTCATACCACCTAAGCAGTGTCTAAGCAGTTTACAACTGTAAGTTAATTTGCCCTCAACAGTCTGGGTACTCATTTTAGCGACCTCGGAAGGATGCAAGCCTGAGTCGAGCTTGAGCCCTTTTGCTGGTCTTGAACTCGCAACCTTATGGTTTTGAGTGAGTGGCTGCAGTACAGGCATTCAACCACTGCACCACCAGGGCTCCTGTTGAACTAGTCTGTTGTGTTGAGTAGCCCTTGATAGACCTGTCTGTGAGGTCCTCACTCTTATATTTCAAAGTGGCTTCCCTAAAGGGGTGGCCATTTTGCTTTATCTTCTGTGACAATGTACCTGTCCCCATGACCACCTAGAAAGTCAAAGGGTAATGCTCATTGGCATAAGAGTCCCACAGGTGAGCCATTCTGTTGCAAGATGGCACAGCAAACTCTCCCTTTGCCTAAACAGATGATGTTGGTTATTCATCACCAGTTAAGTTGTGGTAGCTATCACTGTATCTTATGATACTGAACTTCACAACTGTACATAGTGTGATGTATTTGTTATCATCTGATGGAAATCAAATAAACTGAAACATTGAGAATAGAATACAGGAAGCCTGAACTTTTTCACCAATTCAGTTTCATCCTGAGACTAGCTACTCATTATGGATTATCAAGGATACTTTTGTCTATAAACTGTGTATCAGTGATGTTCTCTATAATGGAGAAAAGCTTCTTTTTGACAAATATAGATGGAAATGTAGATTTCTTTGTCACAAGCTTTGTTGGCTTTAAAAGAAGCTTGAACAAGTTTGTGGAAGATAGGTATACCAACAGTTATCATCAGGATTGTTATATGCAATGGTTCATTACAGAGGCAGTGTGCCCTTTTCTGTTAGCTCCTGGAAGCAACAGTGGGAGAGGGGTACTGACTTCATGACCTGCTAAACTAAATAGACCTTTGGTTTGATCCAGAAAAGCTGTTCTTTAAATCTTTGAGAAATTGACAGTCCCAATAAATAAATCTTTCCATGGATGGAAAAAGCCTTTATTTTGGTGTACCGCTACAGCGTGAGCAAGTTGGTAGTAGACAGCATGTTGAATTGCCTGTCCTGTCACTCCTGTTTTTTGGTTTTTTTTTTCTTTTTTCTTTTCCAGGAAACATTTGCACGAGCAAAAACATGGGTGAAAGAACTTCAGCGGCAAGCTAGCCCAAACATTGTTATAGCCTTAGCGGGAAATAAGGCTGATCTTGCCAACAAGCGTATGGTAGAATACGAAGTGAGTAGCATTTCTCAAATGCTTTGACTATCCTTCTAGACAGCAGGAATTCTCCTCAGTTTTGTGGGTTCTGCAGCAGAGGGAGCGAGTCCATGTGGCTCTCTATGTAATGCTGAACTACAGTTCTAGTCAGCCCTAGGTAGAATAGTCAAAAGTGAGGAGAAAGGGTGCTGTTCAACATCTGGAAGGCTATGCTTTCCCCCATTTGTTTTCTACAGTCTTATCAGATTAAATGTTTCCACACTTAAGAGTTTTCTTCTCGCTCACTAGATGAAAAGAAACTGGAATTTTCCTAGTCTGACCAACTGGAATGTACGGCTTAAACAGTTGTTCTACATGACCATTGTTATTTCATGTAGCTAGGGAAAAGGCTGACCATAGTTAGATTAAGCTAATTCAAAACAGTGGTGATCCAGCCAGGTACTTTGAACTGAAGCTGGTCATAAATATGGTTGAAAAAGACATGTCAAACTTTTAACAGACATGCCAGTGTTTGATCCTGTGACTTTGTGCATGTTAAGTTATGTTCTCTACCAGTGAGCTATGGCCTCCAACAGTTATGGTGTTTGAAAATTGAGGAAACTTCTACCAGTGAATGGTGCAAACACAGCCTTTGTTCTGTTTTGCATCATACTTCATAAAGCTTAACAAGAAAAGCTGTGACAATTCAACAAATGCATAGAAGAAGAAAAAAGAATGGTAACATTGTTAATGTATCATAATAAAAATATCCTTTATGTCATGCTGTAATATTAGCATGATATCTGACTGAAAGGGAAATGGATTACACCCAGGAGGTGGATAATCTGTGTCAAAGAAGCTGCATGTTCTTTGCTGAGAAGAATCACAGTTCACATAAATACATTATATAGGTAGGAGTTTGTAGAATATGAAATTGTGAAAATATGAAATAGTTTGGGAAAGAGGGTGAGGATTGCTCTCTGAGCAAAAAGGGAAAATCTAGACCCAAGAAAAGTATGTAAGTCTCATCTTCTAAAGGAGGTAGCTTGAGAGGTTTGCTGAGAGGCTAGTTAAAATGCATTATTATTATTATTATTATTATTATTATTATTAAACTTTATTTATATAGCTCATGAAACTTTTAATGTGGATGCATCTGTGTGGAATGAAGACTGTATCCAGAATTTGCCCTGTTAAAGGAAAATGGTTCATCTAGATTTTTAAGCAGCCACGTTCATGGTTCAGTATGACAGCATTAATAAGACAGTTTCATATTCTTTGTAAACACAGAATCGTGAGTGTAACGTAGTTATTGCAGCTCATTCACCAATGTGCTTTGTCAAGACTCCCAAAACATTAGCTTTGGGAACTTGCACTTGCTGTGACCTCCACTTATACTTGCTTACCTGTCACTGACTGTATGATCAGGCTAGAGTTGTCTTCTGTTTTTAGCTAACTTACTTTAACCTTAGTAGGTTGTTGCTATCAAGTGGAATATGTTCTCCCCTCCCAATTCCACAGTCCCACTCTTCTTCCTACAGGATACTTCAATCTTGGGGTACTTTATTGTAGTTAGAATGTAGAAACTGAGCATGCCCATCTGCCTAGTTTATACTGCCTTATCCAGAATGAGGAATCGTGACTGAAATCTAGCTTCTATGTCTGTCTTTTATTCTTTTGCAGGAAGCCCAGGCTTATGCAGATGACAACAGTCTATTGTTTATGGAGACATCGGCCAAGACAGCAATGAATGTTAATGATCTCTTCCTGGCAATAGGTAACTTGACTCTAAGACATTAGCTGTGGGGCACTGGCTCTGAAAAAGTTTGTGTGTCTGGCCTGATACAGACTGGCCAAAATAAAGCTGCTTCGAGTCACTTTGGAGGTATGCTGTTTAAATGATCCATGCATCCTAAGAGTCCACAAGCCGGACCAAAGCCACTCCTAAGGACTGAAGTGCAGCTTTGGTGCAGCTTCCAGACTTTTAGGACGCATGCATCATTGAAACACCATACTTCCAAAGTGACCTGAAGCAGCTTTATTTTGGCCTGACTGTATAGGGCCTTTGTTTCACATCACAGTGGTACTGAGTTCTGTAGATTCTTGCTGTCATTAATTACTGCTGTATAACCAGGGATTAGAGATAATATGAGGGTAAGTTCCCTTCTAGCTTGTCCTGGTACATATGATTGAAAGGAATAGAAATATTCCTGGAAGTTTTTCATTTTGTAGAACAGCTGTAGTCTTCTAGGCTTTCCTTGACATACCTTTTCAGACATTAATAGGCAATCTTCAAATATTGGCCTTCTAAGAAAGGCTTGTAGGAACTGAGACTCACCTGTGACATTCTATGCAGATATATTGACAGAATGGAAGCTGGAGTGAGCCTTGAGTACCTTTTGAAGGGCTTGGCTGGACTGTGCCTGGAAAATGCTACTCCTGTTATATTTGTTGTCATATAGCAGTCACTTGGGGAAAGAGCTAAGAATACTGCTGATGCAGCTTAGTTTGTCCAAATTGCCTTGGAGTTCTGGCTTTCTCCTATGAATCCCTAATATTCATTAAAATGAGAGCATAGCTGTGTCTATAATATAAAGGCCAAAATTGTTGTGCTTTCTATCCAGTGTGGAGCAATGTCATGCCAGATAACATTTTTAAAGATTCTAAAGGACTGTATGTCTTCAGGGCAAAGGAAGGGAAACTCTCCCTCTTAGCAGCCTAATTTGGCCCTAAGGTGGCTAGCATCCAGTCTATCAGAAGTTCCCCATTGACCTTATTGGTTCCAATATTAACTGTTTAAATTGGTTAACTGTTGTTTTAATGTCATAGAGTGCCTAGGAGCTCTTTTGCGGGCTGAAAAGTGCTATATGAATAATTTAATTAAATGAATGTATGAGTTTCATGACATAAACACAGTGCTAAAATAAATAAAAACTAGCAGGTAAAAAACAGTCCCGGTTCACCAGGTCAAAGAAGCCACAAATGCCCTCTGAAATTAGTTTCTAACTTGCTACTGGAAGGCTAACAACAGAAGAGTAGCATGTAATATCGTTGGATGTTGGGTAGGTCTATTTCTTTGAGTATTCCACGTTCTCTTGTTACATTAATTTTACTCCTGTTGATTAAATCTGATTTGGGACTAAATGAAGAAACAGTTATTGTCTTTCACTAACACATATATTCTCCCTCTCTAGCTAAGAAGCTGCCAAAGAGTGAGCCCCAGAGCACAGGCAGTGCCATGGGTCGGAATCGAGGTGTGGACCTTCATGAGCAGTCCCAGCAGAACAAGAGCCAGTGTTGTAGCAACTAAGCAGTGGCATTAAAGCAGCCGGCGAGAGATAAGATATAACCTCCATTCCCACCCCACTCCACCACACCTCACCTTCAGTAACAGCATTGGCACACTTGGAAGCCGCCCCCTTTCTTCCTTCTCCAGAGAGCTCCGTTTAACTGCACTTCTAATGCTTCAGAAACCACAACCAGACGTCTGTTACCACCACCCCAAGGAAAAGTGGAGATAGACCGATCGGGGACTTAACTTCCAAAAACAAACTCTTCTTCACTTTGTATTATAGGTGCAAATAGCTACCTACCTACTTGGATTCCCCTGCTCTGTTTTCTTCCAGATAATATTCCTTTCTCCCTCCATTCCCTCTCCCCCTAGTCTGTCTTTGCTCTGATAAAATCTGTGTTCTTGGTCCTGTAACATTCACCTTCTCTTCACCTCCACCTCTTTGTTTTATTCAATGTGGTGGGGGAGGATCACAAGTGAGGGGGAACATAATTCTTGTAGATTTATTTTTAAGAGCAAGGTTAACAAGTTGCCTCAGAAAATGCGAAATTTTTGTGGGAGTCCTCTCAGAATTCATTTTTTAAAATTTCATTTGTTTCCAATGTTCAGAAAAGCTGCAGTGTCCTTCATTATCTTTTTCCAGGGCAGCCTTTTATGGCTGGGTTGGAGAGGGAAATTGTATCTGAACTCTAGCTAGTGTTTTGCTTGCTTTGATATCAGTGTGGCCATAGGACTCAGTGGCACAAGTAGAAGAATCATGTATCTGTGAATACAGAATATGAGGAACAGGTTCTCCAAACCCTTGGATGGCACTTGTTGGTTGCTTTAGAAGTTTTCTTGGTCAGGTCAGTTGTTGAGGTACAGGAGACTCATTTGAGGGTCAGTCTTACTGGCACGAGTGGTGTTATGAAAAGTCTGTTGTGTGTCTTTTTCTGTTATGTTAACATTCAGATGATTATGTGTAGGTTGCACTAAAGTTATCAGAGTCCTTTTAGGCCTATTCAGTTCTTTGCTTAACAGGTATGACCAGCAGTCTGAAACAAGAATGTGCAAGGGTGACTAAGTTCTCTTCATTTTCTTGGAGTACAGCAGAGGAACCTGTCGCAGTTTCCATTTTGATAGGTTATATTGGTTCAGCTCTCATGTGGCAATAACACACTGTATGCACAACAGTGTCTGTTTTGTAGAAGGTTGTTCTGAGTTGCCAAAAGGATAAATGCCCTTGCATCCTTAGCAGAGCATTTGAAAAGCCTTTTCCTGGTGATTATTGCAGATTTTAAAGGTTTTGCACTACGGGGCTGATGGTGCAATAGAATGAGAAACAAGACAGCATGCTAGATAAGAGGTGTTAGTAGGAGGACCAGTACTGTACTTTCTATACCCTTTCCATGCCAGGGAGCACCCAGCTTGCCTTGACTCTTTCCCATGCCCTTGTGAAATCTACTTCTTGTCCTATATAACATTATTGAGAGGTGGTAGGTGGAGTGATGGAGCAGCCCCACCTGCCAGACTTCAAGACCCCTCAGTTCATTTCCCAGATCCCAAGGGCTGTCTAAACGCAAGAACTGTTTGTATTAAATATACCTAGCCCTTTTACAGTTTACTCTGTAAATAGTACAGCACAAATATGTGTGTAAAAAAAGGCGGGGTAGGGGTTGGGGGGATTTTTACTCCCTTGCAATTAGCTAAGCAAAGTAATAGCTTTTTAAACTTAGTTGTAGATAGTGCTGATCTGTAAGGCTATGCATGCTACCATCTTACCTGCAACTTGCTCTTTGAACAGCTAGTAATGGTCCAGTGTCTTTGGAAGGAGTGAATCTTAATCCGAACAGTGGCCTTCACAGGGTCTGTGATGAATTCATCTGACCCCTATCCCTCCAGCATTCTTACTGTTTAAAAGCCTCTCACATGAGTTCAGTTTCTAAAATGAAATGACTCATTGGTGCTGTAAGATGGTTTACTGTCAATATGAGCATCACTTATATGATCAATCTTGGTTGTATTCTGATCTCTGCTCCCTTTACATTTCCAGTGTGAACGCTTTTGTATCAGGGCATGAAATGGGCCATACACACAAACACATTCTTTCCCATTGTTTTTCCAAGCACAGTTATAAGCACTCTTAATTTTGCACATATTTTCACCTGTACTTTCTATAGGCTTGTGCTTATTTACCTGTTCCCATCCATCAGTATAATTTAAATACTGATGCCCACCCACTCAGTGCTTGCACTAAGGACTTAAGTGTTGTTTTTATCCATCCTTACATCCATACAGTTATACTGCTCATTCTTACACTGCTGTTGGAATTTATTGTGCTGCCTTTGAAATGGGTGTCTAGTGGTAAGTATCTAAGAAGAAGCCAGACTTAGCTGTTTCCTCAAAACTTAGGAAGAATACATCAAAATTGATTTGACTGTAAGTGACATATGCTATAAATTTCTGCCTCTTGTTACCCTGTGGGTATAGTGGTAACTCTCCTCCACCTTTGTGCATGCAATTTAAGGAGCTGTCAAGGATGCTGAAGACTAGATTGTCTTAGGAAGCCCTAGGACTTTCCCATATTTGTTTCAAATTCTAAAACCCACAGCTGTGTCAGGGCTGAGATCTGTTGGCGGGAGAATCCGGCAATGGAGTCTTGAGGCTTCCATTGTTTTCACTGTAAAGCTTTCTTCACTGATAGTTCTGTGTACTGCTTTGTGCATATAATTGGTCATGTTTCCTTATCTAGGAGAACATAGGAACAGGTAATAAGTATGCCTCCCCCCTGCCAACAAAACTGTGTTGCTGTATTGACCTCAGCTCATGACACAGCAAGCATAATTTTGTATTTAAATGACAACACCCCCCCCCCATGCTTTTCGTTACTGCACAGAAACTCTTTTCCCCTGTGCTTCCTGGCTAGTTCCTGGACCAAGTGAAGACACTGCAGCTTTTTCTTAAAACAAATACATACTTTTTCTTCTGCTTTATTTCCCTTTTCTGATCAGGGTTGTTTTTTGTTTGTTTGTTTGTTTTGGGTTTTTTGCGCTTTTGAGAAAGCTCTTACATTGCATTTAAAATAACAATCATGGTAACAGAATTCAACTGCTGATTTACCGATGTATTTAATGTAAGTAAACAAAAATCAGTGTATTAGATGAACTTCTTGCTTTATTGTGATTTCAGATGAGGGGAAAGGAATGGGAGAAAGCAAGGCCAGCCATGCTGCATAATCAAATTAGGTGGCCCGCCAAAGCTGGAGGGAGTGGAACAATATGTCTTTGGAGGTATAACTTGATAAATTCCATTTTGAAAGGTTTTTTTTTTAATTTATTGGTCATCAGTTGGCACAGGGAAGGGATTGACTTAGTTAAGTTGTAGGACTGGATATCAAATTATTTTCAAATACATTGGAGACCATTATAATCTCCCAGCCCAGTCTACACATGTCTGATTTGCAGTCCTACTTATTCCAATAGAATTTTCCTCCCAAACATGTACTAAAAGAATTTCAGCTGTGCTCTCATACATATGGCTGTCTTCTGGAATGCAATTTACTTTAAGATAGGTGTAGAAAAATTCCACATGCTTACCACAATGGAAATTTCCATTCAATGAGAACTTACATGGGGAAAAAAAGCACCTGACATTATCAATTTTGAGAGTTAATTGAGTTCATTTAATTATGACCACAACCTTCAGTGTCATGATCCTTTGAAAGATATAAGTATATGAGTTTGAAATGAGATGCTTATATGCAGCAAAATGGGAGCTTGAAAGATTGGACAGTAGTTGTTCAGTTTGCAGCGAGTATACGCTTTTTTTGGGGGGGGGGGCGTCACAGTAAAGGACAACTGAATACAAAAGTGAACTCCCCACTTTGGGAACTTAAGCTTTTAAGCAATACTGCCTCACAAGCATGCCTTCTTTCTTTGGAGTAGGAGATGTCTAGTCTTCAAAAGCTGGGGATATGAAATTGGCAGGAAAATTATTTGCATGTACCCACAAGCCTGTAACAAGCATGGGCAAGTGTCCCTGAGCATCAGTCATGGGAGTTGGAGTCCCACAACATCAGCAGAGCCACAGGTTTCCTAGTGTCGTTCCCCGAATTATACTCAGTTGCAACTGACTGACTGGTTAGTATCCCTGTCTCTGTTGAAAGCTTACTTCATTTGGTAGTGATTTACTCTTGTATACTTAAAGTAGGAGTGGGTATCTGTGGCCCTCCAGATGTACATCTTCCATCAGCCCTAGCCAGTACGGTTAGTAAATGGGAGGTGCAGTTGAAAACATCTGGAGGGCTACAGTTCCCTATCCTTGTCCTAAAATCCTTATCATGGCATAAGAATGTATTTTTACTTTTTGAGTGAGTCTTTGATGTACTGTATGATGTATGTGAAGCTGGAACAGAAAGATGGCTTCCTAGACTGCTGGCATGCAGACCACATTCCCTTGATACTTACACTTATAGGATGTTTCTTGCATGTGGCTAACAAACAAATATACATCAGTAAGTGCTTAACCTATCCACTGGTGGATAGACATTTAATCCTTGTATGTAAAGCATGTTTTTTCTCATATACATTGGTAGCTTTGGTTGTATTTCTGCAAAGTGGCCAGTAGGGAGTGCTGTTGAATAAGCTGCCAGTTCAGGATGCTGGAATGTCTTCTCACTCTCTTCCCTTGTAAAAGGGGGAGTGGGGGAACTGGCTGGTACATGGGCTGTTTGCATATTGTAGACATTCCTTAGAATTAGTATGTTTTCTGCCTGATCGAGCACAACCCTAAATCTGGAATAGAAATTTTCAGTAGCAGTACTAGTTTCAAAATACCCAAGGGTGGCCATGTTGTCCATGCAGCAAAATAGTTTCAAAATTGTTATTCCATGTTTATGTGCCCTTCCCTTCCACAGTGGAAGCTTGTCTCCATATTATATTGGACAGACTCGTTGCCTATGTAGGACTGGATCCTGAGGTAGAAAACACCTCTTGTGGCCGTGACTTGAACCTAGTTGCCTGCAGAAGAGATTTTTCAAATATGCATAGCTGGGTCCAGTGTTTGGCCTAAATCAGAACAGGCAAAACATGGGCCTCCAGATGTTAATCAACTGAAAAGTCCCATCAGCTATAGCAAGCTTAAGCAATGGTGAGGTGCAGTTGTATCCCATCTGTGGTGATGGTGTTTTACCAACTTCTGTACTAAACACATCTTTTCTACTTCATAGCTTTAAAGAAGCAAATTCCTTACCAATGCAGCCTTTCCTCTTCCCAGTACCTTTTGTTTTATGGTTAGGCAGTAACTTCTGCAGTCCACCATATACTAATTTTTGAATTTATGAATTTTTGCTGCATTAATAAAGTAGCAGTCCTAACCAGAGTGTGCACAGAGAAAGCAAGTGAAGTAACACTTCTGTGATTCTGAGTCCCTGAAGCTGGCCAAAGATCTCTCTAGAGTAGGGGTACTCAAAATGGTGGTCCCTGGACTGGTCCACATCTCTTTGAGTTTCTGGTCCGTGGCAAGTTTTCAAGAAAAAAGAAAACTGTTGTAGCCAATTGTCACAAACATGGTGCTGGTTCTTGACACAATGGGGAAAAAATAGTTGCCAGCCCCTCATACCCAATAGTCCGAGAAGCGCTAGTGTAGACCACTGCAAGGTGTGCCCATTATGAAGCACATATAACTGACAGCAAACTGCTGTGCCACAATCTTTTTCACTCAAAGAAGATTTATTATACAGCAAGTTTACTGAATTGTTTTATGTCAAAAAGTATCCTGGAATTGGGACAATTTGCACTGATTAACTTAAGGAAGATTTATTACAGTTTACTGAAGCATTTTATGGCAGAAAGGTAATTGTGCAGTGGGCACACTATAAAAGCAGCAACCATTCTAGAAGACATACTAAAAGTTGCATCTAGGATCAACCAGTTGGGACTTAGAGACCAATTCTGTGCATTGTTGCTTTTAAAATCCCACAGAGTTCAGTTCAGTGCATTTTATTGTTATTATTTGTCTTCATGAAGTTTCCATCTTATGATGACCCTATTTTCATTGGCTGGCCTGTCCATTTTAGCTTACAGTACATTAATACAGAATCCAGTCCCTATGAATGTAGAGTTGCATTAACAAAATGTATCTCTTTTTAGAGTCACTTTTAAACTTAAATACACTTGTGCTCCTGCAAAGAAATGAAAAGTTTGCTTTATAAGTCAGTTAAAAGCATTAACAGCAAATTTGTAAATGACCACTTAGAATTATAGTCATTAATCTGGTAATGCCAGATTAATTTTGTGAATAGCTAAATTATTATATTTCTCAAGATATGTTTCTCCAAATGACTGTTATCTGTCAGTTGTGACTGATCTAAATTGAGTTCGTGGACATTCATGAAGCTAGTCTAGGAACGCTGAGTCTGCAATCCAGACTCAGTAAGATGACTGCTGGCAATATAGCGGTAGAGGCACTGAAATGATAGTAGTAATTGTAGTAGTAGTAGTAGTAGTAGTAGTAGTAGTAAAAAATTATGATTAAAGGTAAAACACTTTTTCTCTTGCCTGCAAACTAAGGTCCCATACAGACAGGCCAAAATAAAGCTGCTTCGGGTCACTTTGGAGATATGCTGTTTAAATGATGCATGTGTCCTAAGAGTCCAGAAACTGCACCAAAGCCATGCTCCAGTTCTTAGGACTGGAGTGTGGCTTTGCGTGGCTTCTGCACTCTTAGGACGCATGTATCATTTAAATGGGACTCACTATGCCAGTGATATTTAGCCCTGGAGGAGAGCTTCCATCTTCCCTTACATCACAATCCTATTTATGAAAAATTTTGTGTATCCTTATGCAGCCAACTGTAAAGTTATTCCAAGAGTTAACATGTGTGTTACAATGCCCATGTATATGTTGCACAATCAGGAGTTAGAGGATTCTGGGAACTGAATCTTGAGGGCCAAGATTGAGAGTCACTGCCTTCAGTCACCTACTTTTATTACTTGTATAGAAATAGGAATTGGGAATAGTTTGCTCCACTCTCCTTGGGACAGTGATTTTGTAAATGGGGACATGAATTCACTGTCTTATGGGGAGGAAGAATTTAGCCTTCCTGTTTTAGTGATTTCAGAAATGTTGGAGGGTAGTTCCTTCTGGTAAAACAAATGCCATTTTTCTTGACAACCTGTTGACATAGTTCTTGTACTCACTAGTCTTCCTCAGAAGTGGAAAGTCATTATGGTAAGTTCCTTGCTTTGTAAGCAGTTGCTGTAGATGATGGCTTCTGATGCTAAGCCTCTCCCACAAGTTGGAATTTATTGCTTGAAAATGTGTGTGGGGCAGTGTTGGGTGTTGACCATTTCGCCTGCAATATTTTCTTTCTGCAAACTTTTGCTTGTAGATGGTTCCAGGAGGAGCCTTTCCAGACCAAAGAAGTGTGGGAAACATGCCATATCTGATAGCCTAGAAGGCAGCATACATAGTACTGAGCTTCAGAGACAAGACACTACATGTTCCTTATATGTGGAGCAGTACAGTGGTCTTCTGTGTTGCATAGAAGTAGCACTGCTCTCTTCATAATGTTGTCCTAGACATTGTTATCCAGTGACTCAAGGTGGAGTCATACTGGGATATTTTATTCATATGCATTGCACTTCTGTATTATCTCAGCTGATCTCTGCTAAGGTAAGTTCCTTGAACAACCTGCCTCTGTGGGTAGAGGGATCTTGGCATGGGGTGCATGCATGCTGTGTGCCTTCAAGTTGTTTCTGACTTATGGTGACCCTAAGGTGAACCTATAATGGGGTTTTCTTGGCAGGATTTGTTCAGAGATTTGCCATTGCCTTCTCCTGAGGCTGAGAGTATAACTTGCTCAAGGTCACACGGTGGGTTTTATGGCCAAGCGGAAATCAAACCCTGGTCTCCAGAGCCGTAGTCCAATGCTCAAACCAGTAGGACACACTGGCATGGGGTATGAGAATCTTGGGAGAGAAGCACACCAGTACCTTGCAATTTTACACAGGGCTGGGAGTAATAATAATAATAATAATAAAATTTATTTTTACCCCGCCCTTCCAAATAGATCAGGGCGGCTTACAAAAGTGCATCAAGTGCACGCAGATACAATTAAAAACAGTAAACAACAGTCACAGAAAACTAAAAACAGGAATAAAAGCCCCGTCGCCCTTCCTCATGGCCACGGAAGAGGAGGGGAGGCCCACAGGATCTTAGTCGGGGAATGCCTGCTTAAATAGGAAGGTCTTAAGATCCTTCCTAAATTGGGCCAGGGTGGTAGATGAGCGGAGCTCAATGGGCAGCGTGTTCCAAAGGGCTGGGGCAGCTATAGAAAAAGCCCTTCTAGACGTAGAAGCGCGCTTAGCCCCAGGCGCCTTCAGCAGTTGCTGCCCAGATGTTCTGAGGGTGCGAGGCGGATTGTACGGGGAGAGGCGGTCCTTTAGGAAACCTGGGCCCAAGCCATTTAGGGCTTTATAGGTGATAACCAACGCCTTATATTGAGCTCGGAAGCGAACGGGCAGCCAATGTAGATCTTTAAGTACAGGTGTTATGTGGCTGGTCCTGGATACGCCAGTGACCAGCCGGGCTGCCATATTCTGTACCATTTGCAGCTTCCGAGTTTGGTATAAGGGTTGCCCCATGTAGAGTGCATTGCAGAAATCCAATCTCGAAGTTACCAGAGCATGTACCACAGTTTCTAGGTCCCTCCGGTCCAGATATGGGCGCAGCTGGCGAATCAGCCGAAGCTGGTAACAAGTGCTCTTGACCGTCGCGTTCACCTGAGCAGTCAGATGAAGCGACGAGTCAAGAAGCACTCCCAAACTGCGCACGGAGTCCTTCACAGGGAGCGTGACCCCGTTCAGGACAGGTGGAACCACCGCCATTCCTGGACCGGGGGAACCTATCACTAGTACCTCCGTTTTCTCTGGATTCAGCTTGAGTCGGTTTTTCCTCATCCAGTCCATTACTGACTCCAGACAGGCCACGAGAGGAGAGACGCCATCCCCGGTCACTGCATCAGTCGGAGACATAGAGAAAATAATCTGGGTGTCATCAGCGTACTGATAACCCCGCGCCCCATGTCTCCGGATGATCTCTCCCAGCGGTTTCATGTAAATGTTAAATAGCATGGGAGACAGAATGGCTCCTTGAGGGACCCCAGTTTTAAGGGCCCGCTCGCTGGAGCACACGTCCCCCAGCTGCACCATCTGGGACCTCCCAGAGAGGTAGGACCGGAACCACTGGAGCACAGTGCCCCCGATTCCCACCTCAGCCAGGCGTCCCAGAAGGATACCATGGTCTATGGTATCGAAAGCCGCTGAGATGTCCAAGAGCACCAACAGGGACACGCTTCCCCGGTCAGCGCTCAGACGGAGATCATCGACCAAGGCGACCATGGCCGTCTCAACCCCGTGACCCGCCCGGAAGCCAGTTTGAAATGGATCCAGATAATCCGTTTCATCCAAGACCGCCTGAAGCTGGAGCGCAATGGAACTTAGTCTGAAGTAGGTATACATGCATTTGGATTCCAGGGCACTTTATTTCATAATCTCCAGAAAGCTTTATAAGCCTGTCACCATGCCCTAGGTTGCGTCCAGATTCTACCAGTCAAAAGACATTGTGGTACCTATTCTGATTTTCCCTCAGTACATTTTTCCCTCTTGGGTATGACGAAAAACAGAAGTGGTGGGAAAACCCAGGACAGTTATAGAGGGCAAAAATGATGTCTAGAATCTGGGCCCAGCCCACAAATTCGTTGAATGAGGCAGAGTGGTTGGGCAATAAAACCAGGGAGTAAGTGCCATTAGATTTAATGAGGCTGGCTTCTGAATAGATACGCCTAGAACTGCACGGTTAGATCACAATGTGTGTAAACGGAACAAAGCTGTGTCTCACCATGTAGGGGAGGTAGGTTGCTTTATTTTGTTACTTTATTATTAGCCTACTTTTATATGTGTGTATACACTAAATGCTCTGACACACACTACCTGCATATCTCCTAAGGGCCCCGTAGATTTTATGCAGTGATAGTGGTTTGAGCATTGCATAATTACTTTCAACTTGTGGCCTACTTGGACTTCTAGATCCCTTCCACATGTAGTCTCGTTCAGCCAGATGTCACCCATCCTATATCTGTGCATTTCATTTTTCTGCCCTAAGTGCAATACCTTACATTTTTCTGTGTTGAATTTCATTTTGTTAGCTTTGGCCCAGCTTTCTAGTCTGTTCAGGTCCTTTTGAATTTTGATCCTGTCCTCTGGGGTATTAGCTAATCTCCCTAATTTGGTGTTATCTGCAGATTTGATAAGTATGCCCCCAATTTTGTCCTCCAAGTCATTGATAATGATGTTGAATAGAAGTGGGCCCAGCACAGACCCTTGTGGAACTCCACTAGTCACTTCTCTCCAGGATGAAAAGGAGCCATTGTTGAGCACCCTTTGAATTTGGCTGGACAACCATTTACAAATCCATGTAACAGTTGCCTTGTCTAGCCCACATTCTACAAACTTGTTTGCAAGAATGTCATGGGGAAGTTTGTCAAAGGCCTTACTGAAATCAAGTTATACTATGTCCACAGCATTCCCATCATGTAACAAGCTGGTAATTTTATCAAAAAAAGAGATCAGGTTTGTCTGGCATGGTTTGTTTTTCTGAAACCCCTGTTGACTTTTTGTGATTGTGGAATTGCCTTCTAGATCTTCACAGACTCTGTTTAATGATCTGCTCTAGAACATGAGTCAACAGTGTGATGCGGCAGCTAACAAGGCCAATGCAATTTTAGGCTGCATCAATAGTATAGTGTCTAGATCAAGGGAAGTAATAGTGCCACTCTGATTTTCAGGCCCCACCTGGAATATTGTGTCCAGTTCTGGGCACCACAATTCAAAAAGGATGTGAAGAAACTGGAACGTGTCCAAAGGAAGGCAACTAAAATGGTGAAGGGTCTGGAAACCATGCCCTATGAGGAACAACCTAGGGAGCTGGGGATGTTTAGCCTGGAGAAGAGAAGGTTAAGAGGTGATATGATAGCTCTGTTTAAATACTTGAAGGATGCCATATTGAGGAGGAAGCTAGCTTGTTTTCTGCCACGCCAGAGACTAGAACACGGAACAATGGATGCAAACTGCAGGAAAAGAGATTCCACCTCAGCATTAGGAGGAACTTCCTGACAGTAAGGGCTGTTCGACAGTGAAACACACTTCCTCGGAGTATAGTGGAGTCTCCTTCCTTGGAGGTCTTTAAACAGAGGATGGATGGCCATCTGTCGGGGATGCTTTGATTGTGATTTCCTGCATGGCAGGGGGTTGGACTGGATGGCCCTTGTGGTCTCTTCCGAGTCACCATAAGTCAGAAACAATTTGAAGACACAAATACTTCAACTGGGCTGCCCAAATATTAGACGGCAACAGTAGATCTCTGGTTTTACACTTACTCTGTCCTACACTTAACTTGTCTTGGGGCCTCTTCACACAACTCCACTTTTAACTGCCATCCTATTGAATTTTGGGATCAGCAGGTTAGGGGAGGGTACTTAGAATTTTGAACCAAAGTTCCCAGTGCCTCTCCAAATGACAAATCCCAGGATTTCATCCCATGGTAATTAAAGGAGAATAATAGTGCTATACCTGTGTAGTGTTAAAGTTCTCTTAGCCTCCCTAAACTAGCTCTAGTGTGCTTGAGGGAAAGCTGGTATACCAGCTGCTTTCTAAGTACAGTTAGCCTTCCATATGGATTCAATTATCCACAACTAGAAAATATTCCAAAAATGTATACATTCCAAAAAGCAAATCTTCATTTTGCTATTTTATATAAGAGACACCATTTTACATTACCACTGTACATCATAGGACTTGAGCATCCATGCAGTTTGGTATCCACAGGTGGGACAGGATCCAAACCCCAGCAGATACAAAGGGCTTGCTGTATTTGGAATGAAAAAAAAGGGGGGGGGTGCCATTTTGGTTTTGGTGTCCAACGAGGCATTAAAATGTTTTGATCCGTTGCTCATGGTGGCTCTTGAGTCCCTGTATTCGTGGGTGTGGGTTTTTTGCTTTAAACAAGCAAAAAGAGTGATAAATGAAATAAAATTAACTGAGGTGGTGTTTTTAATCCAGAATATTTCTTGTTCAAAAAGGTTGTCGGGGAAGTAACAACACATATCTATTTCATTTAAAAAACATTCAGGGTTAGCTGTGTTGGCAAAGTACAATGGCATCCAAAGTCCACAAAACATCAATGCCTTTAGTGGGCCAATCAAAAAATACCAAATACAAACAGAAGATGGTGAAAAAATGATGTGACGTCTGTTGGATTTTTAACACCTTTGCCTGATGAAAAAGCCAGTGGAGCTTTGAAAGCTTAGAAGATATACAGTATTTTGTGGAATTTGGTTGGCCCACTAAATTTGACAGAAAGAAAGTCAACTCATTTGAGATGTGATGCTTGAGAAGAGTACTGGAGATATCTTGGATGGCTAAAAAGACAAACGAGTCCTAGACCAGCCAGGTCATGAACTCTCCCTGGAAGCCAGGCTAACTAAATTGACGGTCCAATAACATTAAAAATCCACCAGGGATACCTTTATTGGAACAATGAAAATGCACAATATACAAGTTGAATGCTTTCAAAGCTCCACTGGTTTCTTCATCAGGCAAGGTGTTAAAAACTGTATAGGTGAAAAAAATTGAAGATGCTAGCCATGGTCCTGCATTTTTCTGTTTTTGTATTTTCTTCTCAAAGGGTATGGAGAGGTGTTTCTTCCAGGCTGGACCTCCTCCTCTTGGCCATGTGGTTGCTGGGAGAGTCTCAAAAGTCTTGGAAATTTAACATCCATTTGCAACACAACAAAGACACTTCCTTTGCAATCCAATGTCTCCATCCTTTGTGAGGCCACAAACCCCTTTGTTAGGCAGAGGACACTGAATTTCTCAAGAAGCCATCATGCTTTTGCATCAGGAAAACTTTGGCCAAATCATAAGGAAAAATGAATGACTAGAAAAGGCAATGATGCTAGGAAAGGTCGAAGGCAGAGAGGAAGAAAACATGCCAGATGGATAGCCTCAATCAAGAAGGCCACAGGCCTGAATCTACAAGCCTTGAGTGGAGCAGTGGAGGATAGGGGGACTAAACGCCTCACCCAGAGGACTGCATCCGCACTGTGGAAATAATCCAGTTTGACACCACTTTAACTGCCATGGCTCAATGTTACAGCAATTGCAGTTTTGTGAGACAGTTGGCCTTTTCTGTCAGAGGCCTCTGCTGCCACAGCTGCCTCCAAACCTTCAAGCACTGAGCCCTGGCAGTTAAAACGGTGGCAAACTGGATGATTTCTACAGTGCGGATGCAGCCAGGGTCCCCTGGAGGGCGGTTAACAACAACCACAGGCAGCCCTGTTTTGTGGCTTGTGGGCGGTGTACTGTACTTCGTGGTTCCATTTACATGCAGTACACTTGCCCCTTGCGTTTGGGGCTTCGAGTTTTGTGCCTTTGATTATTCACAGATTTTATTAGCATGTTCTCTCTAGGAACATCTAGGTCCTCCAATGCAGCTCTATGGTCAACTTTAACCAAAGGTCACACTGAAGAGATTCCTAGAGAGGACGCTCCACTAGGCCTTTGCAGCTCCTCCAGGGCAACTCTATGGTCAATGTCTGGCAGAGGACCTACTAGAGAGTCCTAGAGAGGTGTTCTCTCAGGTAAAAACATGGCGCTTTTGTTATTTGTGGCCCTTCCCCGTTCAGCGGGGCCCGATGCCCCAGCGCCAGCGAAGGTGGAGGAAGGAGTTTGTATAGGCAGCAGCCCCCAGGGAGGCCCCGTACAGGCTCTGAGGCGAAGGCGGAGCCGGAGGAAGGCCTCTCCTCCCTCTCCCTCCGCCGGCATCTCGAAAACACACGTCGGCGGGGAGGGAGTGCCTCAAGAACCGGAGCTTCAAGGATCCCCTCCGGTCTTCCTCTCGCCCTCAGCGGCTCTCCTTCGAAGGCCAGAGCAGGTGAGGCCTGGACCCAGAGGGGGGAGGGAGCCCTCGGGGAAGGCAGCTGTCTCAGGGGAAAGGAGCCAGCGGATAATCGGCCTCTTCTGGCTGCATCCACACTGGAGAGAGAACCCTCTTTGGCACCGCTTTCATTCTTTCGCGGCTCAATGCTATGGAATGCTGGGAATTGTAGTCCCCTGTGGCACCAGAACAAACTACAATTCCCAGGAAACTCCCGTTCCCAGAATTCCATAGCACAGAGTCATGGCAGTTCAGGTGACCTGGTGCCACAGCAAACTACAATTCCCAGAATTCAGTAGCATGGAGCCAAGATAGTTCTAGCGGTCTGGCGTCACAGCAAACTACAATTCCCAGAATTCCATAGCATGGAACCACAGCAGCTCCAAGTGGTGTCAGACTGGTTTATCTCTGCAGGGTGGATGCAGCCCATTTATGTCGTGCTCCAAATGGAGGGCATTTTGGGATTCCTCCTGGAGAGAAGCTTGAAATATGGGACATATCCTGGAAAAGGAGGACTTCTGGTCACCCTGGTTGGGAAACAAGAGGGCACATGCTTGGCTTTTTGTCTATATATATATATATATATATATCATATGGCGCTTCTGGGGTGCTTTCTCCAAAAAGAGGCCCCTCAGACAGCCTGCCACAGCTCTGCACTCCTGCGTGTGTGTTGTGTTGGCCTTTGGGCTCCCAGCTCTGGAAGAAGGAGAAGCTGTTTTGGGGCCAAAGGCACAGCCCTCAGCCAGAGAAAAGCACCTGCCTCCAGGTGCTGCTGTGTAACTCATCCTGGAGCTTCCTTTCCTTAAGAGAGGGTTCCCTTGTCCTGTCAAGTGAAGTACAGTCCTCCATATCCACGGATTCAACCATCCACGATTGAAAACATTTCCAAAAGAGATGAATTCCAAAAAGCAAACTTTGTTTTTGCTGTTTTATACCAATTTTACTGTGCCATTGTGTTTAATGGGACGAGCATCCACAGATTTTGGTATCCATGGTGAGTCCTAGAACCAAATCTCAGCGGATACCAAGGGCCCACTGTAGATCTGCTCACCTGGAGCTAGAACCCTTCTGTGCTCAGTGGAACTCATTTCTTTGAGTAAACATATAGGAGCCTATATTGGAAAGTTGGAAGAGTAATTACAACTCACTTTACTAGTCCTGGGGGCGTACATACCCCTAAAGGCATTAGATCCCATCTGATCTTAGAAGCTAAGCAGTGTCAGCCTTGGTTTGTACTTGGATGAGAGACTGTCGATGAATGTCAGGTGCTGTAGGCTATATTTCAGAGGGAGGAACTGGCAAAATCACCTCTGCGTATTCCTTGCCTAAGGAAACCCTACAAAATTCAGTGGGATCACCATAAGTCAACAGGCAACTTGAAGGCACATATGCCCACATACTATTCCTTCTACACCAAATATCCAAGAGAAGTCGGGTTTACAGTGGGCCCTTGGTATCCTCTGGGGTTTGGTTCCAGAATCCCCTGTGGATACCAAAATCCCATTAAATAAATGGCATAGTAGATACCATTTGTTGGTGTGTGCCTTCAAGTCATTTCCAACTTATGGCAACTCTAAGGCGCATCTGTTATCTAAGGCGAATCTTGGCAAGAAATACCATTTACTCCCATTAAATACAATGACATGGTAAAATTTGTCTCCTATATAAAACAGCTGAATTGAGGTTTGCTTTCTTAAATTTATGTATTTTTTAAATATTTTCAAGCTGTGGATGTTTGAATCTGTGGATAATAAACCCATGGCTGTGGAGGGCCAACATAGTCAGTACATAGTCAATAGCCATCCTGTTGCTTCTGAGGTAGTTTGACTCCACTCCTCTTTGCCCTGTCCAAATGGCAGCAAAGTTTACCTGCTGAGAAGCCTTAAGGCAAGACAGGGTATCTTAACCAACAATCTACTAACTTTGACGTTAGTTGCCCTACCCCTTCTTTTATTTCCTTTTTTTCCAGAAGCTTAACAGGTGGAACTTCCTTGTATGGTGATAAAATATGAGAGTATTTCTAAACTACGCAATACTTGTTAAAGAGAGGATCAGAGCCATAAAACATTAAAACATTAAACTTAAACAGTAAGATAGGTGTATGGCTTTCCAAATGTTCTTGGACTTCAACTCCAAACCACTTTCACCCCTGGCAGTTCTGTCTAGGGCTGGTGGGAGTTTAGAAGGATATCTAGTCCCCAACCCACTTAAGTTAAGGGATACTTTTATCCCTTTTATCCTTGTCTGGCAAAAGAGACAAATCCTAGGGCTCTTTCACATTACAGCGCTATGATTCTATTTTAATCAGCATTGCTCTATCCTATGTAATCCTGGGATGTATAGTTTAGTCAGAGGCACCAGAGGAACACTCTCTGGCTAAGAATTCCAAGTGCCCTCCCTAAACTGCAGATCCTGTGATTCCATAGGATGCCTGTATGGCAGTTAACGTGGAATCATAGCTTTAACTGTATAATGTGGAAGGACACCGGAATGAGATTCAGTTTTACGGTAATTTATTACTCCAAGAGCCTCTGACCTATTAGGCAGCTAAGATGTGCTGATGTCCCTCATTTTTTAGCAGTCTTGAATCTTCATCTTGCAGGGAAAGTGGGATCTGTGTAAAGTTAATGATTCTGGCTTGGCAGCTTCTCAAAATCCCACCTCTTTTTCTCAGGCAAGGAAAGGTTTTTATCTACTGTCAGCAGCTGATTGGTGATAAGAACTTCATTCTGCTCTGTGCCAACAGAAGCTCGCTGTGGGCCCAGATCTCAGGCCAAAACCCAGATCTCAGGCCAAAAAGAGGTTACCTACCCCAACTCACTTGTTTGTTAATAATTAGATGTTTTTAAAAATAATTCACTGGAATTAATGAGTATTGGTTAAACTTTTTACACTTGCATTTTAAAAAGTCAGCATTTTTAGGTGGAGTGTAGAACATCATCTTGTTATAACTGGGGATATTTTCCTGCCTGCTTCAAATGATATGAAAGTAAATGGCTGATGCATAAACTTTAAATTTTGGATCCACAAATATAAGGACTCAAACCGGTTTCAGAAATTGGTAGTGTGTTGATGGTTAACATGAAGAAAAACAGGAAGTAGTAGATCAAAGGCAAAAAATGTATAATGATGCAATTATGCATACCTGCAAAGAAGTAAATTGTATTGAATTCAGTTGGACTTCCGAATAAATATAGATATAGTTGCAGTGCAAGTTAGTAATAGTTGATCTGTTGCAAGGGTGAGAATCATGCAGCCCTCCATATGTTGTCAAATTATTCCCACCTTTGATCTACTGAAAGAGGAACATAAACTCTCAGTAAAACTGTAATTGAGCCAATGATGTTCAAATTGTTGAAAGTGAGCTTCCAAATTTAAAATAAAACAAGTTTCTGTTAGTATTTGGTGGCACTGTTGTGTTTAAAGAAGAAGAAAATTACATCTGTTTTGTGTGTGTCATACATATGTACATCCTTGCTTGTTGAAGGCACTTTATATTGCTTGAGAAAACTCCCTCAATATGATTCTGGTTCATAATGAATTTCATTACGAACCAGTGATCCCAACTTCTCCAGTTATAAGTTTCAGTAAATTGACCATAAGTTACAATGGCTAGAAATTTAGACTTGAACCTGAGCTGAAAACATTTCAACATGGGCTCATTAGGTTTTGAGGGACAAGTTCCTCCTTCCCTGTATAGTGGAGTATAACTTCTATCTGTATAGTGGTACTAGTAGTGACCCATGTTGCAAAGCTGGGGGGGGGAAAAGCAGAATTGCCAGGTCATAACCTAAATGTCTACATCTTTTTAATAAATGCTGAAGGAAATGCAACTTCAGGTTCTCTTGCCCATGTTCCTTCATTTACCATCTGATGATAAACATAGCAAAAAAATGGGCATTTTAATTAAATTAATAGGTAAAGTGGTAAACATCTTGGCATCACTGGCAATTTAAATGCCTCTTTCACAAATTGCCTTTTAAAATACCTGCTTACAAATGTGTGTCAACATCTATTTTCCATATGACTTGGGTGTCTTCTATAGGCTACTACCGGAAAACTCAGTAAGATGATATACAGTGCTATCTTAAGTAGTTCCCCTTGTAAACGTTAAGAAAGCTCCTAGACCCAAGGTAGGCTGTGTGCTCCACATATAGGACCATGTTTTTAAGCTGAATAATATTTCTGGAAGGTTTCCAGAAGTCCGATTCAGCTTAAAAACAAGGTGCATTTTCCTCATGCCCTGTGTTTTAAAATGAGGATGGAATCATTATGCCAATGAAATTCAGTGATGCACCTGTGGTGGGATGTGAGGCTGCCAGTAGGTTCCATGGGGTGCCAATACAGCCCATCCGTGGTTCCCTAGACTTTAATGTAAAGTCTCAGAGATTTCAATGTAAAGTGTTACCTCTGCCCTTGACTTTAATGCAAACATCTCGGAGAAGGAACACAGTTTCCAGATATGCACCTTCAGCATATGTTGTTTACTGCAAGCCCTCTCTAACTCTTTCTGTTATATGTAGGTTCAGAGAAGATGTTGCTGTCCAGACCTAGCCAGAGTGGCCTCTCCACACTACAGAGAACATACTGGTATGGGAAAATGCAACTTACTTCCATCAAACATCAGTCTTGAAGGAAGAGAAATGTTGATCATTAGCCTGCTAGTCCAACTTAGGAGTCCAGCCTCCCAAGACAATTATCAGAGGACCGTAAAAACTGCTCAGTGTCCTTTGCCCAAATATACAGATTGTAATTGTATCTACTTGCCTATCCTGCTGGATACTGTCCTTTTATAGAAACAATTGTTGTATTGGTAAATTAGGATAACAAGGTCTTGGTTTGCTCTAGATTCTGTGTTAGGTAAGGATAAGATGAGATAAAATATTAATGTGAAAAGGCCACTTGTAAGGTATGAAAAATTATTGGTGGGTTTTAGGATGTGAGGAGAAACAAGTGACAATTCTTCAGTTTGTTTCTGGTTTGATTAGATAAATTTTCCCACATAGTTCTTGCCTTGTTGGTGCCAAAGAAAGCCTACTACATTCAATGATTTTTTCCCCCCTTGGGCTACCTGTATCGATAGTGTTAGGTAGCTTGTGAACTGAACAGAGATGCCCAGTGTTGTAAGATAGCACAGCACCTTTCTTAAACTTACAGTAATCACAGCTTACGACCTTGATATTCCTTCCACTCTTGCTGTTCTGCAGTCTCCACCCATGCATGCCATTTCATCACACATGCAGAAGTGCCCTACCAGCACTCTTTAGTTCCAGCCCGAAGCACCATTGCTAGGTCCTAGTAAAGAGGAAGCAAAGAGACCTCTGTTGACCTTTCTTGAAGAGTCTTTCAGAGTATTTGTCTTGGCTCCCTGCCTAATCGTAGGTGGACTCTAATCTTATCTCTGTGTGCATCCCTTCCCTTTCAACATAGCTTGTGTCTGAGGATTCCAGGCCAAAGGTGCAGTCTGGGTAGGGAGATCCCTTTTTTTTTTAGCTATCTGACTCCTTTTGTATCACCTTGAGTGGGGGCAAGAGTTAATGATTACTCACCAGTTCTGCAGCTGGAAGCTAGACACCTGTGCTGCCAGTGTTTAAAATCCTGTGCCAGATGTACCAGACAATCAAAATGTAAAAGCGGGCATCTGCATACCCCCATGAGGTTGCCTATTTTGTATAACTTATTCCGATTGCAGAAAATACGTGTTTGCCCAAAATTTGGAAATACAAAGGGGGGAAATAAAGAAAATGATGGCGGAAAATGTGTGTTGCAGTTTCTGTAGATTCACAGGAATCACCACCCAAAACTTTAGAAAAAATGCTGAGCCTGTTTTTATAAACACCTTATACTTAAAATGTTGGTTGGTGGGGCCATAAGGTTGGCAAGTATGGTTGGTGGTAACATAAGAACAGGCCTTTTTGATGGCTGTCCACAGACTCTGGAACTGCCTGTCCAGGGAAGCCAAAATGGCTCTGTCCTTGTTGGCCTTCTAGCAGAAAGCTAAAACTGTTTTATTCAGATAGGCTTTTAAAACAGAAAGTTTTTAAAGAATGGGGTAGGGGGTGCTCTATGGTTATAATTGTACTGTTTTTTAAAAGCTTTTATCTTTTTAAATTGCATTTTATTTGTTTATTCTGTGATTTGTTTTAACACTGTAATAGTTTTCTATTTTAATGCTCATATTTTGTATGTTTTAACTGTATTCTTTTACATTGCAAGCTGCTTTGAGTTTCAATTTTGGGGGGGAAATTGGATATGAACATCATCATCATCATCATCACCACCACCATTACCATCTTAAAAGAGCTTCAGAATTGCTATGGGTTGTGACTGGAGGCATGGAGACTTTTTAACTAAACTGCCAAAGAGTTGAAATGCCAGCAAGGGAACAGAACAAATTCGTTTTATTTTCCTGGTTTGGCAAAAGTTCCTTAGGTTGCTTGTTCACAGTATTGCCTTTAGATAGCCAGAATGTCTTGGAGGCAAGAATTAAACTGTTTGGAGATGGGAAAGCAACTCTTACAGATCTGCTGTGATCTGTGGTAGCTTCTGTTGTGTTGCTGCAGTGTGCAACCTGCAGTTTGTGTTACACCACAGTCTTTGTATGTATGACACAGCATTTTTAAAGAATTCAGGGTCATTTCTTTTCTAGTGTCATGCTCCTCTGCATGCTGTAGAACACTTGCCCTGTAGAGTCAGAAAGGGAGCATCTACACTATAGATCTAAACCAGTTTGAAAACAGTTTAGGTGTAATTACTTCCTGTGGGTAGAATACAGAGACATAGCCATGTTCATCTGGAAAAGCAGTATGCAAAGGGATCCTGTAGCATCTTTGATACTAACTGAGCAAAAGATATTGTAGCATGAGCTTTTGTAGACTTGAGTTGCATCCACACTGCAAAAGTAATCAAATTTGACAAGGTTTTAACTGTCTTGGCTTAATGCTATGGATTTTGGGGCACCAGAGCTCTCTAACAGAGGAGGCTAAATGTTTCACAAAACTACAGTTTCCAGAATTCTGTAGCATTGAACCATGGCAGTTAAAGTGGTGTTGAAACTGGATTATTTCTACAGTGTAGATGCAGCCTTGGTGTACTTCCTCATATCATTTCCTTTTGGAGAGCCATGAGGATAAAAAGTTAAATAGCTCAGCTTGTGAAAACAAGGGCTTTTTGAATTATAACTTCCAGAATTCCACAGCCACCAACAGTGATGGTAGCTAGGAGATTCTGGGAGTTGTCCAAAAAGCCCACCCTAATACCTCCTTACAAACAAACAAACAAACCCTTTCCCAAACTCTGCTTTAAGAGCAGAGGTTACTTTTTTGTGCGTGGCATTTGCCTTTCACGATCCTCCATGAATCTGGTGAATACTGTTATTTGTTTTAAAAGCCATCTAATATAGCTTTGTTCCATCCTCTCATCATCAGAAAATAACTAATTTATGAGTGTGATCATTTGCCATATTTGCCAAATGTACAAAGTATCTACCTAAGCCACTTCTTTTGGATTGCTTTTGTTACAGGTTGCGAGACATGGTCCGGAGGACCCTCCCTCTGGCCCACTCGGCCTTTAGTTGCTTCCGCTCCCACAACACTTGGAACGAGGCTGGTGGCCCAAGACGCAGAAGGTTCATGGGGGCAGCTGTGCTGGCAGGGGCTGGGCTGGGCATAGGCACCATCTTGGCATATGGAGATCAACGTCACCGGGTGAGTTGAATAGCTGGGGGAAGGACTGGGATGCAATCAGAGTTTGGAAAGGTTCCTTTTTGGAATTCCTCCAGCCAGCATAGATAATGACTGGAAAATATGAGACAATGTAGTCCAGAAAAGTAGCCTTTGCAAGATCTGGATGCAGCCAAAAGAAGAGCTGGACAAGGGAAACTTGCAGTCATTGTGGAGCTAGGAGGAGGCTTTGAGATTCTGCCTGAAAGGAGACTTCCAAAATTGTTGTGGGTTAATTATCTAAAATAATGGAGCATAATAGTGGATCCAAATTTAAGAGTTCACAAATGGGCTGACAACAGAAGATTTGTCACCTTGTCTTCCCCACAGCAACCCTGTAGTGCCACAAATGGGTGACTGTGGACCCTCCTAAATGATGAAGAGTTTACAGTGCTGAGAGAAGAGAGAATCTCAGGGAATCGGGTGGTTTTTTCTTCTCTTTGTGAAGCTATATTCACAGAAGGTGCTTCATCCCAGTTTCCAGGGATTTTCTCCCAGTTTCCAGGGATTTTCTCCCCTTCCCTTATCCAGCATGGTTCATACCGCTGTGTAGGGCATTTCTGAGAAGCAAGCAGAATGCCCACAAGGAAGAGAAGGAAATGGTGGGAAATAGTAGGATGGTAGGACTCCTCAACATCCTCAAAATCTGGTTCCAGACAGTGGATCAGGGGAAGAATGATCCCACTCCTTGTTTTTCCCATTGCTTTGATGGCTTGTTTATCTTCCCTCATAGGCTACCAAGGCTGAGGCCCCAGAGTCTGCATCTGGCCCCCTGTTTCCTACCTATACTAGGCAGGAGGTGGCTCGCCACCACAGTGAGGCCAATCGGGTGTGGGTGACCTATGGCAGCGATGTTTTCGATATCACAGACTTCATAGAGCAGCATCCAGGAGGCAAAAGCAAGATTCTTCTGGCAGCTGGTGGTGCTCTGGAACCCTTTTGGGCCCTCTATGCCATGCACAACCAGGAGCATGTGCTGGAAATCCTTCAGGGTTTCAAAGTGGGGCAACTGAGCCCAGAAGAGCCCCCCCAACCCACTCCAGGAGATCCCTATGTTGATGACCCTCCACGCCACCCTGCCCTTCAAGTCAACTCTTTGAAGCCCTTCAATGCAGAGCCCCCTTCGGAGCTGATCACTGAAAACTACCTGACTCCCAACCAGCTCTTCTTCAAACGCAACCACCTCCCTGTGCCACTTGTGGACCCTGAAACCTACCGTCTACATGTGGAGGGTCCCCGTGGACGGGCAGTGTCTCTGTCCCTGCAAGACTTGAAGAGGAATTTCCCAAAGCATGAGGTGACCGCTGCCTTGCAGTGTGCTGGCAATCGTAGGGCAGAGATGAATGCTCTCAAGAACACCAACCGGCTAGGCTGGAGTGTTGGGGCAATTAGCAATGCCCGCTGGGGGGGTGCCCGACTTCAGGATGTTCTGCTGCAGGCTGGCTACAAACAAGGTGATGAAGGGCATGTCTGCTTTGAAGGCCTGGACAAGGACCAGACTGGCACTGTTTATGGGGCCTCCATCCCATTTAAGAAAGCTATGAGTCCTGAAGGGGATGTTCTTTTGGCTTATGAGATGAATGGTGAGGAGCTGCCCCGGGATCATGGATTTCCCCTCAGGGTTGTTGTGCCAGGTGTAGTTGGTGCCCGTAATGTCAAATGGTTGGCCAAGATTACTGTCAGCCCAAATGAAAGCTCAAGTCATTGGCAGCAGAAGGATTATAAAGGATTTTCTCCTGCAGTGACATGGGACACAGTGGATTTTTCCAAGGCTCCTGCCATCCAAGACATGCCCATCCAGTCAGCCATCACTGAGCCAGGCCCTGAGACCATCATCAGCTGTGGGGAGCTCACCGTGAAAGGTTATGCCTGGAGCGGAGGTGGGCGAAAAGTTATCCGTGTAGATGTTTCTCTGGATGGTGGAAAGAGCTGGTGTGAAGCAGAGCTTACTGGAGAAGAGCAGTTGCCTGGCCGAGCTTGGTCATGGCAACTCTGGCAGCTGAATGTTTCTGTACCCCCTGGCACCAGAGAGCTAAACATTGTCTGCAAGGCTGTGGACAACAGCTACAATGAACAGCCTGACACAGTGGGGCCTATTTGGAACATTTTGGGAGTGCTCAACAATGCTTGGCATCGAGTGCATGTGCTTGTGAGTGAAGAGTAAGAGCCTTACGTGTGCCTCGTCACCTGGGAGAAATGAAGGATCATGGATTCTTGGCTACTTTGCACCTTCTTTTTTCTTTGGTCTCTGTGAGGAGGCTAAGAAGAAAAGTTGAGATCTTCCATGGCGTCTTGTGACCTTCCTTGCTTACTGTTGAGCTTCTGGTGTAGCAGTTCTTGAGCTTCTGAATGGAGGTGGCCTTGAAAGAAATAATAACACACCTCTTCTCTTAGCTATCTGTAGAAAAGCCTTTCTTCCTTGGGAATATGGTACTGATAACCTGCTTTTTAAAAAAAAGATCCAGTAGTCCAGAGGTTGGACAACTTTTGGCTCCCCAGACATTGCTAAGCTGCCATTCCCACCTTTCCTTGCCATTAGCTGTGCTGACTAGGGGGCACAAACTGCCCATCCCTGCAAGATGTACCTACATTGCTGATCTGTTGGACTTTTCTTTTGAAAGCAGTGTGACTTTGTTTGCATTCAGGTTTTGACCATATAACAGAGGTATTCAAACAATCGTTAGTGGGGTGGTGAGTTGGCTCTGATTTTTAGTCCAGACAGACTTCAAAGGAAATGTGCAAAGAGTGAAACTGATTTGGGGGCTAGACCTCAGCACCTTGGATAGCTCCTGCAACCTTCAGGCTAAAACTTGCTGTGGATTCATCACCGCCACTGGCATGGAAACCAGCTGCTGCTATCCAGACTTCTAACACTTAAATTCCTAATCCATTTTGCAGAGTGTCACCCTTCTCATTATCTTGCTCATGGGCTTTGAATGCTGAACTATGTCAATCTTGCTCATTTCTGTACAAAGAGAGGCAGTTTTGCCTATCATGTTTTTTTGGAAACAGGAGAATATTGATGTGTCAGGGTTTTGTATATAGCAGAGTAGCTCCCTCACTGTGATCCATTGAAAGGCAGCCCTTGATACAAGCAACAAACAAAGAAAAGCAGGAGAATATTGAGTATTTGAGCCCCCTCTCCCCAATGCATTAGTTACAACAGGAGCTGGAACCTCCTGGAATTCTTCATTAGAAAAAAGCACAACTGGATTCTTCTTCTGAGTTTATTTAAGTAGAATCTAGTTTCAAGGAAACACTGTTACTACCTCTTTTGTAAGCGCTATCCTCTTGGAAAGCCTTTCAGCCACACCCTAGAATCCATTGTGCCTTCCTTTTTGTTTCAGTGGGAAAGAGGACAGAATTGTGGAGTCCTCAGAAGAACTTCCCGTTTTTCCATTGCATGTGTTAAAACCATAATCCCCATCCAGCCCACAGGGGCTTGAGATTACACGAGTTTTAGTGCAATGCAACTGGAGGACACCCATTTGAGGAGAGCTGTCTTTGAAACATTGGGCAGAAGAGGGGATTTCAGCCATGATTATGCATAAGAGCATCTGATATCTACTTCCCCTTTGTGTCCATACAGGAGGGTCCCGGCCCACACTTTGAGAAGCACTTTTCTGAATAGAGTTTATTGGTTGAGCTTCTGGGAATCTGTATTTTTTCAACTTTGGCAAAAAATAAAATAAAATACTGATGATGGAAAAGGAGTGGGGAGAAGGAGGGAGTGATAACTATATGGGAATAGAGAAATATTGCCCATATATAAGGAGGCAGATTGGAGATTGGAGAAGCAGTCTGTCGCTTTGCATGGTGAGAGTTTCCTGGAGCAGTACTCTGTACCTCTCTGGTTCCTGCTGCTGTTGCTCCTGGCAGTATGTGCAGCTTAAACAAATGTCACTCCAGGGATGATTCTTCATCTTACTATGAGCATTTTGTGGCTTCCAAACACCTTCCTGCTGTCATCTCTTTCAATATGCTTTTTAACAAATGAAAAAAAGATCTATTTTATACCACTAAAGTTATTCTGAGGATAGACAACATTCAGTTAAAACAAGGATTGGCAATCTTGGTGAGTTTGGAGACCAATGTTAGGACCTGCCTTGTGATATATTGCTTGAAGTTTTTGATGTCAAAATGGTAAAGACCATAAAAACAAGCAAGAAATGCTGGTTTTAATGGGGTTTTCCAGTTAGCCGCTAAATTCCAGCACCATTTTTATTGGGAAAAGGTCTCTGGGAGATCACACACAGCCCTTAAGCCAGATATAATGACATTGTAAGATGCAGAACCATTCCATAGAGATAATAACACTAAATCAAGTCAAATTGAGGACTAAATTTGTGTGTGTGTGGTTTTTTTTTAATAAAGTGGGAAAATAAAAATAGCCTAGCTTTACACAAAAAGATAACATGTGTGTGTGGTAGGCTGCCCTTGGAAGAGCCATCCACAGGTGTGGAACCACAACAGGAAAGCTCTACTCCTGGCCACTGTGACCTACTCTTCATTCATGGAGCCCCTGAAGAAGACTCTCTGGCAAAGTCCATAGTGTTCCCCTGGAGGAAGATCACTCTTTAGTTTGTCCCAAACTGTCCAGTTCAGTATAACACCAGTTTGAATTATGCTTAGAAATGGACCGGGCATAGTGCATTCCAGTATAGTGTCTCTTCTCTGCTCTAGGTTTCCCCCACCAGATTGCTATGCTGTGTCCCGCCAAATCAGGACAACAGTAGTTATTTTTCCCCAAGCAGTCCTAGTAGGTCTCATGCAAGGTTGCTGTGCTGCTGTGAGCATATGCAAGAGATATCCCTGGATTAATTACGACTTTTTGCAACTTACTGGAATGTTGGCATCATAATGCTTATGTGCCAGTGTCAGCATACAGTTTTAGAGAAAGAGAGGGCTTTGGGAAGGAAACCATCCTGATGAACGGGTTGGATGCATTGGAAATTACAAAGTGAGACATGTTGAAAGAGAGTTTGGAGAAATTATCAGATTCAGTCTTGGAAACTCTGTCCCTCTAGCTTTTATTCAGTTTTCTTACAAGACTTGCCAAGCTTTGAGAATCCATTTTAGAGGAGGGGGAAGCTTTCATGGCACTACAAAAGACTTTTGTATTATTTCTCTGCCTTTTTCTTAATTTCTTGTTCCCTCTGCTGGCTGTGGTGTGAAATGTATTTATCTCATTCATTTTGAAAATTGTGTAATGGCCTGTTTGCACAGCAATACCAAAGCTAGGCAAGGTTCCTTTTTCACATCCCCTTTTTAAAAATGCAATAGGAATGCACAAAATGGAAAAAATTAAAACTGTCTTAACTTTTACTGGATGGCTATATTTCACTCCACAGCTTCAGTAGACTTTTTTCCACTGTTAAATTCTGAATCCTTTCAGCTCTGAACAAAATAGACTGCAAAAAAGGGCTTTTCAGTGTTTTCTCAGCCAGACTGATCAGCAATTACATCATTTGAAATCCAAATTGTTTGAACTGGTATGATTCAAAGAATATCAAAGTATCATTTGGGGGTAGCTGTCAAAAACTTAAAACTACAGCTTGAAAGTTTTTATTATTATTATTATTTGGGCTACACATCTCCAGGCAACGTAGACACTGGTATCAGCACACAGAATTAAGGTCCTGTCTAATGGATACCATTTCATGACATGAAAGCACAGTTCCCATTTTGTTTAACCTTGAAATTACATCAATATACATTTCTAAAAGTACATTACAGCTTTTCTGCTTTGCCCCCAAACACGTACCTCCTTTGCTCTTTTTGTTTGACATAAACAAAACACCCTGAAAAGAGTTTTACAAAGCTTTCCAACTATTTTGTAACTCTTTGGCTGGTCTTAATGACATGGACTGAAAAGCCACATCTAGTATCAGCGGTGTAATGTGTACAATTGTGTATATGATCCATTTGCTAACTTAGTAGTAGGGAAAATCTGGAACTGGAATGGCTTTCAACTTTCCCATTTTTTGGAGGTCAGGAATAAGGCAGAGCGGGATGGCTCTATAATTAAGGTGACTAGCTGGACTGCACGAGAAGGTGGATGCGGATACTAGGGGCTGCACAGGGAACTGATGACAATCATATATGACTCCAGGTTATATTCCCTATGGTAAATATATTTTTCTCTTAATTTTCTTTTTAATTGAATGAATCACTACAAACATCTTATAAATCAACTTAACTTCTAGCTTTTAAAAATTTTATTGCAAATTTATCTCTCCAAAGTGAATGTATCTTACATATACATACCACTAAACAAAATTGTTAAGAAGCTTGTGTTCCTGTTGCATAGTAGTCAGTCTGTATTTTATCATAAGTGGTAGATTGATCAAACTTTTTCAGATTCAGGTCTAATCTGCACTGCAGAAATAATGCAGTTGATACCACTTCAATTGCCATGGCTCAGTGCTGTGGAATCCTGGGATTTCTAGTTTGTTGGGGCATCAGAACTGTTGTTTTTAATATCTGTAGTTGCACCTAACTCATTAGGATCAAACTTCGTCATTTGGAGCCCAGAGGAAGAATGTAAATGCTCAATTCCATATGATTTTCACCTGCTGCCCTGCTTTGTCCTTTTTCAGAGCTGTCTAAGATTGCAGGAACCAAGCTGCATCACAATTTCTTTCTACTCCAGCTTCTTTGCCTTTTAATTGTAAGCTTGAGGTAGACGTTTTTCTCCTGCTAATGCCAAGACTTGAGAACTCCCAAGTTTTGTAACCCAAGCTGTTACAATCTTTTGGAAAAAAGGTCAACAAACTGGCTTTGTGCCTGGAATAGAGTTGTTAAATGTGTAGATAACAGTGGTCATTGGATAGGCCCTTTTGAAAATAGTGAAGTGTTTTCTGGGCATGCAGAGGTGACCTGCAGTTACTAAAATATGGAAGAGACTGGTATTTCTTAAAAATCAGATACAGATACCTTTAAATTATTCCACACAGAAGAAACTTTATATTTTTACTATGTGCTGGTTCCAGTCTTTGTCTGAGTGTATTCCAAAATAACAGGAAACTGACAATTCTAATGTAATGATTGCATTTGCTGTGTTATGCTGGGGGGAGGATGAGAATCTATTTTTTTCTAGTAGTTCTTAATAAAAGCTCTAAATTTGAAGTTTCTTGTTTTTGTTTCTGTGTCTCTGCTTCCTTTCCCTACAGGTTTGTTTTTAGGGCTGCGGGCTCCCCACTTACCAGTGCTTTTCTTTTTTAGGTTTAATTCAGACATGGCAGCCAAGGATGAGTTAACAAGGCTTATATTTGAGCACTGGGAGCACCAATATTAGCCTTATGTTGGTTCAGACCCTTGGTCTAGCTCTGATCTCTACACTCTGTAGAGAGTGACAGGCAGCGGCTCTCCAGGGTTTCTGAAAGGACTCTTTTCCTCTCTGTCTGTGAGGGTGCTGGAAAACAATGTTCAGTTCTGAAGGTGATGTTTGGGTGTTTAACATTTTATTTCACCCCATTCACTGATCTGAAACAGTATTGAGGGAACACCAATAATTTCAATTGAACTTGTCTTCAGTGTGTATGCCTGACCTCAGCTGTAAGAAAGCTAATGGATAAAAATGGCTTATATTTTGCATGTATCAGCTTTCAGAGGGCTTTTACCCATGATTTACTTTACTGTTCTTAACAGTGTGTCAGTTTTCCCCTTTCAAAGGGGAAAAGATTGTAACACCCTGTCCTAATGTAGGCATCTTTGGGATGATGGAATATATACTGTACTCTTAAAAGAAAAGTAACAAACTTCCATTTAAATCCAAAATAGAGATGCACAAAGCTGGGGAGGAAATACTCAGAAGAAAATAACCTTTGCTTGTCAGCATTTGGGGTTATGGATGGAGGATAAAAGAAAATGCTGCCTGACAGTATTTGTGGTTGGGGAAGGAGGATTACCCTTTTATTTTACCCTTTATAGTAAGGGTCATATTATGGTTAAACCCTTGCTAAAAAAGCCCTCCTTAGACCCCCTGATTCATAATAATTATCGGCCCATCTCGCTGCTGCCTTTTCTGGGGAAGGTGATTGAGAGAGCAGTCGCCTTTCAGCTTCAATCGATCTTGGATGACACCAATTTTCTGGACCCATTTCAAACCGGCTTCCGGGCGGGCTATGGAGTTGAGACTGCCATGGTCGCCTTAGTTGATGATCTCCGTCTGGGCATGGACAGGGGTAGCGTGTCCCTGTTAGTGCTTTTGGACATCTCAGCGGCTTTCGATACCATCAACCATGGTATCCTTCTGGAGCGCCTGAGGGAGTTGGGTATTGGGGGCACTGCTCTGCAGTGGTTCCGTTCCTACCTCTCGGGTAGATTCCAGATGGTGGAGCTGGGGGACTGTCGCTCCGATAAGAGGGCACTTACATCTGGTGTCCCTCAGGGAGCGATTTTATCCCCTATGCTTTTTAACATTTACATGAAACCGCTGGGAGAGATCATCCGGAGACACGGGGCGCGGTGTTATCAGTATGCTGATGACACCCAAATAATTTTCTCTGTGTCTCTGACTGATGCAGTAACTAAGGATGGCATCTCTCCTCTAGATGCCTGCTTGGCGTCGGTAATGGGCTGGATGAGGGAGAACAAACTCAGTGTGAATCCAGGGAAAATGGAAGTACTGGTGATAGGTTCCCCAGTTCCGGGTGGTGAGATCTGCCGTCCTGTCCTGAACGGGGTCACGCTCCCCTTGAAGGACTCGGTGCGCAGCTTGGGTGTACTCCTTGACTCGTCGCTCCAGCTGTCATCTCAGGTGGATGCGACAGTCAGGAGTGCTTGTCATCAGCTTCGGCTGATACGCCAGCTGCATCCCTACCTGGACTGTAGGGACCTTGAAACTGTTGTACATGCTTTGGTAACCTCTCTATTGAATTTCTGCAATGCGCTCTACATGGGGCAACCCTTGTACCAAACCCGGAAGCTGCAAATGGTGCAGAATATGGCAGCTAGATTGGTCGCTGGTAGTTCCAGGTCGGACCATATAACACCCATTTTAAAAGATCTTCACTGGCTGCCCATTCGCTTCCGAGCTCAATACAAGGTGTTGGTTTTGACCTATAAAGCCCTAAATGGCTTGGGCCCAGGGTACTTGGAGGACCGCCTCTCCCCATATAATCCGCCCCGCACTCTTCGAACATCTGGGACAAATTTGTTAGAGGTCCTTAGATCACATTTTGTGAAGACCTCACAGAGGGCTTTTGCCATCGCTGCCCCTTCTCTTTGGAATAAGCTCCCTGTAGAACTCTGCTCCGCCGCTTCATTAGCCTCTTTTAAGAAAAATTTAAAAACGCATTTATTTTGGTTGGCCTTCCTACCTTAGTTAATTGCTTCTTCTCTGCCCCTTGTCTTTTTCCTTTTGACCCCAGACTATTGTAAATTGATTTTTCCTATTTCTTGCCCTTGACATGTGTATTTTATTGATTCCTGTTCCTTTTTTTTCTAGCAATGTTTTTAACCTTATATTGTAACTGTTTTATCTTGTATCGTAATGTTTTAACTTTTGTAAGCTGCCTTGATCATTTCTATGGAAAGGCGGGGTAGAAATAAAAATTATTATTATTATTATTATTATTATTATTATTATTATTAATTTATTTATGATTGGCTAGCCAAGGAGCAGAGTATGAGGGAAATTGGTCTCTTTGTTCATGTCCAATTGGTATACAATGGCAGAAATAAGTAGGTTGTGTGATATGATTGTTTTAAGTAACCCCTTGAAAAGGAACCACATAGTTTATGGCTCTGTGGTTACTGTAGGATCTGATGGGGGCATTTATGTGCTTTACCTAACATATGGAAGGTCTCGAGTATTAATGAAACATAGACTTAAATCCAAAGAAAGCAGATAATTTGCTTGAGACTTTTCACTACCCTGAGCTGAGCCTAGCACAAGCAAGCTGTATGAAGTTGGCAGCATAAATCTCTAGTCCGAACGTAATATTGGCAAAATAAAGAATCCTAATTGTCGAGAGTGTGAGCTTGAAGTAGAGGTTGGTGAATGGATTGCTTCTGTCCTTAACATTTTGAGGGAAGGGTAAATGTTGCACACTAGCACCAGTGCATTGTAAGAGCAGTAATGGTCTGTTAAGTAAATGAAGGGAAGAATGCCACAATTTGAGGATAAGAGTGATGTTGTTCCCTGACCAGCCTTATTAGATGGTGTGTGCTGTTTGATGTGCATCTTGCATCTAGATCAAAGAGATTTTCAGAACCAAAGGTAATTTGAATCATGTCATTGCTGACTCTGTCCTATTTACATGTGGGATAAAGGGCTCTAATTAGCTAATTCATCAGCTGCAAGCACTAAATAGGGGCACATTAGCGCACACAGTGAAAACAACCAAATTTAATATGTTCCTCAGACAATGCTGCTAGCTTCAAAGAGAATTGTAAATCAAAATTTACTGGACAGAAACTGAGCATTTAAATTTAGCATTAATCATAAATAGGTCTCTGTGAAAGTTTCTATATTTCCTGCCTTAACCACCTGTCCACTGAATTGGGTCCTGGCATTTTTGTTTTCCTATAAGGGAAACCTATAGTCTTTGTATCTGTGGAGGAACCTAAATCTTTTTCAAACACTCTCTTACCAACTGATTGTGCTGAAAGCTACATATAACCCTGAGGTTATGTGAGGAAATAATAATAATAATAACCAATTAATATTAATAAATTGCTAATAGTTTGCATCTCCATTGACTCACTGACTATTCCATACATTTGACAATAAGGGGGTATTAGATGCCTGACCTGCAGCTCTTCTTCCAAGCTAGCTCTATTATTTATAGAGAAGGGCAGAAGAGAGCTAGATATAACCCATGCTGCTCCTGTTGGGTGTTTAAAATCTGCGTCTCCATACAAAGCTTCATCTTTTATGAAGGCTTATATCTTTGTTGTTGTTGTCTGCTTTCAATTTATTTCTGACATATGGTGATCCTAATGTGAACCTATCACAGGGTTTTCTTGGCCAAATTAGTTCTGAGGGATGTTTGCCCTTGCCTTTCTCCAAGGCTGAGATTTGCCCAAGGTCACCCAGAGGGTCTCCATGGCTGAGTGGGGATTCAAATCCTGGTCTCCCAGTGTCCTAGTCCAACACTCACACTAGTGAACCACTCTGGCTCTCCAGCTATCACCCAATACCTCTCCATTTCATTCTGTTTATCTTATACCATTTATACCTAGTTACCTAGTAAAATGCAATTAATTTGATGGAGTTTAATTCTAAGTAACTAGGTATCTCACATCTAGTTACTTAGCATTAAACCCCATCAAATCCATTGCATTCTGCTTCTTAGTGAACATCCCTACGTTTGGGATGTAAGGGTAAACAAATTAAGCATACTCACTATGAGTGACTGAAACTCTTTTCTCAGCCGTTTTCATGTTACATCAAAAATGACAAAAGATTCTGCAGCACCTTCAAACCTAGAGTTCAGTTCATTAGATGATCAAATCAGATGTCTGTGCATTTCATGAAGCAGACACCGGTCCACAGTTATAATATTGGGACGGGGAAGGTTATGTGGTCCTTCAGATGTTTTTGGCATATGATAGCCCTGTTTAAATATTTGAAGGGATGTCATATTGAGGATGGAGCAAGCTTGTTTTCTGCTGTTCCAAAGAACAGGACCCAGAACAATGGATGAAGCTTCAGGAAAAGAGATTCCACCTCAACACAAGACCTTCCTGACAGTCAGGGCTGTTCGACAGTGGAACACACTCCCTGGGAGTGTAGTGGAGTCTTGGAGGTCTTTAAGGCTGGATGGCCATCTGTCACTGGGTGTTTATGCATGGCAGAGGGTTGGACTGGATGGCACTTATGGTCCCTTCCAACTCTATAATTCCAACTCCCATCCACTTTAGCTAGCATAGCCCATGGTGAGGGATGATGAGAGGTGTAATAGAAAAACATCCAGAGAGGAGGCACTGTTGCCTGATGCCCAACCCTATCATAATACATCTTGCAATGAAACCTCATGTTCCCTCCAGTTTCCATGAGAGTCACTCAGTGTGAGCAGGGCATCTTGTGGGACACGCCAGATAATGCCATACCTCCCGCTAAATCACAAGGAAAGTCCCAATGCTGAGGCCCTGAGAGTTGCCTCTCCAGATATTTTGGGCTTCTGGCCACAGAAGCTTTAACCAGTATGATGGAAAGAGCTTAGGACAGTTGTAGTCCAAAGCATCTGGAGGGCCAAAGGCTCTCTATCAGTGCACTACAGAAATGTTTGTAAGCCTTCAAAGTGTCACAGGAATCTGCTCTTCGAATTAGAAGTAAGACCCACTGCTATCAATGAATCCCAGGATTTCATATCACTGGTCCACAGCTGTCAAAGTGGTGTCAAACCGGATTATTACTGCAGTGCCACTAATTACCTTTAATTTTAGCTAATTTTCATTTTTTTCTGTTTGTTATAACCCGCCTCGATCCGCAGGGAGAGGCGGCCTATCAATAAAATATATTATTATACTATCGATTGACTGGCAAAAGGAGACTGAGGCTGCATCCGCACGGATGGAATAGTGCAGCCTGACTCCACGTTCCCTGCCATGGCTCAGTGCGAGGGGATTCTGGGATTTGTAGTTCTGTGAGCAGGGCGTCATAACCACAAAGGAGGACAAGGCAAAGCAAAATGTAGGACGTTCGAGAGAAATGGAGGGCTTGACCACTCGCATAAAAGTAAATCCCTGCTTCTTAGCCCTGGTCAAAAATGGAGGACATCCTGGAGCAACAACTGGGCAGGAGAAGGCTGAAATGTAGGACGTGTCCTGGAAAAGGAGGACGCCAGGCTTGCAGTCGTCACAGCTCCCCAGATGACGTTGCTTCTGAAGACAGCCATCGATGGAGTAGGCGCTCGGAAGGCCGCGCCTGCCATTCCGGAGCCTCCTCCGGAGTCCTCTCTATCGACTCGCTCGGCGCTCCTGCTGGCGCTCGATGCGCTCGGCGCTCTCCCCCCTGACGGAAGGATGCCCTGGGCGCTGCTCTCCGCGACTGTCCGCTCGAGCCTCTCGGCGCTCCTCTGCCCGCGCCTGTCTCCTAGCAGTGGGACCGGAAGTGGCTCGGGGAGGGGCGGGGAGGGGGGCTCGGTCCCTCCTCAGGTGAAGGCGCCGCGGATGGAGGCGCCGCCACCGCCGCCACTGCGGAGCCCTTGAGCCCCCCTCCAGCGGCCCCCACCCGCCTCCCAGCGGCCGGGCCGGGGGCCCCCTCGCCCCAGTCCCCCAGCACCAGGCGGCTGGGCCTGGGACTCAGGTGAGCGGGAGTACGGGGGCCGGGAGGGGACAAGAAGGGGCAGGAGCGGCGGAGGCACAGGAGGGGGAGACCTACGGGGGCCGGGAGGGGACAAGGAGGAGGAGGAGGACGGAGTGGCGGCTATTGTGAGAGGAGGGCGAACTAAGGAGGGGGCATTTGCGGGGAGGGACTCGGGGGCGCCATGGCGGCTGGAGAAGTTGCCTTAGTTTATTTGGAACGGGGAGACCTGGCCCGGTGGATCTGAAGATCTGCCTGCAAAGGGATCCCTTGCCCCAGCCCCCTCGGATGGGACTGGCGGGGGAGAGAAGTTGGCAGCATCCGCTTTCCAAGACTTGAGCCCACTTCCTCAGATGCAGGCTCTCTCTTTCGCTTAGGTCTCAAAGGGGCTCCAAGATCCCCTTGCAGGCAGATTTTCGAGGCTCACCTGGGTAGAGAGAGCTCTCGTAGCACCTTCGACATTAACTGAAAGAGATATAAGTTGGGAGCATGAGCTTTCCAAGACTTGAACTCACTTCCTCAGATGTAGGGGCGGGAAGCAGGCGCAGGTCTAGGAAAGCTCATGCTACCAGCCTTTTCCTTTCAGTATACAAAAGGATCTTGTAGCACCTAGCCTCATACTGGGTCCAGGTTATAAAAGGGCTGAATCTTTGCCTTCTTTCTTTCAGTTACTCTCAGAGGTGCTGCAAGAGCCCTTTGCATACTAATTTTCCAGACTGTGTCTTGTGGAGAGACCTTGTAGCACCTTTGAGACTGACTGAAAGAAAGAAGTTGGCAGCATCTCTGACAGAGATGGCTAAATGTCTTACAAAACTATAGTTCCCAGAATGCCCTAGCATTGAGGCAGGGCAGCTAAAACAGTCTCAGACTGGATGCATCTGAGGAAGTACACTGAAGTCTAGGAAAGCTCCTATTGCCAACTTTCTTCCAGTGAATCTCAAAGGTGCTGCATGATCTCCCTTCAGTCTGATTCTACAGACTAACACAGCTATATCTTTGAATTCTAGGGTTATATCTTTGACTACTTTCTTTCATCTAGGTTCAAAGCACACACTGCAGAAATAATCCAGTTTGAGACCACTTTAACTGCCCTGACATAGTGCTAGGGAATCCTGGGAATTGTAGTTCATTGTGACACCAGAGCTCTCTGACAGAGAAGGCTAAATGCCTCACAAAACTACAGTTCCCAGAATTCCATAGTACTGAGCCTGGGCAGCTAAAGCAGTCTCAAACTGGATTATTGCTGCAGTGTGTTTTGGACCTTAGTCTCAAACAGCTTTTGCATTCTGGTTTTCCAGACTAAAACAGCTGTACTTTCAGTTAGTTGCAAAGATGCTGCAAGTTGCAAACTATTTTATTTATTTAGGGATGGATGTTGGGTGAAATGCTGGGTCAGGGGATGGGAAGCAGCTGCCAGTCCAGTGCCCAGTTGCCTGTTGAAAAGAGCAACACCCCTAAGTGCTTAAAAGTCCTAGTTGTGACAGGTACGTTGGATTAAGCCATGCGTTAAATAGATCTGAATCCTATCCGTGTAAGTTTTGGAGACTTGGCTCCACAGTACGGCAATACATCTTTTGTCCACACGCGTGCTTCTCTGGCTGTTGTGTTTTGATGGGCTGTCTGTAGCCTTTTATCTTCAGGAACATTTTTGCCTCCAAGGGAAGGAATTTAGGAACCTTGTCTGTGCTGCACAGTGCTCAGTGTAAGCACTTTCTCCGGAGTGCCTGTTAATGCATGAATAACCAAGGGAAAAAGAAAGGCTCCTACATGATTTTACAGAACTGGAACTCAAGGATCCAGTCTTAGTTTTACCTGTGCCGTTAATCAAACGGGGGTTATCTTTAAAAGAAGAAATCTTGTCAATAAATGTTGTTACCCAGCCCCAGTCACTGCAAACCTCATTTCCAGACTTCATCTTTTCTACATCAGATCTTTTTATTTAAAAAAATCAGATACTCAGTCTGGTACTAGTTAGTGTATTTCTTCTTAGAGTACTGTTTGGACAGGGAAGGTAATAGGAGTACAGTATAAATGTCTCCAGAACATTTGAAAGCAAACCAAGCAAAAATACTAATTTGTTTCTTTGAGAAATGTAGAGGCTTTGTAGGACTGAAAACTGATTTTCAGTATTTTGCCATTCCTTTCTGGGGTTTTTTTATATTAGCATATCAGAATATTTATTTATTTATTACTCAGGTCACATACTGTGATACCTGCAGAAATAAGCCACATTGGGCATTATGCTTTAGAACCAAATTTGAATACTGTATTTTGCATAGAAATTAAGATGGATCAAATTTCAATTTGATTCTCTGTGGTGTGGTTGCTCTGGCAGCATAAAATGAATAGAGTATTTGGTTTGAGACAATAGCAAAAGCTGTAGTAGTCCTGTGTTATAGTATTCTTGAGTATGATCTAGTTTAACAGGGTTTTATGTTGTGTTTTGTAGTTTGATCTTAAGTAATGTTTGAGAAGTGGCTGGTCTGATTTTCCTTAACTTTGTGTGGCAAGCTATGCAGTGTTTTATCAGGAGTAAATTTATCTAAAGACAGCCAGACTGATGTGGTGGTTTGAGCATTGGACTTGAATCCCCACTCAGCCATGAATCCTGCTTGACCAAATCACACATTCTCAGCCTCAGAGGATGTCAGTGGCAAACCCCCTCTGGAGAAACTTGCCAAGAAAACCCCTTGATGGGGTTGCCTTAGGGTTGACATAAGTCAGAAAGAACTTGAAGGCACAGCAACAGCAACAAATTTCAACTAAATTGTATTTGTTGAAAGGTGTGGAAATACTAGTTATTGGTTAGTTCTAGCCAGCAGATGCAAGCTGACTTGTAGTCTAATGAATGCAACAGTATGTTCTCACAAAACTGTATTCATGGGGGCTAAATGTTCTCTCTGGGTTCATTGAAGCTCATCAGATAAAAACAGGACTTCATTCATCCTCTAGCAAATGTTTAATGCTACTAAACATGTATCAGGTGAGTGAATCTTGGGAGGGTTTCAGGTTTCTTAGGCTTGGTCCATTTAAGTCATATGAGCTGGCACTAGCTTTGTGGATAGACTTTTAATCCTGAAATTGGCTGTTAGGCTTTATCTGCTGCCTGATTCAAATGATATAGTGTAGGAATAGGTATGGATCTGTGTATTACAAAACCAGTTATTTTCCAATCCATGGTAGTTTATTTGTCTTAAGGAGAAAAACATTCCTTTTGACAGTTTCAAGATGCTAGTGTTTAAAAATCATTCTTAAGCGTGGCAGTGTTGTTGAATCAATTCATCTCATTGTGTCTGGTTGTGAAACAGGGGCAGTCCCTCTTACTGGTACAGTAACTGTACGGCTTTATCCTAACTTTGTTATAATGGTGGTAGTGTTTAGCATTTATACAATGCTTTAGATGCTCTAAAGTACTAATGTGCATTATTATGTTACCCTTACAACAGCCCTGTAAAGTGGGGCATGATTATTATTAGGCCAGGGAGGGGAAAGTATTTTCCTCAGAGAGACCCATTTTATGGCAGAAGACTTGAATGGACTTACATAACCAATTTGCCAAGTTACTATGCTATACCAGATCTCCATGGACTATTTTGTTGCTAACAACCATGTAAAACCATAATACTACAGCTGCTATTGTTTTCTAGGCTTATCTGAGATGAAAGCTCCTTCTCTTAATGAATGGGACTGATTATGATTTGACAGGTTAAAAAAATCAGTAATCATGGTAAATAGATTGTGTGCCTTTGGTACTTAACACCTGCTTTAAAGACATATTGACAAAGTAAAGAGAAGGAGGTAATCTTTGTATCTTCAGCTTTGTCTTTATTTATTTTATTTTATTTATGCTGCCTTTCTCCCAAAAAGTTACTTGGGTTTGAAGTTACTTGGGTTCTACCTGCTTTCACTTACACCACATTTCCCTTTGCGGCTTCCAGAACTCTTCCTGAGAACCTCCCTCAGACTATTTCCCCTACCTGAAAATGGTAACAACCTAAACAGAGAAATTCCTGGTAATCACTATGTCACTGTATATTTGCATAACTGCTTTTCTGTTTAATATAGCTTTTAATGGCTGGGTGAAATGTATATTTGATTGCCCTAGAATGTGATGCAAAAACTTATTATCTTTTTCACTTGTTTCAATGGTGTTACTTGGCTGGGTGGATATTAAACCCTGGAATAGCCCACCATCAATGACCCAATCAAAACTTCAGAAAAACTTAGGTTAAAGTTGGCTGTTGTCTCCTAAAGCTTTTGTTTGGCTTTTTTAGATGAGTACCAGTAGTTAAAGAGACAAGTGATCTGTTTTTCTCTTTGGATCAGCCTCCTCTTATGAATTTCAACCTTCTGGGAGTTATTCTTGCTAGCTCATAAGTTTATTTGTGTTCATATATGTGCGTGTGTTATGTGCCTTCAAGTCAATTATGACTACCCTACCACAGTGTTTTCTTGACAAGATTCGTTCAGTGGAGGTTTGCCTTTGAGAGTGTGTCTCGCCTAAGGTCACCCTGAGGGTTTCCATGGCTGATCAGGGATTTGAGCCCTGGTCTCCAGAGTCCTAGTCAAATGCTCAAGCCACTACACCATGATAGCCCACCTTATTTTGGAAATTAAGGATGGGTCATATGTAAAAATAGTACTAAAAATAATAGATGTATTATTTCTGGAATACCCACAGCTAAACATCCTTTGTCAATGTGTGACCAAACAATGTGATCTATGTTCTGTGAGATATGTTCTGGCTAGCATTTGGCAAGTGTTCACCACAGGGATGTGCAAATTCAGATGCTGAACTGAAACTCCCATATTCCTTTACTATTGGATATTCTGCCAATTGGATTGTAGGCAAAAAATAAAGAAAATCTGGAGTGCCACAGTTACCCGCCCCTGCTTTAACAGAAAAGGAGTCCATGTATTGGCGCCTTGCAGCATCATAACTGTGCCGCAAAAAGAACCCGCTTTTTGCGGGTTCTTTTAGCTGTGCTGGGGAACCGCACAGTTTGTCCACTGAGGCTCCCTGGCGCAGCAAACACGGGCACCGGCAGAGCACCCTTTTTGGACACTCTGTAAAGTGCCTAAGATACTGTTGTTAATGCAGCATGCTCTGTTGATTTTAGGATTGACATTGGAAAGGAAGTGGCATGTATTGTGTTCTTCTCACAACATTATGTATTTTTCAGAAGCTTTCTGTAGCTATGTGTGCGACTAACTTAAGCCCTAGGTTTTAACTCTCTGTAGGCTTTGGAATTAAAACACATGCATCCCAGTCTTGATAAATGTCACAATTTATAGCTGAAGGCAATAGTGTTTATGTGTGTGCCTTCAAGTTGTCTGCTGACTTATGGCAACCCCATAAATTTCATACACTCTTTTAAGGTAAGGAAAACTCAGAAGTTGTTTTGCCAGTTCCTTTCTCTGAAATACAGTCTTCAGCACCTGACATTAGTGGATGGTCTTCCCATCCAAGTGCTATCCAGGACTGACCCTTCTTAGTTTCAAAGATCAGGTGGGATCTGGCTCTTTTAGGGTATTTAGTTCCTTAAATGCAGCGCTACCTAACAGTTAATTCTTTCCTCCCCAAAAGTCTGCAGATATCTTCAAGGTTGATATAACCAGAAGGAGCATGTAATGGAATTAAAGGGCCACAAGTGTGTGGCTTCCCACCCTGTGACATGGAGGTTATGAGAGGTCAGCTGCAGGGAGAATGCCTGCAGTATCAGGGTGAGCTAAATGGCAGATGTGAGAGAAACAGGGGAAATGACTGTATGGATCATTTGAAGTGTCTGTGTATCCCTCAATAGTAATGTTAGTGGAATTATGTTTCCATGTTGCCCCTAAATTGTGTTAAGTAATGGTTTACATCTTTTTAGATGTGAGCCCTGCTCTTTCTCATGAAGTTGGTGAAAGCGTAGTTTGCATTTGTGAATCTGTCTAAGTATATGTTGAGAAATTAAACTTTCCTTGGTCACTTTAAAGAACAGCAGGGGGGCTGTGCTTTTATTCTGGTCCAGGAAAGCTGTTTGTTGGTTGATGGGAAGACAATAGAAGCTTAAAACAATGCATGAGTCTTGATGAATCCACTCAGAAGAGTGTCCATGAGTATTAATCCTCCTCAATGCAATGGTGTAGGCCTAGGGAGGCCTAGTGTTCTCACCTAAGACATGGAATGACAAGAAATTTGTGCTCTGTAGAACACACAATACTGAAAGAAAGGAAAGAAAAGAGAATAGAAAAGAAAATACAGGAGTGAGGAGAAATTTCAGATATTATATTAGTCTAAAGTTGTTTCATATTTTATTAACGGTCATCACCAGTGGTATTTTGGCTAGTGCGAGTGTGTGTGGGTGAATTGTGTTAGTTCAACACCTTGAACCAGAGAGACAAATTTACAATCATTTTAGCAATTCTCCTAATACCATCCTGATGATTCCAATGCATGTTTTTGTGCTACTGACTGATATTATTAGAGATGTTCTGTTAATTAATCATAAGTTTTAGTTTATTTAATTTTTTTTTTGAAACAGAATTCTGGACCAAAATGTATACAGCAATTCTTTTTTAGATGTATATGTCATAAGAGGCATTGCCTTCTGGTGGCTGCCATTTACATTACCATGTGCATTTTATTTAAAATCATGTGTTTTTTCTTTTTAAAAAATGCTCATTAATCAGTTCATCTTGCTTACCAATGAAGGGAGTCCTGTATCCACTTAAATGGAAATGAAGCTCTTGAACTGAATGGAAGATAGGGCCTGAACAGAGAGGCCAAAATAAGACTGCTTTGGGTCATTTTGGAAGTATGTATGCTGTTTAAATGACATACGCATCTTAAGAGGCCAGAAGCTGCGGCAAAGCCGCACCCCAGTCCTTAGGACTGGAGCGTGGCTTTAACGTAGCTTCCGGCCTCTTAAGATGCGTGTGTCATTTAAACAGCATACTTCCAAAGTGACCCAAAGCAGCTTTATTTTGGCCTGTATTTTCAGGCCCTCAGTCTCTCAGGTGATATATGCATATACATATACACATACACAGAGAGAGATAATTGTATTGTAAATTGAGTTTATTGCTCTTGTCAGTTAAACATTTTGAGCCCTGGTTCTTGTCCACTGTTTTGATAGACAGAGAGTGAAGAATTGCTGTATAAGAAGTTCAGAGAAGAAACTGTAGGTTGCAAGTAAGCTAAAAATGCACATTTTACCCTCATCATACAAAAAATAGAGTGAGAGAGAGTGCACATCTTTCTGTATTTTTCTGTTGGTTAAAAGCTGATACTGAGTTATGATGACTCTATAGCTGAAACAGGGTTACTAATAGGCAAGCGTGCTTAGGGGAACCCCCAGTGTTTGTAGAGGCAGAAAAAGTATTTAGGAAAACAAAAACTAAAGTATTTAGGAGAACAAAAGGTAAGTGCTGAAGTCTTTCATCCCCACCCCCTTTTAAAAAATGCACAGCCCAGTAATAACTGACCATGCTCAGTGGCTAAAAAATGCTGGGGAGAGGTGAGTGAAGTGCAATGCCCTGTAAAAGGGCATTGTTGTCTGATGGAATGAATATTGCTGTTTTTTAAAGATCCCACTTGTACCATCTAATGTTCAATTTGAGAATTTTTGTAGAATCTTTGAATCCCATTTGTTTGTCTGCTCATTACATTATTTTTCGTTACTATTTCTTAACCAGTTATGTTCTCTCTCTCTGTGTGGTCTAAGTATACATTAATATATGGGAATTAAAAGATGTGAGGTGTCTGAAGTCCAGTAGTTATTACCCTAGATTATACATTTAGAACACTATGGCCTCTGTCTCTACCACTAACTGATATTGAACTTGGACAAGGCACTCTCAAAATACTGTAAAACAGTCTGCACATTTGGACAGTACTGACTGTAGCTGTGTGATGGATGTATCCGTGTACAGTCATAATATAATCACAATGGTTTTCCTGAGTTTATCTCCAGTAGATCATCACTGTTAATAAGACATCGGTTTATTGTTTGTCAAAGCAGTAGTAGTAGTTGCTCGTTTGATTGTTAGGTTATTACCCAAGTTGTAGACATCCCCTCTTGCCTGCTTGAGGATTGTTACTGTGGAGACTTCAGTGAAGCCTTGTTGGTTGAATAATACAAAAGTATTTGCCCACATTCCTTGAATAGAAAATCTCTAAAGTTGAAACTTGTTTCCCAGGACTGATAGGACTTCCCATGTCCATCCTTATAACATTTTTCCATGGGTGTTCTCATAGGAATAATATTGTAGTTGGTAAAATACAGTGTTGAGCAGATCTTTGGATTCCAGTGTCTGAAAAAGGTTTCTCTTCTTGAAGAATTCCCATCATTATATATGCTGGGGCAGAGAACTTTGTGTATGGGCCCTTTCATCCTTGGTTTCTGACTGTATGCAACTCTTCCATAGTCCCTTATAAGCATGCACTTCACTTGGCATGTATTTTGTTTCTCTCACACGGGGTTTAGCCGATGAGAGTTTCCTAGGGGAAGTGAAAGTAGCATGGGAATTGAGAAAGGTGGGCTTTTTCTTCCCTGGTCTTGCTATTCCCATCTTTCTGGGAATTGCTTGGCACAGTTTCCAACCAAGTTGTTTGGTAAGTGTTTAGAAAAGGGTGTGTGTTAGACAGAAAGAGAAAGCTTGAATATAGAGTGCTTTCCTGCATGAATGTTCAAAGAAGTGCTGCCATGTGGATCTTTGGCAATGGCCCATGTGAGCCAATTTAAAATAATTATTATTGGCATTATCCTCATCCCTAGTTTTTAGCTTTTTAAAGAGAAACCAGAATCTGTTGTCATATGTGCTTAGTTCTTTGAAAAAAGAAACTCCCCAGTGGAAGCTGTTTGAGAGAATGTGTATGTAAATTTCTTTTAAAGTACAAAATTAAAGTGCATTAGCCTGCAATGATAGGCCTAAGGGAGACATCCAGGGTTCTACTGAAATGATCATGTAAGAACTGCTAAATGGAAATTTTAAATAGTTTTATTATTAAATGCTGGAGTATAGAAGATGGTTATCAAACAATGTGATGTTCAGGTGAAGGGGCAGATTGGCAGTTTTGAGCTACAGCAAAAACATATAGGAACCCAGGCTGCTATTTTGTGTGCCAGGTTTATAGTATGCAACTTGAGAACTTTGAGTGTTTAACATTGTTTAACGTGAGGTTGGATTCACTCATCACTGTGTATTAACACAGAGCAATCAGAGCATTTCTAATACAAAAGTCATAGCTCGGTTTTTCATGAACTTCTGTGTAACAGCTAAAAGACATTTACCATCACTATTGGGAAAGCACTTTCTCTGGTGCGTAATGAACTACCAGTTTGATATCTTCATTAGCTTTTTGTTTGTATGTGTACTGATACAAATGGTTTTCTTCCAGGCTTGTTTTTGAAATGTTTCTGACAGTCCAGACATACCCACACTCCTAACCTGAATGATTGGTTCATCTGACTAACTTCTCTGTGCAGGCTGGAATGGAAAACAAGTCTTCACAGAGGAAAATACTGTAAACCACTGTGGCTGCTTGTGGAAACAATAGGCTGGGGAAAACAGTAGAGCCTTTTTAGAACTTGATAATGCTTCCCTTCCTTTAATTCAAGATTTAAAGTGTTAATTATTAGCCCAGTCTGCCAGCAGCTCTCAGATACCTTCTAAGAGAAAGATGGCATACAAATGAAGTAAATAAATAAATAAATAGAATACCTGGTTGGCGAGAGGTCCACACCCACCTCCTCTTTTGTGAAATCCTGGTTGGAGATATGTGAATGTCCACTGGGTTTTAATGGGAGTGGTACTACTTTTGCTTTGCTTGCTCCAGTTGCCTTGGTTTTTTTTTTTAATCTCATTGGCTGGGAGCGTACAGTAGAAGTTGCAAAAGGGCTGCTTGTTCTCCTTCTTCCCCTACTGCTTTCCACATGCAAAATTTCAAAATCTTTGTGCTTGTCTCTTGCCATTGATCCCCTCATTTGTTCACATTCTTCAGCACTGTTCCTTCTAGCTGAGCTCCAAACACACCACTTCTCAGTCTTGTTAGTAATGGCTTCACCAGGTTCTGTTAATGGCAAGATGTAGCCTACTGGTAATCTCTGTGGGGGTTTCATGCTTTCAGAGAGCTCATGGATTGTATGAACGTGTGTTGTGAATGAATGAATGAAATTTTTATTTATATCCCGCCCTTCCAAACGATCAGGGCGGCTTACAAAAATATAAAACATAATACAATCAATATATAAAAAGATTAAAAACATACAAATACAACAGCTTTACAGAAATAACAAATAAAAAGCCCCATAGCCCAACCTCATGGCCACGGAAGAGGAGGGAGGCCCACAGGATCTTTAATCGGGGAATGCCTGTTGGAATAGGAAGGTTTTGAGGCCCTTCCTAAATTGGGCCAGGGTGGTAGATGAGCGGAGCTCTGTGGGCAGCGTATTCCAAAGGGCTGGGGCAGCTGTGGAAAATGTCCTCCGCGACGTGGAAGCTAACCTAGCCCCAGGCACCTTCAGTAATTGCTGCCCAGATGTTCTGAGGGTGCGAGGCGGAATGTACGGGGAGAGGCGGTCCTTTAGGTATCCTGGGCCCAAGCCATTTAGGGCTTTATAGGTGATAACCAACGCCTTATATTGAGCTCGGAAACGGATGGGCAGCCAATGGAGATCTTTTAACACCGGTGTTATATGGCTGGCCCTGGAAACGCCAGTGACCAGCCGGGCTGCCATGTTCTGTACCATTTGCAGTTTCCAAGTTTGATATAAGGGTTGCCCCATGTAGAGTACATTGCAGAAATCCAGTCTCGAAGTTACCAGAGCATGTACAACAGTTTCTAGGTCTCTCTGGGCCAGGTATGGGCGCAGCTGGCGAATCAGCCGAAGCTGATAACAGGTGCTCCTGACCGTCGCATTCACCTGAGCAGTCAGGTGAAGCGACGAGTCAAGAAGCACCCCCAGACTGCGCACGGAGTCCTTCACAGGGAGCGTGACCCCGTTCAGGACAGGTGGAACCACCGCCATTCCTGAACCAGGAGAACCTATCACTAGTACACTGGTACCCCGGGATACGAATGCGCCGCCTTACGAAATTTCCAGGTTACGAAAAAAATCCATTCAAAAAAACTGTTCCGGGTTATGAAGGTTATTTCGGGTTACGAAAAAATTTTTGGTGCTTTTCGGCGCTATTTCACACGAAATCGCGGCTTTTCCCCATTAGCGCCTATGGCTTTTTCGCCTTACGAAGTATCCCGGGTTACGAAAGCGGCGGCGGAACGAATTAATTTCGTAACCCGGGGTACCCCTGTACCTCCGTTTTCTCTGGATTCAATTTGAGTCGGTTTTCCCTCATCCAGCCCATTACTGACTCCAGACAGGCCACGAGAGGAGAGACGCCATCCCCAGTCACTGCATCAGTCGGAGACATAGAGAAAATGATTTGGGTGTCATCAGCGTACTGATAACCCCGCGTCCCATGTCTCCGGATGATCTCTCCCAGCGGTTTCATGTAAATGTTAAATAGCATGGGAGACAGAATGGCTCCTTGAGGGACCCCGGTTTTAAGGGCCCGCTCACTGGAGCACACGTCTCCCAGCTGCACCATCTGGGACCTCCCAGAGAGGTAGGACCGGAACCACTGGAGCGCAGTGCCCCCGATTCCCACCTCTGCCAGGCGTCCCAGAAGGATACCGTGGTCAATGGTATCGAAAGCCGCTGAGATGTCCAAGAGCACCAGCAGGGACACACTTCCCCCGTCAATGCTCAGACGGAGATCATCGACCAAGGCGACCATGGCCGTCTCAACCCCGTGACCCGCCCAGAAGCCAGTTTGAAATGGGTCCAGATAATCCGTTTCATCCAAGACCGCCTGAAGCTGGATCGCAACCGCCCTCTCGATCACCTTTCCCAAAAATGGTAGCAGCGAAACAGGCCGATAATTATTATGAACCAAGGGGTCGAGGGAGGGCTTTTTTAGGATCGGTTTTACAATGGCCAATTTAAGATCCGATGGAAATTGCCCATCCCTCAAAGATGTATTAATTATCCGGCGTAGCAATGACGTTACCAGCGGTTGTGGTTGTGGTGTTCTGTATGTATATCTTCCTCTTTGTGTGTGAGTGTAAGATTGAGAGCAAGAGGTCTGACTTTAGAATTGTGTGCCATCTCTATCATTTAGTATTAAAAAATGGCATGACAGCTGGATCATTCATTATATTTTAGGAATTACTTAACCTCAAAATTGCTTTACTATTTCTATGCTGAATTTAAAATTGTATTAAAGACCAGTCCAGATTATTTTTAAATCATGAATTTTTAACTATGGATTGACTATTTTAATATGTTTAAGGGCCAAAACAGACAGCCCGGTAGAGCCGGCTTCTAGCCAGCTTGGGGGTATGGCATTTAGACACGCCATGTCTCCAAGTCACCTGGAAACCACACCAGCGATTACACATTGGCTGGCTTCCAGGTGACTTGGGGGTGTGGCATTCAGACACCACTCACCCCAATGCTGGTGAAAAGCAGGCTCTAGAGGCGAAGGGGCGCCTTTTTTCCACCCCAAATTGGAGCTGACTTTTTCCACTCCTATTTGGGGTGGAAGCTGGCCAGATTGGGGATGTGGTATGTGGTTGCCGTAGCCCCAATCCGGTTCTTTCAGGGGCAGCATCATGCCACCCCTTCAGGGCCGTCTGTTTTGCCTCTTAGTCTCATATGTTATTTTAAACTTGTTATGTGTTTTAAGTGATATTACGTGTTTTTAACTGATATTTGTTGTATTTTAATCTGTTGCTGTCCCCCCCCCTCAAACCATGGGGAGAGGTGGGTGAGGAGGAAGTAGTAGCAGCAGCAGTAGTGTGTAAATATGCATGTTGCCTTAATAAGGCAGGTACCTATTTGAGCTATGAGGGCAAAATTGTGCATTACCAGGATCTTGTTGGTTTGAGAAACAATTTTAATTTCTTGGTATCTTTTCTGAAAGTTTGTAACATCCGTTTAAATTTGTACTTGCTTTATAGATGAAGAGCCCACTTTTACTTTCTTAGGTCTTTTTTACTTTAATTCCACCTCCTCCACCCTGGTGTCTCTTTCAGATGTGCTGGATTACAACTCCCACCCTAAACCAGCTTGGCTATTGTTTTGCTTACTGGAGGTTAATGTTAATGTTGATGACCTTTTGCCTGTTCTGTACATTTAAAAATGATTTTAATAAATGAGGTAAGCAATGCAAACAAAAGTTGAAAAAGAATGAAGATGATTTAATCATTTACATATCAGTCTCTAAGATAGTCCAAAAAGTTCTAAAATAACAAGCATTTTGGAGACCAATACAGGAATGGGAGTTTCAGTTTCAAATTGTTCACTGGCTTTGTTTGAACTTGGTGTCAAAACAGACTTTTTTTTACTTTACTCACTAAACAGTTTGCATCTCAGTGTTGCTTAAGATTATCGTATACAGTATACTCTTGTATAAGTTGACCTCATGTATAAATTGAGGGAAGGTTTCAGGGTCAAAATCCTGGATTTTGATATGACCTGTGGATAAATCGAGGGTAAAATCTAGGGGGCTAGAAGGAAGAAATACCACTTCCATCCCCTTTTCTCTGGACCACTCCCAATCGATTCCCAGGTGCTGGAGGAGAGGTTTTAACATCGGATTGAGAAAGGAAACAAGTGGATTTAAATGGGAGAGGTTTTTTCCTTGGGAAGCCAGGTCTTGCAAAAGAGAAGCAATTGGATTTAAATTGAGAGTTTTTTTCCTTGGGAAGCCAAGGCTTGCAAAACGAAGCAAAAGAGAAGTGTTTTTAAATGGGGAATTTTCCCGCTAGGAAGCCAAATCTTGGCGTACGGAGCAGAGAGAGACACAAGTGCTTTTAAACGGGGATTTTTTTCGCTAGGAAGCCAACCCTTGCAAAACAGACTGGAGAGGGGAAAGAATTGGTGTTCAAGGGAGACTGGGGTGTCAGGCTTGCTTGCTTTGGGATCCTTCTAAGCACTGCTGATCAGTTGACCCTTCTATAAGTCTACTCCAAACTTTTAGGGGCTATTTTGGGACATAAATTTCTTGATTTATAGTCGAGTATATATGGTAGCTTTGCGAGAACCTGCCGGTTTTACACATGCAAGTAGAAAGTAGGCTTTAGAAGATTATACAGACTACTAAATCAGTCATTCTGAGCTTTAGCTTTCCATATGCTATTTCTGCAAGCTTGGACTACACATCTGTACTCTTCCTTGGTGATTTGTCCATCCTTCCATTGTATATACATATTCTTTTTTTCCTTTCACTTCCTACTTGAGTTTGCTGTGCAGATACATTGGCTTTTTTTGAGATTTCCCATTTTCCTTCTTTCCTGGGATTGTTTGTGCTTGTGCTCCTTCAAGAACTCCCACCCTTGCTGACTATCCTTTACCTTTAGCATGTCTACCCATGATTTCACTCAATTTTTCCTGAACTTGTTAAAATCAGCTTTCTTGAAATTTAAGGTCAGTGTTTGAGTATATTCTTCTTTGCCTTGTCTCACAATTGCGAATTCTAGCATTCTATGGTCACTTCCTCCGAAAGTACTATCTATATAGCCAGTAGTCCTGTGTCTAAGACCATGGTTCCAAAAGCCAAATTTCTCCCATCTACAACATCTAAATAGGCAGTCATATATTTTTGTACCTTCCTGCCCTTGTCTAGTCCTTTATTTTTCAGTGACAGAATTGACAAGAATGTCACATGTGTTTCAGGCCCCTTCAACTTCTTGCCCAACGCTTCATAGTGAGAGGTAAACTGCTCAAAGGTGTTCTTGGCTGTGTTGTTGGTACATCCATGAATATGGAGAAAGGGGTACAGATCTGTGTTTTGGCAAGTTGTCGGTCACATCCCAAATGTATGCTGCAGGAAGACAGCACATCTTCCCAATCCATTTTGTCAGGCTGGCACACAGGTGCCTCTATACTCCTGAGCTGCAAGTCCCCAACCACCAGCACCTGTTTTTGCTTCTTATTACCTAGATTCCTTTTATGCTGTATCTGTTACTGCTGTTTTCCTATTTGAGCATCTTTACTGCTGCTCTCCACATGAAGACGTAGGAAGCAACTGCTTAATTGGAAAAGTTCTGAATCTCTTCTGTATGGTCTGCTCCTGATAATGACTTTCTTCCAGGATGTTTCCTCACTGTTACAGGCCACTTCATTTCTTTTTCCTGTATTCCATGAAACTTTCTTCCAAGGCAGCTGTTGTTCCTGTGACATTTAGCAGCATTAACCCTATTGCTCAAAGGCTGCCCCAGCATCACCTCTGGACTAGGCAGCGGTCTGCACTCCCTGACAGTTGCTATTGCTGCTTGGTGGCATGGGTTGTACGGGAAGAGATTGTTGAGACAGTGAGGCCACAGCTGAGGCTGCTCTGGCTTATGCCTCCACTGCTATCTACCCCACTGCTGATGCCTTTTGTGTCCTAATGATATACATACAGTACTAGTCTATCTCCATTTTATTTTCAGTGTTTTAGAATTCTGCATGATGATAATGGGGCTTTTATCCTGTTTTATTATATTATATGTGTATTTAATTTTTCTGATGTTTTTATTGTGATTTGTGTTGTTTTATTGTGATGTAAACCGCCCTGATCTCTGGAAGGGCGGTATATAAATAAAAATTTTATTTATTATTTATTATTATTATGACAGTATTCACATTGCTAATCTTTTTGCCTTACTGTGTTGTTGAAGTACTTTTGTCTTTAATTAAAAATTATTTTAAGAATTATGCTGTTCCTGTTTTGTATAGTACAACACGTCTTCATCAGCTGCCACCCCTGGATCTGAGCTTCTGTGGATGGCAAGCCCGTTTTTTTCAATAGGTGTGTGGGCACATGGCTGCGTGTGCATGCATCTACACTCCCATTGAAAATAACAGAACTTAAGGTCCAGTGTTTTTTGCTATTTGCTGGGAAGTCCATAACAGATTCCCTATGGATAGCAAGGGAGTACTATATTTTCATTTACTGGAAAGTCTGGGAAAGTCATGTTTAAGAATAAGCTAGGATGTCCAATAGTCTGGGATTGCAGATGATGGACACTTTTAATGACGACATCCCAAACCCAGGACTTACAATTACAACATTCATAGGGATTTAAGCTTTTCTGTTTTTCAGAAACTGGACATTTTCTTGATTTATTGTGGTTTGTAGGAAGAAGGATGTATTAGAATACTGTCCTTGTATAGGGCTGGTGAATCAGCTGGCTTGCATATCCTAAATATTGGTGCCAGCATGTCTGCTTAGGGTGCCAAGATAATACCATTTTTGGCATACTGTTGATATACTGTTGGTATGATCCACACTGGACAGTCTTATTATTGACATGGCAACAATAGACTGTAATAATTGGGTGCAGGACAGAGGTTCTGTTGGATGCAAAAGATGGGAATGAGCTTTCAAGATGCATTTGAAAACATATACCCATGGAAAGGAATGCATATCAGCACTGGATGTACTGACCAATTGCCATGTGCAGTTTCCATTTGAGCAATAGACTCCTGCTTTTGTGCACAGATCTACTTAGCATAATGTGAACATAAGCAGTTTATTAAAATTGTGTTCTTGTTGTTTAGGAGCTGCCATGCTTTTAAAATTCAGATGAGGTCAATCTAGGTCAAAAGAGGTAGAAGAATACGTCTTAAAGAAAGCTCGCCAGAAGAGATCCCTTTTAAAGGCCTCCAAGGAGGTAGTGAGACGGATCTTTTCCAGGAGACTGTTCCAGAGTTTTGGAGCAGCTGCAGTAAAGGCTTTCTGGGAAGTGGAAGTTAGTCTCGTTGTGTGTAATTCCAACAAATTCATCCCTGATGTTCTAAGAGTTCTTCCCCGGTGTCCTAAATATCCATTTATACTGTATTTTAATGTTTTACAGTATTTCCTTTTAATTATGTTGATTGTTCAGCTGCTCTGGAAACTTACTGGGATTGTAGACTTTGATGAGAAAGAAAGTAGTTGTTCATAGTAGGATAGAGTGAACTTCAGTTGAAAATTGGACTCTTTCTTTCTTCCTGCCCCACTGTGAAACAAAATTCAGTAATCATTTCTTGAGTACTGTCTCTGTAGGCATTTTGTAGTAAGAGGACATCTTATAAACTTTCAACACAAGTTGTACTTCAAAATCTTTATGTGTAGAAATCACACTGTAATAATAAATATAGATGAATGAAATAAACTGAAATTCAAGCTAGACAGAGATACTATTATGTGTTTCTACTGCTCAAGAAACTGTTCCATTCTGGAGTAAGCAGAATCCTGTATAAGGACTCATTTATCTAAATATGTAAACGTTTCTTGGTCTTGTCTAGAGGTACAGGTTCTTTTTGTGCCATGGAGATCACCTTTTACCTGATTGGGAGGATGTGACAACTATGACCTTAGTGAAAGGTAACTTAGTTTCACTTATTCATGCCCTGCTGACATCCTGTTGGCAATGCTGCAGTATATTGGCTGAGGGCTGCCTCTGAGAGAGTTTGGAAACTTCAGCAGTAGGTAGCAGTTGAAAACACAATTGCAAATTTGCTAGCTGAACCTCGTTGGCATGAGCATCCTGCTGCTTTGCCAATTCCACAGACTTTCAGTCCATTTCAAGGTCCAGTCAGTAGTTTTGTCTTTGACCTGTTGTGGCTTAATTCCAGAGAACTTGAAGGATCTCCTATCTCCATATGCACATATCAAAACCGTAATGTCATCTTCAGAGGCCATTTTCCAGATGAGGTGCTGCAGGCAGCTGCTGGAAAAAGGGCCGTTTCAGTGCTGTCATTCTGGCTATAGAATGCCTTCCTCAGAGATGCTTGCCTAATGCTAATATTGGCCTTATTCTCACTTACAAAAAAAGCGGTTTGCAATCCAGATGGATGGATCAGTTCGACAGCGAAGCATGATTCCCACTACATTTGCCCCAATCACATTTTCCCCTATAAAATAACCCAGTTGTAGTTCACATTCACGAATGAATCAGTTCAAAATGGACCCGCTCCAGCCGGCCGAAGGGCAAATCTAAATCGATTCAAATTCACATCTGGTTCACACTTGCGCAGAATCAATTTATCCAAAAAGACGCTGAAAACATCAGGGTCAAAAATATGCGGGTTAAATGGGTCTGTGCCTCCCCTCAGTGGGAACCAAATGGATATGTCCGCAGCAAAAGGAAGAAGAAGGAAATGGTAGGCTCACTGCGTGGAGAAGATGGCAAAATGCTAACAGGGGACAGAGAAAAAGCAGAATTACTCAACACATTCAGTCTTCTCAGAAAAGGAAAAGGGTGCCCAACACGAGGATAATGGAGCGGAAGAAATAATAGGGGAATTTCAGCACAGACAGAATAAGTAAAGAGATAGTAGAGCAGTGGTTCCCAACCTTCCTAATGCCGTGACCCTTTAATACAGTTCTTCCTGTTGTGGTGACCCAAACCCATGAAATTATTTTTGTTGCTACTTCATAACTGTAATTAAATAAATAAAATTAAATCTAATCTCTTTTTTTTTAATTTAAAATTACAGTACCAGCTTGGTAGATGAAGGGAATGCTATGGATATAGTATATCTTGATTTCAGTAAGGCCTTTGACAAAGTTCCCCATGACATTCTTGCAAACAAGCTTGTAAAATGTGGGCTAGACAAATTAACTGTTACATGAATTTGTAATTGGTTGACCAGCCGAACCCAAAGGGTTCTCTACAATGGCTCTTTTTCATCCTGGAGAGAAGTGACCATTGGGGTCCCACAGGAGTCTGTCCTGGGCCCAGTGCTATTCAACATCTTTATCAATGACTTGGGTGACAGAATTGGGAGCATACTTATCAAATTTGCAGATGACACCAAATTAGGAGGAGTAGCTAAAACTCCAGAGGACAGGATCAAAATTCAAAATGACCTGAATAAACTAGAAAGTTGGGCCACAGCTAACAAAATGAACTTCAACAGGGAGAAATGTAAGGTACTGCACTTAGGGCGGAAAAATAAAATGCACAGAGATAGGATGGGGGGACACATGGCTGAATGAAACTACGTATGAAAGGGATCTGGGAGTCCAAGTAGACCACAAGTTGAACATGAGTCAACAGTGTGATGCGGCAGCTAACAAGGCCAATGCAATTTTAGGCTGCATCAGTAAAAGTATAGTATCAAGATCAATGGAAGTAATAGTGCCACTATATTCAGCTTTGGTCAGGCCCCACCTGGAATATTGTGTCCAGTTCTGGGCACCACAATTCAAAAAGGATGTTGAAAAACTGGAACGTGTCCAAAGGAGGGCAACTAAAATGGTGAAGGGTCTGGAAACCATACCCTATGAGGAACGATTTAAGGAGCTGGTGATGTTTAGCCTGGAGAAGAGAAGGTTAAGAGGTGATATGATAGCCCTGTTTAAATACTTGATGTCATATTAAGGAGGGAGCTAGCTTGTTTTCTGCTGCTCCAGAGACTAGAACGCGGAACAATGGATGCAAACTACAGGAAAAGAGATTCCACCTCAACATTAGGAAGAACTTCCTGACAGTAAGGGCTGTTTGACAGTAGAACAAACTCCTTTGGAGTGTAGTGGAGTCTCCTTCCTTGGAGGTCTTTAAGTAGAGGCTGGATGGCCATCTGTTGGGGATGCTTTGATTTAGATTTCCTGCATGGCAGGGGGTTGGACAGGATGGCCCTTGCTGTCTCTTCCAACTATGATTCTATGATTCTAAGTTCATTTGAACCAGTTCAAACGGATTTGCGATCCAGTTTAAAAGGTAGTGGGAATCAGGCCATTGGATGTCATTTGGGGTTTTTTTTTTCAGCCGTTATATAATCTGTTTTAGCACTCAGTTTGTTTTATCACGGATATAATTTTTATGCTGTTCATATGTATTTCTGAAATTTACTGTACACATTTTCAAATTTTATCTTTGTTTTAAGCTTCCCTGACTTTACAGCAGCATAAACCTATTTCAGACTAATAAAGACCACCCAGTTTTATACTTTTCACTCTGCAGATTTACCTTTCCTACTCCCATATGTTAAAATGGTAATGTTAGCAGCAATATCCACTCTCTAGCAGTGGTTGCTCTGTCAATGGACTCATTAGAGGTTAATAATGTGTATTGGCATCTTAACCATTTTCCATTCTAATTTCTTCAAATGCCTTGTAATTGTGTATTTGGTGATGATAGTACTGAAAAACTTGGAAATGTTTCTCCAGTGGGCTTGTTTTGTCTTAGAGGCAAAACACCAAGTTGAAGAGAGAACAGCTTAGGTTGGCCACACGGTCCTTGAGGGAGACTGGAGGGGGACTTGTAGAATTCCATCCATTTAAGTGCAACCTAAACCATATTGTTTCACCTTGGCAAGCAATCCTGTGAGTGCCTGATGGAGCTGCTGTTGTGTGAGTAGGGTGTGCTTGAATATGAGATGGCCAGTACAGCTGACCCTTTGGATATGTGTGGATTCATTTTCTGGATCCCCCACAGATGTGAAAAAATGCAGAGGATGCTTCATACAGCAGAGGATGCCAAGCAAGTTAAATTAGGCCCTGTACAGACAGACCAAAATAAAGCTGCTTCAGGTCACTTTGGAGGTATGCTGTTTAAATGATGCATGTGTCCTATGAGTCTGGAACATCACTGACATGTGACAGCCTGTCCACTGTCACATCACCACCATTTAAATAACATGGGGCATGACGATCCACGAATGGTCGAATGCACAGTCTGTGGATCCAACTGTAATCTAATCTCACTTGGTTGGCATCCTCTGCTGTATCAGTGAGGTGCTGTTTCTCAGTTAAATCTGAGGTTTGGGCCACACTGCCTGTGCCGCTGCAAGCTGGCCATGGTCCCTGTTGACGTGAATAGGATTACCAGTTCATGGTTCTTCTGCTTATATATCCTGTTGTCTTCTGTCATGTATTTGTAATTTACTTGTCTCACTATTTTAAAATACACCTGAGGACCATCCAGTAAACTGCTACACTGGTAACAATTGTCTGGCTGCTTTTGAGCCTGAAAGTAATCCTTTGAGTCATTATGACCTGGGTCCAACCCATTCATTTCTTCCTTTCTTAGTAGGACATAAAAATGAACTGTGTAAAGGACAGATTGAGAATATCATAAGGAGCAATTGTATGTCTGTTTGCTGGCTGAAGAAGAGGTCTATATTCTCATTTTGGGGATTTGGTCATAGTCTGGATGCGATAAGAGGAGGATGTGTAAATGTCCAGCTAGATTGCATTTTGCTGTGACATTTCAGTTACTGTTTTCTTCCTAAAAAAAAAAAATGCTGAGCTTTCTTTCTTTCACAAAGGATGCACATAAGCAGCATCATGTAGAGGTTGTGGGTTGTATATGTGTGTGTGTATATATAAAATAATTGGACTACTTCTGAAGGGTTTGCTCTCTAAGTTTTGTCACTTGGGGGAAAGAAAGCCCTTATTTCAAAAGTGAAAGAAACTTCAAGGGCTTCTGAAGCCACCGTGTTCTACTTTCTGTGTGCTAATGTTCTTAATTCTCAGCCTGGAGGGGATTCTAGACACTGGCCCTATTTCTCTCTTGCAGTATGTGAAGTCTTGAAGCTTTGCTACATTCTAGGTTTTGAATCCCAAAGCTGTGTAGATTTCACCCTCCCTGAGACTACTGTAATGGTGCTGTGTTTTGCTATGAAGGTCTACAAAGCATGTGGACACTCATGGACCTCAGAAAAAAGGCAACTCCTCTTATGCAGGCTAAATACTATTAGGGCTGAATTTTAATTTCTGTTCATAGTTTTTCTTTTATTTTTTGTTATACATTTTTAATCTCTAAAATTCATTTTTAATTATAAAATGTATATTTTCTCTTGAGTGTGAGGCTGTATCCTCTGTTAAGATGCCTTTTATTTTCCTTACTACAAACATATCTAACTGTATCATGTGGATTTTTAATGATACATTATTAATTTGTTGTAAGCCACTTTGGGTCCTAAACGGGAAAAGGCAGGATAGAAAAAAATGTTGTTGTTGCTGTTGTTATCTGTCTTCCACTTTTCTGCATTGTGGACACTGATGAACCCAGTTGCAGCTAAGCTGAAGAAGCACAGCATTATCTTACAGAATCCCAGCAGCAGTTTTCACTATCCAAATATATCACTCTACAAACAACATATCAGCTTGCATTTATCTTGTTATCTTCATATTGAAATATAGCATTGGTCTCAGCTTATCAAAAGAACTGTGGTAAAGAGACTATATTTTTGTTGTTGAAGTCAAAGTAAATATGCAACAAATGAAGGAGGATTTTCTTACAAGGATTCCTTGAGCCATGTTAATCAAGGTACCGTATATACTTGACTATAAGTTGACCTCATGTATAAGTTGAGGGCAGGTTTTGAAACCAAATTATGGATTTTGATATGACCCATGGATAAGTCAAGGATAAAACTTAGGGGCATCTAACAAAGGATGTAAAGGATGAAGTAAAGGAAAACAATGCCAAAGAACTTACAAAATTTCAGCAGGCATAACTATTTGTGCTCATACTAAGGGCTGGATGGATAAGACAATAGAGGGGTTTCCGTGATTCCAGGGCAGATAATACTCCTGCCTTTCACCAGGAGATTGGTTCCTTTTTTAAATGATAGTTAAAGTACGGTACTTACTTTGACTCGTGGATAAGTCGACCTAGGTTTTTTGGGTCAATTTTTTGATTTACATTTCTAGACTTATACATGAGTATATACAGTATTTTCTGCTACAAATTAATCCATTTAAAATGTAGATGCAGTATGTTGGGAGATGGAAAATAACTGTAATACATGATAGAGCCTTTTTGAAACACAGTAGTTGTTGATGCTCTTAGTATTGATTTAGATAAAGCACTACCTCCAGTTTGGAACCACATCTCCCAGTATGCCCAGTCGCCATGGCCGCAAAGTAACTTTTCAGAGCTCAACTGAGCTGGTAATTTAAACATTTTGGTTATCAATTTTTTGTTACATTACAGGTTTGCTACAGGTGAGCAAATGTAATATTTTGAAAGTATAACACTTACAGATATTTGAGTTTACTTCTGTCCCCACTTTACTGATCACTTGTACTAAATACATCTCCTAATAGGCTTTCCTAAAAATCCCATGTAGTGCCTGTTTGTGGCTGACCTTTCTAGCAGTATGGCCCTGAAATGGAGGAAACTGTACAATATAGAAATTTATCTCCTTCTATGCAGGGGTGTTCTCTCAGCAGGATTTCTTTTGTCTGACTGCTATCCACAGTTCTGAGTAACATAGTGAATAGCGTATGAAGCAGAAAAAAGAACTGATAAGAAAAGCTATCTAACTTTACCACTGCAATTTTGGGGGGAACATACTCTGAGGTCATTTCACTGTGAGACTACATTTTATGTTCAGTTTGGATGACCTGGAAGTGTTCCTGCTGGCTAAAGTGTGGAAGCCAGCTAGTTTGCAAGAACAGCTTTCAGCTAAGGAGAAATTATTCTCAGTGAACAGTGGATTTTCCCTAAAGGTACTTTCATCCACTCTGGAATGTTTGCACAGTATTTTGACTCCTGCAGTTGCATAGCTACAGCAAAGCAGAGTACAGACATATACTTCCTATTGGACTAACTTGTGTCCCATAGAGGTTCAGTTTGTTCACAGTCTTGTAGTCTGCTATGCAAGAGCACATTGTACATACAGCGCGACCGTGCCATACGTAGGCGCGCCATACGCGGCCTTGAGCATATGCGCTCAAGCTGCGGGGCGGAAGGGGTGGCACGTCCCATTCAATTGAATGGGGGCACGCGCCCGTTGCGCCCCGTGCCACCGCGCCGCCGTGCACGAGCCCCATTGTTTCCAATGGGGCTCGAGCATAGGCGGAATTCGCCTTAATAATAATTTAATTAATAATAATAATTTGTTTTATTTATATACCGCTATTCCAAAGATCATAGCGGTGAACAGCAAGTAAGCTTATTAGCAAGTAAGCTAATTTGCCCCCAACAGTCTGGGTACTCATTTTAGCGACCTCGGAAGGATGCAAGCCTGAGTCGAGCTTGGGCCCTTTTGCTGGTCTTGAACTCGCAACCTTGTGGTTTCGAGTGAATGGCTGCAGTACAGGCATTTAACCACTGCGCCACCACGGATCCCCCGCATAAGGCGAGGACGGACTGTATTTACATCCAGGATTTCATAATGGTGTGAATTTATTGAAATGTATGGGGTTTCTTTAAAGTTCTAGATTAGCTTTTGTGTAGTTTAGAAAGTGTTGCAGTCCATAGGTTGACTAAATTCCATAAGGGTGGAATTTGATGGGGCTGCAGAGTGTATTGGGTAAGAGGTTTACCTAATTTTGCTAAACTTATTTATGACTGTAAGAGTTCACCAGCATGGTGTTCTAGTGCAGAAAGGTCCCATTTCATGTGGTAGACTGGTTAACTTGCATTCTCAAACTTCTCAAACCTTGGTCCTTCAGATGTTTTGGACTTCAGCTCCTATAATTTCTCACTGTTGGCCAAGCTTGCTGGAGCTTCTGGGAGCTGAAGTCCAAAACACCTTGTGCACCAAAGTTTATGAATCATTACTAAGGACTACTTTTGTTCTTTCAATGGCATCTTCTAGCTACAACACTGCAGTGAATGTTCAAGGGATTCCACATACATGATTGGAACTCAAAGATACGAGTCCTGTGTTATTCCCAGGGCTTGTTCTGAAGGTGCAACCTGCTGAAGCTAAGTAAGTCCAGTTTGTGTCTTGATTCAAAATTGCCTGGGAAATCTGTGTACAGTACATCACATGTTTATCACAAAGAATTGCAGGATATAAATATAACCAGTATTTTATAAAGTGAACACACATGTTTTTTGCTGTTAGGCTAATGATATACACATGACATACAAATTATGAGTGGGCAAATGCACTAATAATAAAGCTTGTGGGGTAATGATGTTTGTGGATGGATATGAAAAGCTGTACTTCTGTTTTCAGAGAATATTCGTGGGGATTTGGGGAACAAGACCCCTACCAATATGGAAAATTCACGAACAGCGCCGACTCCCCCCACCTTCTCCCTGCCTGGGATAACTGCTGCCAGCTGTCCCAAGCAGGGGGAGAGGCAGGCAGGGCTCACGATGAAATCACGAATAACCAAATTTGTGAATCCCAAGTCTGCAGATATGGAGGGAAGGCTGTAGTAAGTTTTAGGTTTCCAAGAAGGAAGGAGAATGAGTCAGTGCTTGGGTGCTCTGGATGCCTAATTCCAGTTATCTAGGGACAGCACTTGAATGATCAATGTCATCAATCCTACCATTTGCCAACATCATTCCCACACATATCTCTTCCATGTGGGGCCTTCTCAGACTGAGATTATATCTAAAAGTAAATCATAAGATCCAGTAGATTGGCAGAGCTCCTAGGTTCTTTCTTTGTTCAGTTTTGACATTGATTACTTAAACCAGTCAGTCAGTCAGTAAATAGTATTTTTAAAAGATCTAAAATGGGCAACGAGCAGAAAAGGGTGGACTTTGATTATAGATCCTAGCTGCCACAATGTAATAAATATATGCAGACCCATAAGTAAACCAAGGATTAAAGTGAATGAACAGTTCAAACTGTTTTCACAGTAGTGATTTTCTCTAGAAATCAGTCATCTAGACCCTAGACTCTAGAAAATGATATTGTAAAATTTAGGTGGTTCCATGCTGAATTGGGGGGGGGACTGTGTGTGTATTAGCAATTTAAAAATGTTGTCCAGTGTGGACTACTGTGCTTTTAATTAAAGTTTTCCTGCTGGGGGTCCTGGTTATTTTATAGTTCCTTTTGATTATGAAGGGGGAATTAGTAATAAATCACCCCTCAAAGATTTCTTCAGTAGCATTTCTTGTTTCCAATATTTGTTTCTATTACTTTAAGAAGAGAAAATTTTAACTATATGTTCCCTCTCATTCTTTTTTTTATTACTATTTCAAAACAAGAGTAAAATGATGTTTGAGAGGTCAGTAAGAGGCTAAAGTCTCTGTTCATCAGCTGTGTTCAAGAGAAGGCAGTCAGTAAAAAAAAAAGTCTATAACATTATCTGAAGTAATTCAAAGGAAGGACCTGCAACAAAAAAACTTATAATTAACTTCGGAAAGGGCCATTCTTGAATGTGGCTTGACTGTGAACAAACTTAGAAGGACCTTGGCAAGGAAAGAGGCATTGCTGATAATGTATTGCTTAAGTGCTTGTGTGGATATTAGGGACTAGACCCTGTGTGCCCAAAGACAAGGGGGAAAAAGCATATACTGTACAGACGATCCTTTTATCCGTGGGGGATACGTTCCTGGATTTACTGTGAAAATGCAGAACTGCAGGTGATTAGTGAACCCAATTGAAATGAATTACTCCTGGAGAAAGATGACCATAGAGCCTCAGTGGAGGACCTAGAGATTCCTAGAAAAAACATATTTTTTGGACATGGGTAAATGAAACCACGGTTTACTGGATCCAGTGGATACAGGGGTCATTATGGTTGTGTGTGAATATGGATCAGACTTCCTTATCCCTCTGTTCAGTATGTGAGTGGGCATATGGTTAGGTGGGTTCCAGTGAATGCTGAAAGATACAGGTGTATTGTTAATTTCTTTTTCTTACCTGTACAACACTCAGACAAATTCTGATGTGGGCTGGGTTGTGGAAGATTTCATACATTCTTTGTTAATTGTGTATACCTCCGAAGAGCACATATTGATTGTTTATTTGCTCTCTTTGTAACTGTATTGGGGCCCGTGGTGGCTGGACTTCTGTGGAAGGGAAGTTCTTCCCTGGCTCATTTTTGAGGTGGGATCACTTAACTCCATACTGGTTTGTTTAAAACTTCCTACATGGCAATATGGGACCAATCACTTTTTCAAGAACTATAGACAAACTGAAATGTAACTGTACAGTTGCTAATGTTTGGTTTGTACCAGAACATTGACTTGCCTTACAGTTAGAAATGAGAAGTTTCTAAAGTAGTCACCGTGTAGCAAGTGCTTGTTTGATTCTGTTTTTAGTTTGCCTCTTGATCAAGATAACAACTGAATGGAATCAATTTGCTTCCACTTACTAAAAGTATTTGGATTTTCTGCTTTTCAATTCTCTCTATAACTTTACAGTGTGCTGTTAATTCATGTGATGCTGCATCTTTCACTGTCATGCTTATATTGATATACCTCTTTCCTAGCCTGAGACTGTCGCTTACCCAAACACTTCTTCTCTTAAGCTGGGAGAGCTTAATTTAGCAAAAATGAAGTACCATTCATTCATTCACCCCATAACCTAGTCTAATGCCTGTATGCTCTTATATGCCAAGAAATTACTCTCACTACTGAAAAGTATTGTAACTGAAGACCATACTTCTTTGTCTTATGCACAATTGCCATGGAGAATGGACTGCATTGTCTTCATTATTCAAAAGCTATTTCCGCTTCTGTCATCAACCAGTACCTCAGATTTCTTTAGACATTACATCCCTTGCTATTTCTCCCCACAATTTAAATCATTTGTGAGCAAAAAATAATAATTTTTAATTTATTTATATTGTGAATATTGTAAAGGTAGGGATAAATATTAATTTCCTTTGTGTTCTGCAAACTGCATCTATGTTTTGATTAAAGATCTAATTTAGATCAAGAAATCATTGTTCTTGATTGCTTTTTCCAGTGCACTCTCATTTCTGAGCTTACTGGGAGCTTTGTTGTTTCAAAATAGTGAAACTTGTGGCTATTTTACCTTATTTTTGTAAATAACATGTAATTGGGGAAAGGCATTTGAATGTATAAAATGTGCACTAACTCCATGGGGTGCTAATTAGCTGGATATATACAGCATTCCCCACTGTTATGCTAGTGTGACTGTTGAAAATCCTTGTTTCTAAACTGTTCAGTGACGCAGTGTGTTAGTTTTCAGTCTCATGCCCCAAAATTATTCATTTTCACCTATAAAACTGCTGTCTTGCATTTGGAGTTCAATATTTATTTATTATTATTTATTATATTTATTTATATGCCACCCTTTTCCCAGGACTGGGACGCAGGGCAGCTTACAACATTAAAAACAATACAATTAAAAAGATACAAAAATAATACATTAAAATAATATTAAACTACTACAATAAAATAAAAAAGATAAAAATATCTAAAATGCATTAAAACAATATAGTATCTCAGGGTGTTCTTTAAAAGTTTGCTGGTTTGAATGCCTATTTGAAAAGGAAGATTTTTGCCTGTTGGGGGAAGGCCATCAAGAAAGGGGCCATTCTGGTCTTCCTGGGAAGGGAGTTCCAGAGTCTAGGGGCAGCTACAGAAAAGGTCCTCTCTTGTGTCTCCATCAACTGTGCTTGTGATGGAGAGAAGGGCCTCCTCCCCTGCGGATCTCAGAGTCCGGGCTGGCTCATATAGGAAGATATGGTCTGTCAAATAGCCTGGACCTGAGCTTTATAGGGCTTTATAGGTCATCACCAGCACTTTGAATTGGGCTTGGAAACAAACTGGCAGCCAGTTCAGCGATTTCAACTTTTTTTATTATTTAATTGTTTTATAATATTTCCATATACAAATATATCCCTACATTCTATTACATTTTAACAAATTATTTTATATACCCCTTACTGCCCCTCTTCCCCGGAGCCATTTCCATTCTTATATTCCATCCAAAATTTCAGTTCATTTTGTGGAGGTAATCTTCCATCTTCTTTTCTCAGTACTTTCTCAATCAATTCTTTCCAAATCCTCTCAAAGTCATTTCTTTTGCATAGTCCTTTTTTTTACTTTCAGTTTACATGTCAATTTATCATTAATAGCTAATTTCCATACCTCTTTGTACCAATCCTCCACTTCTACATCTATTTTTGTTTTCCAACACCTTGCTATTATTAATCTCATTGCTGTAAGCAAACTTGTTACCAAATCTTCTTCTTCTTTTTTCCTTTTCTCTGAGTTATATAACGATAACAAAACTATATCTGGTCTTCTATTTTTATATTCATAACATTTTCTATTTCTAATATCACTTTTCCCCAAAAAATGTATACATATTTACATTGCCACCACATATGCATATATGACCCTACTTCTTGACAACCTCTCCAACAATTTTTTTGAATTATTCTTGTTAATATTATGTAGTCTCACTGGAGTCAGATACCATTTCCAAGTCAACTTATAATAATTTTATTTTATCCGAACCGATACATTTTTCAGGTGTCTTTGTTCCCAAATTCTATACTATTCCTTATCATTTATTTTATATCCTAATTCTTCTTCCCATAATCCCTTTAAAATATTTCCTTTTATTTTTTCTCCTTTATTCTCCATCAACTATTTGTAAATTTTACTAGTAATTCCTTTTATGTTCTCATTTTCTTCCATTTCTCTTCCTTTCTGAATTATTTGTTCAAATTGTGTATACTTTTTCTTTTCTATATTCCTTTTCCTCCAGTTTTTAATCCATTGTTCTATTTGCATATAATGGAACCATGAAATTTTTATTCCCATATTCCCCGATTGATAATGTGCAGAACCATTTGAATCCCCTTCCTTTTATTATTTTCCTTTTATTATTTTTCTTATTTGCATTTTTATTTTTTATTTTTGATGTATTGTTATATGCTTTTTAACCATGTTTTACTGTTTAATTTTATAGTTGGGAGGGAAGGTTGGGCGGGGTCTTGTGGGGCTTGTTTTTATTATTGTGTATTGTATGAACTTTGTTGTTACAATCGTCAAAGCGGAAGAGGCAGGATATAAATATTTATTATTATTATTATTATTATTATTATTATTATTTTATATTTCCTTTCTCTATTCTAACATCTATCCAGTCTTCTAATCTGTCTATTTTCCTTTCCTTTAATTCCTTATCTAACAATCCTCTCAAGTTCTTTGGAAATTTCTTTTCCATTATTATTGGTGTTATTATTGAATCTTCATTCATTAACTCTTTTTTATGTTTGTACCATATTTCTATTCTATTTTTCATAAATGGGTTTCCAATAATTTTTATTTCTTTCCTAGTAAAGTTCTTAAAAAAAGATATTCCATATTCTCATATCTGCTTCCTCTATATTGTATGATCACTATAACCTTCCCCCATTAGCAGCCTGGCTGCAGCTCTTTGAACCAGCTGAAGTTTCCAAACTTTCTTCAAAGGCAGCCCCAGTAGAGCGCGTTAAAGTAGTCCAAATGGGATGTAACCAAGGCATGTGCCACTGAGACCAGGTCTGGCATCTCAAGGAATGGGCATATTTGACGCACAAGTTTTAAATGTACAAAAACACTCCTGGTCACGGCAGAGACCTGGGCCTCCAAGTTCAAAGCTGAGCTCAGGAGAACCCCCAAACTGTGAACCTGCGTCTTCAGGGGGACGCAGGGCTGAATTCCTCTTCCTTGATTTGCCTTCCCACTGACAAGGAGCACCTATGTTTTATCTGGATTGAGGAGGAAAGGAGTAATACAGTGGAATGTCATTAGCATATTGATGACACCAGATCCCAAAACTCCAGATGACATCTCCCAGTGGCTGCATGTATATGTTAAATAGCATAGGGGACAACACAGAACCCTGAGGGACCCCACAGGCTAATGGCTAGGGGGTCAAGCAGGAGTCCTCCAGCACCACCTCCTGGGTTCACCCCTCCATGAAGGAATGGAGCCACTGTAAAAGTACCTCCAAGCCCCCTCCCAGAGAGGTGGTCCAGAAGGATAACATGATCGATGGTATCGAAAGCTGGTAGCAAAACCAACAGGGACAAGCTTCCTCTGTCTAGTTCCCTGTGTAGGTCATCCACCAAGGCAGTCTCTGTTCCATAGCCAATCCTGAAACCAGATTGAAATGGATCTAGATAATCCTTTTCATCCAGAAACCCCTGGAATTGGGAAGCCACCACACATTCCAAAACCTTGACCAAAAATGTTAGATTGGACATTGGCCAATAATTATTCATTATTGTGGGATTCAGGGATGACTTTTTTAACAAAGGCCTCACAACTGCCTCCTTTAGGCAGAATGGAATTCTGCCTTGTTGTAGGGAGGAATTGACTACCTCCTTTACCCTCTCAGTCAGTCCCCCTCTGACATGTTTAATAAGCCAAGAAGGACAAGGATCCAAGACACATGTGGTGGCTTTTACCTCTCCGAGAATCCTGTCCACTTCATCAGGCTGGACAAGTTGAAAATTATCCATTAACGTTGGACAGACAAGGTTACATTCACTGGCACTGTATCAACTGTAGTATCCAAATCGGAGCAGATCTGAGTGACTTTATCTGCAAAATGCCATGCAAATTCTTCACATTGGGTTTCCAAGTGGTCTGCATTTTCTACTTGAAGGTGAGTGTCTAAGAGACCCCTGACCACTCGGAATAGCTCTGCTGGATTACTTCATGCAGATGCAATGCTGGCAGCAAAAAAAAATTTTTTGCTGCCCGCACTGATGTGGAGAAAGCTTTCAAATAGGCTCTAGCCCGGGTTTGGTCAGTTTCACTTCTAGTCTTCCACCAACGTTGCTCTAGTCTCCATCTGACTTGCTTTATCACCTTAGTTCCTTGGAGAACCAGGGGGCTGGTTTGGCTCCATTCTGTAAGAAGGGACTCTCAGGAGTTACTGTGTTCATGGCCCTATCCATTTCCTCATTCCATAGGTTGCCCAGAGCTTCAACAGAATCGCCTGCCAAGGTGACAGGAAACTCCCCAACAGCCCTCAGGAATCCATCCAGCTCCATCAGTCTCCTGGGGTGGACTATCCTAATCGGTCACCTACATCTGCAGAGGTTCTGAGTCCCAGTGAGTCTAGACCTGATCAGATGATGATCTGTCCATGACAACAGAATTGTGGAGAGTTCTTCCACACCAACATCATCATCACCCCACTCAGCACAGAAAACAAACTCCAGAGTGTGCCCACCACCATGAGTAGAGCCAGATGCCACTTGGGACAGACCCATTGTTGTCATGGAGGCCAGGAAGTCTTGAGCTACTCCTGAAAGGACAGTCTCAGCATGGATGTTGACGTCCCTCAGCACTAATAGATGAGGAGACTCCAACACCAAGACCACCCCGGCCAGCTCAGGAAGGGAGGCTGTTGTGCGGTGGGGTGGGCAGTTCACCAACAGAATCCCTATTCCGTCCCAGCTATCCACCTTTAGGTACACACACTCAAAATCTGTAGACTGTGCAGGGGGGTATCTGGTCAGGGGGATGAATTCATGATAGACCACTGTAACTCCCCCCCCCATGTTTTGCTGCTTCACAGAGAAACCTGATGGGCAAAGCTGAGAGAGATTAACACACACAACCTCATCCAACCAGGTCTCTGTAGCATTTTCATCCCGGGGAGTGGAGCTGTCACCAAGGCTATCCACACTATGTGGGCTGGGAGACAGCTTGGGGACCACAAGCACCCTCTTGTCTCCCCTCTTCCTTGGTATTTTAATTGTCTCCTCCCTCCATATCTCTCTCTCCCCAGAATGACTCCAATGGTTGCTCCCCGACTCTCTACATCCCATCCCTGCTTATTATTATCTGCTTGGGGTATCTTCTGTGTAGCAGCATCACTTTCTTGTTCAAACTTGATTCAAGATTGGGTGACAGCAAAGCGTCTGTTTTGTTGAAAATGAATTGCACTGGACAAGTGTTACTGTTCTTTGCCATGGAAGGATTCAAAATTAGCAGTGGCCTGTGGCCACTTGTGTTCTAGACCAGTGAAGAATGAATCTAGTCTTGCCTCATCAAATGTAAGACTGACAGCTGCTCCTTCTTTCTAACCTTTTGAAATATTGTTTAGCTTCTTTTTTTTCTTTTTCCTTTTTTTTTTTGGTGGGGGGGGAGTGAACTAACAGCACTTGACAGCCTTCTTCCTTGTATACAGGACAGCTGAACATAGGGATGAAAAAAATGCTGAAATGTTATTGTTCCCACTATTTGTAGGTTTCTAACCAAAATATATGTTGAGTCTTTTATTTCCAATACAAAAGTAGATTTTCTTTTCCTGTGTTGGCAAAATACAGTTTAGGAGACTTTAGCTCCCAGATTACCATTTGGAGTTTACTATGTTATTGTAAACTCCAGTTGGAAGTTACTAAAAACTTATTTTAGCAAAAAATGGAAATATGGTTTTTAAAGGCTTTTCCTCCTATTGTTATTAAAAATAGGTCCACATTGGCATCCGCAGCTAAACTGATTCTGTGGCTCTAGTCCTGAAAATGTTAACACAGGTGAAATTATTTAATTTCCAAAGAAGCAGTCAGGTTAGTATGTTACAGCAAAAACAGAAAAACCCTGTGGCATATTAAACACATCTCTTGTGACATGAATGCACACAGATTGCAGCCTACTTGACCAATGCATGAAGTATTGCCCAGTATTTCAGGTATATATACAGGGTGCGTGATTAAAAGTAAAACTGTAGACACTAGGATCAGAGGCAAAGTACTGACAATATTAATACATTAACAAATGTGTTAGTCTTTTAGGTACCACAGGACTGGTTGAAATAGCTTAGCTTGTTTTGATTCATTAGGACAGTGTTGCACCATCATGCAACTGGAGGAAGGCATATCCTGCAAAATGCCTTCCACTCAATTTTATATCTGTACTTCTGACAGGCATCTGTCTCTTCTTTTTTAGCAGGGTATCTGAAAGATGGATATAGAAGACTGCAATGGACGCTCTTACATATCTGGTATGTTCTTATTTTGCCCTTCTCAGATTTTGAAGCTATATTTTAACGTACCATGTTGTTTTGAGTTCCAAGCGTTCAGTGTTAAAAGACACTGAATGTTAAAAACCATTCAGTGTTAAAAGACATGTATATAGTCATATGAGCTTTCAGTTCAAACACTTGTACACTTTGCTATTCAGCATGACTGAAGAACTGAAGAGCCGCACCAGTTCTCTCCCAAGAGCTCCTTGGTATTCCCTGTCATCTTGAAGAACTGATTTTCTGGTTGCCTCCAGATCTGAGGAGTGGAGATATGGAGAACCTTCTGTTCCTCCTAGTTCTGTCTCTAGCAAGTAGTAGTTGCTCTAAAGATTGGTTGGTGTTAGAACCATCCTATAAGGGGATGCAGCAATCAACTTTGGTTTCTGGTCAACTGGTGATTCATCACCTCACCTTCATCTGTCTGTATTCAGCTCACGGAAGTTCAGCAAAAAATGCATCCAAAGACAGGAGGCCGGGTCCCACCAGGTAATTACATGTCACACTTGAGAAGCACAGCCAACTTTTCTCTGATCTCAGTTTGCTTGTAGCGTCACTCAGCCATCAGCACATTTAGGATGGATGATCATGTCCTGTTAGGTTCTTGTTGAGTAACTGGGAGGTATAGCACTCTAGGAGGAGAAAGTGAGGTTTAAAATATTGGAAGTTAAGTTATTTGCCTACCTGTCAAATTTAACTGTTGCTATTAATTTTAATTATAACAGACATAACAACATATTGCTCTTAATTCAATTTTTACAGGTAGCTTTGATCTCTAGAAGTGATGGATACCTCTCTGTGTTTAAAAAACATTTGTGGGTATTCCATTTAGTAAGAATTTAGAACAACTAGTATTAAAAAAATTTAAAACTTCATTTTCACTTCTTGATTAATACAAATAATCCTTATAGAGTACAAACTATTCTCCGGGCTCTCCTGGTATAGGCATATTTGATTTTTGTCAAATTTTCTCCTTTTAAGTTATCTAAAATTTCTGCTATTGTTTAATATTTTAAATATATCCTCAGAAAGAGATTGGCAATCAGTACAATGAGAACATTCTGCTTAAAGTACTGCAGCCATTCACTCAAAACCACAAGGTTGCGAGTTCAAGACCAGCAAAAGGGCCCAAGCTCGACTCAGGCTTGCATCCTTCCGAGGTCGCTAAAATGAGTACCCAGACTGTTGGGGGCAAATTAGCTTACTTGCTAATTAGCTTACTTGCTGTTCACCGCTATGATCTTTGGAATAGCGATATATAAATTTTTTTAAAAAGTGATGAGCATTTTATGATCAGGAGAGAAAACTGAAATAGCGTCTTTTTCTGGTAAATCCAAGAGTTGGATAGTTCTAACTTATTTAAAATATCCTTTTGGCCAAATTTTATTCTATCCCTGATGACCCTCTTGTAGGAGAAATGCAGGGCTAAGGTTGTGATTATGAAACCATCTGCTGCCCACAATGCTTTACCTGCAATACACTAATTGATAGTGTTACAATTTATTATTAGCAATGTGAACTACAGTTAACCATTAACTTAAATGCATTTTGTCACAAGAGAAGAGTTGTGATATGAGTAAGTAATAATATTTGTCTAAAAGCCAGAACCGTGCATGTTTGTTTTTAAGTAAATCTGATTTCCAATAAACATGGTTAGAATGTAGCCTAAGATAGGAAGGAATGTATAAATGATAGAAAATATATCTGTTGAATCTGATTGGTGGATAAGCAAAAACTAACAGTTTCCTCTATTTGTTTAACTCCCTTACAGGATATTAACATTGAGAAGATTTTTAAAAAGATCTTCAAAGGGATATATTGGGTCAGATATTGATATCCTTTAGTTTTGAAGAGAAAGAATGAGAACCTGCATAGTAAAAAGTTAAGATAATTCACCCCTCATACTGCAGTGTCCAATAGGATGATGTCATGCCACACATTGGATTTTGAGGATTTAAAACAGCAGACACCTAAGGCAGAGTCTAATATTTCTTCTCTTTCCTGCTGGAGTTCAGCTCTTATTTCAGGATGCTAACAGACTGAGTAAACTACTTTTATCATGTGTAGTCAGGAAAGAATGTATGAGTGATCAGCAGTGGCCAGTCCCTGGGCTCCTTGACTTATGGCAACCCCACCAGTCATTCACATGCCCCTCCCAATCCACCAAGATCTGTATTTAATCCCAATTAGCAGCAGACTTTGTAGCTGGCAGTCACTATTTTAAATCCCCTTCACCCAGTGCAATCAGTATGACAACATCATGAGGAGAACTTTACTTCAGGGATGTAAAATGGCAGCTCTCTGCTGCCAAGTCTGGGTGCATCAGCTCCTACCTCAGTATGGCACTTTTCAGCAGACATCTGCAGGACCAGATAAATTGTGTTCCTGTGATGTAGGAAAGATTCAAGTAGCTGGTGGGAGCAATGATAAAATTGGGGATAGCAATGTGCTCTCTACTTCAAAGCTAGGCCCAGTGACACTATTGAAGAAGAATTTCAATCTACAGAACTTCTTTTGCTTAATATTGTCCAGAATATGCAAAATATAGAAAACAGTGAACACATTCTTATTAAAGAGAAACTTACAACTGTTGTTGGCAGGTTGAGATCAAATAATTTTGTGAGGCTATACACTCGTTCCTCAGCATTTGAAGACTGTATATTTGGCATAAATCAAAATTAGTTTTTATGAGCTGATGCATGTTTTATGAAATTAAGGATGAAATAAATAAGGTTCTTTGATCATCTAAATGGACAAGGGGAACACAACAGGGTGTTGTTTTGCCCCCAAGCTACTGTATCCATTAGTTCTGATAGCCTGGACAGACTTGATTCCTCTTGGTTTGAAAGTGTTGCTGGCGAATATCTGGTTGATGTGTAATAAAATAACAGCTATCTAGGACTTGATCCTGAATGAGTATGATGACATGGTTTGTATCACAGAGACCTGATTGGATGAAAATAAGGACATTAATTTTTCTCAGCCCCATTATTGGATAGTCATGATTGCATATCCCTCACTAGGTGCCCTGTTCTTAGTCTGTTGTCTTCAATGCATATGTATTTGAAAGTAGGTGGCTGGGACAGCAAATTCTGTTGGTGTATCAGCCACTCCAGTGTTCAACAGTTTTTCTTCCTGAACTAACCAGAATGGTGTTACTGGTAGTTGTTGAATTTCCTTGGCCTCTTGTACTTGGGGATGTTAATATCCATGTGGAGATGGTTCTGTTGGGTGTGGCTTAAAACTTCCAGCCCACCATAACAACCATGGGACTGTCCCCAGTTGTAACTGTCTTTACTCATGCTGTTGGACATACTTAGGGTGGGGCTGGACAGATTGGGAGAAAGGGGTGGTGAGACACCCAGATGGAGACCGCGGCAACCAAATGGTGGTTTCTTTTTAGGCCATGCGTGGGGCGCCATTAGTGTGCTTGTGCGCCACAATGGCATCTGCGCAGTGCTGTTTGGGCACTGCACTGTGCGGACATCACCACGGCGCACCCCATATGGACAGACGTGCACCATGATGAAGGCCAGGGTGCACGGTAGGGTTGCTGAGTGTGTAAACGGCCTAAAAAGAAACCACGGTTTAATTGCCGTGGTCTCCATCTGGGGCAGAAAGGGGCAGTGACTCACCAGCCTTTCCTCCCAATTTGTCCAGCCCCGCCCTAAGTATGTCCAACAGCATGAGTAAGGACAGTTACAACCACCTAATGTCCCAGCCCCTAGTTTGGGCCCAGGCTGGTGCAAAGTTCTCATCTGTACAGGCCCATACTTAGGGCTTCATTTTGTGTTCTGGATGGGATCATTGTGATCTGGATGTGAAGGATTTTTTTATAGTTCTGGATACAAATGATATAGTGGGGTTTCATCTTGCTTGGATTTGGAGCTTCTGCAGTGGTATCAGACCAATTAGAATGGAATGAAGAGGATGGATCTGGATCTGGATGGTTTACTGAAGTTTTGGGGGATTTTTCTGCAGCATCATTGTTAAAGCCTTAGTTGGCTTGTGGAACGGGAAAACAGCCATGGCAGTGATATGGTCAATCTTTGCTTGCACAGTGGAGCCAGACCATTCGCCTGGATTTCTAGGGAGTTGACAGCAATGTGAGTAAAGTGACATTGACAGAAAACTCAGAGCAAGTCTCACTTAACACATACCAGAGCCTGTTTGAACATCTAGTCAGTGGCAGTGTGGGAAGGTTTTGTTTCTGTTTTTGCTTCCATTGCATCTGCACAGAGCCGTCCAGCCAATTTATTTTGAATGGTTAGGGGCCTCTTAAAACCTGGCCTTTGAGATGAGAATTGAGATCACTCAACAGCTTGCTGTAAACAATTCACCCAGTGCTTTGCTGATGAAATTGCTTGGATCCGTTCTGACTTGGATGCTATAAGTGATACAAGTCCATTGTGTTTAACTGTAGTCCCTTCTTGTTGAGTGTTGATAAATATTTTTAAAATTGTACAGCCAAAAGCATGTAGACTGGATGCTTGGAGAGGCTAAAGTGGACATGTGTGTTAGCTACTGTCGCTTCTGGATTATTAAAAAGGCCAGAATATTTTTTTTAATTAAAAAAGGCAAGAATAAATAGATTAGTGCCTCCTTACAGCAAGACAGGATCCCATCATGCCAAGGAGACAGTTATAAGACATCTACTGAAAACGTTTTCCCTGGGTCCCTCAAATCTGGATAATCGGCAAGTACCCAATGTATTATTTCTAGGAAAGACAGCAGAGTATGTAACAGTATTTTAACTCCAGGGATTTCTGGATGGGATGAATTGCCTAGATCTATTTCAATATATTTTCATGGAAAAGAGATAGCATTGGTTTGGTTGGTGGATGACTTAAGCTGGGAACTGGATGGGGAAATGTGCCACTGTTAGTTCTGCTGAATCTCTCATCATTTTTCAATACGATCAGCCTTGAAACTGTTCTTAGCTGCCTCTGTGGTCTGGGGCTTACAGGGATGATTTTCTAGTGAGTCTCTTTCTTTCTGGAGAGTTGAGTCCAGAAAGTGATGCTGGATGATTCCTGTTCAGCTTCTTGGGCTGTGACTTGTAGAGTCTTCATTGTTCTGCCATCCCTCATGCTGTTTAAAATATACAGTATATGAAACCTCTGGACGAGACTGTCCAGAGTTTGAGGGTTCAGTGCAACCAATATCATAGTAACACACAACTCTGTTTTCTTTTCACTGAACTCCAGACAAGTTGTTAGGGTTCTAAACTAGTGGCTGTCATCCATGGCCTGGATGAGGGAAGACTAACTAAGTGACTCCTGGTCACTTGAAAAACAGATCAAAAAATAGAGATCCATTCTGTGCTGCCCTTGTCAGTGGATTTGCAGTTTGATTTTACACCTGATTTCAAGACTGAGGCTGGATGCTTAGGTTTCAGTGATGGCTAGGAGTATATTTGCATAGTTAAAGTTAATGTGCCAGCTGTGCCCATTTCTAGATATGTCTGATCTGACTTCTATGCTTTAGTTACATTTCATTTGGATTACTACAATAAGGTCTGTGTGGAATTGTCTGTGAAAAATATTTGAAAGCATTAACTAGCCCAAAGAGCTACATCCAATAGAGGT
>NC_056523.1:158195429-158253626 GCF_019175285.1 Sceloporus undulatus | reverse complement strand
TAATAATAATAATAATAATAATAATAATAATAATAATAATAATAATAATAATCCAGGTTGTTAACTGGGCTAGTTACAGAGAGCAAAACTTCTTGTACAACAGCTCCACAGGCTTTCAAAGTATTTCCTAGTACAGTTGACTGTCCATATCCACAGATACTTTATCCATGGATTTAAACATCCATGGCTTGAAATTTTTTTTAAAATATATAAATTCCAAAAAAGCAAACCTTGATTTTGCCATTTTATATAAGAATCACATTTTATTGTCCATTGTATTTAATGAGACATGAACATCCACTGCTTTGGTATCCACAAGGGGTCTTGGAATCAAACCGCAGTGGATACCAAGGGCCCACTGTACAATCTAAAGTGATATAAAATCTTGGGTTCAGCTTGTGTTCAGATTATCTGAAGGACTGTATTTTCCCATTTTTGGCAGAGGCCTTTTTCTTGTCTCCACCATAAATGGGAGGGGGCATCTCACTGGCTGCCCCTAGGCTCTGGAACACCTTTTCTAGTTATATTTTTCTGTTATACTTTATAGACCACAGATATTAGTGATCATTTGTCCAAGATTAATTCTCTCCTGAATTACATATGGTAATTCTATGTGGCTGTTTTGCAAACTTTGCTGAATCTTTCATGCCTTGATGCTGGTAAATCATCCAGACCCATGAAAGCCAAATTTATAATACTTACATTGAGGGCAAGTTTCAATAAAAAGGGTTGATTGGGATCAGATTATGGAAACAAAATTTAAAGTACTAATTGTTTTAGACCAGGGGTAGGCAACCTGCAGGCCGGGTGTGGCCCGGCAAGGCCTTGGGACCGGCCCCAGCCCAGTCCTGCTGCTGATTGCCGCCAGAGCCTTTGGCCTATCAGGAGGAGGCGGGCAAGGGGGGGCAAGGGGCAGGCAAGGGGAGCAAGCGGCGGGCAAGGAGGGCAATTGTCTGTAGAAGCCTCCGAAACATGCATTTATATTAACATTTTTTAAAAAATCAGCAATTTTTTTAGTGTGTCCTCCATATTTTTTAAAAAGTGTTCTCCATTTGAAATTTTTGTCCTACATCTGTCCCGGTTTATTTATTTATTTAATTTTTTTTTGTTTGTTTGTTCATTTGTTATGGTTTTTTAATCAATAAAATTTAAAAAAAATAAAAAACCACAAATTTTTAAATTTTTTAATTATTTATTTTTTGGCTTCGGCCCCCCAGTTGTCTGAGGGACAGCAACCCGACCCCCGGCTCAAAAAGGTTGCCTACCCCTGTTTTAGACAAATCAAGGTTTAGCCATTGATTGTCTCAAATCTAGGAAACTATGGAAATGTCCTATGATGTTAATAAAGCTGAAAGAAACTTTACTGGCATACATTTGATAAGTTTTGCTTGATGTATGAGAGGTTAGAAATGATGTATATATTGCACAACATTGAATTCCAAAGCTTCTCATTACAGCATGGCTCCAAATATTGATAAAAGGGATCAATAAATACACCATTACCTGTTTCCTCCTTATGGTGGCAACTTCTAGTTCCATGTATGATCCATGGGCTTTTGGTAGGACTTAACATTTTCCAAAATGTGACCCAATATGCTGCAGATTATGTGTGCCTCCTCCTTCTCCTGAACTCTGCCCATCAATGACATTAGTGTGCATGTAGACCAGAATAAATTTGCTGACAAGGTCAATAAAGCTGTGCTAGAGAGGGTGCAAAAGTGTTGGCTGGGTTGTTCCTTAATGAGGCAATACTAAAGGGTTCCATAGGGTTTCACCTGTCCAGAGAGATTTTAATGGTTGCTCTAGTTCAAATGCTTAGCCACCTTTACAATCAGAAGAGGATTGAGTTTGGTGTTCTTACCAGAAGGGCAACTGAGTTTAGAGGCTTTTTATTGAACAAGATGTTAAGAAAGTTATTGGAAATGAATATCTCTTTGAATGGGCTATCAGTGGAATACCTATTGGAAGATCAGAACCCACATATTACCAGGTTAATAGCCAATTTTCTGGTAGAGGCAACAAGATTATGGCTTAAATTTTAATAACGATCCTGAAGTTTTATTGTAAATGCATGTTGTTTTTCTATGCCTAATAAAGGTTGGCTGACTGACTAAAGATCTTCAGACTGATTTTGAAAAGCATGGAAAATACTTTTCCCAACCAGGACTCCATAGAATTGTCAGATTTTCAGTGGCAAGAGTAGTGTTTAAATGGCTCTCTGAAAGATGCCTCATTACTACCAGTCTGCCTATTAAAGCTGAGTGAGAGATAAGGAGGAAGACCCTGACCCAGTAGTGTCACTGGAGGGGTGCAGGATGTGTGGACCGCACTTGTGACACCCAGAAAGGGGGGTTACATCTAGTTGGGCTCTCCTCCCCCTTCAGGGCAAGAGGGGTGCACATGACTTCCAGGCTGCTTCGTTCGTCCAGGGCTTCCTCTCCAGGGAGAAAGCCCAGGATGGAGGGGGGCAGTATGCCACTGCCCCCCCTCCCCAGCTGCCTTCCAAGGCCTCCGTGGACTCAGAAATCATGGAGGGAGGGAGAAAAAGGCTATCCTCTGAGTCCTCAGAGGACTTGGAAAATAAGGGGGAAGGGAGGCTCCCCTCCAGGACAACTCAGGGCAGTTCGGGGGAAGGCTGCCCTTTTGGCCCTGCCCCACAAGCCCCCCCCCCAAGAAACCACACCCCAGAAGCCCTGCACCCCACACTGGGCGACACCGGGGCTGGGAACACCACTGCCCTGACCCTGCCCTTAGACAAAAGGAAAGTATGGGGTTGATAGCAATAGTAAAGTCTGACTGGCTACCAAAACCAGCAAACAGTTTTAGACCATGTTCCTCGCCTTTTTTGGATTGGCTAATAAAGCTAGGAATGTCCTCTGGTTTGTGCAGTTCATTGAATCTGCTCCATCACATTCTTCAATTTTCAGTCTCATCCTGTGTTCCAATGCTGTTGCATTTTTTCTAGAGAAATGAATTTGGATTCCATTTTGTTACCTTCTTTTCCAACCTTTCTTTCTTTTTCTCTTTCTGTTCCTTTTTTTCTTTCTCCCTTCCATTTAATTTTTTTGTATAGTATTTATTTTCCCAGTTCTTATACAGTCACCCCCCTTTATCCACAGATTCTTTATCCATAGATTCAACCATCCATGACTTGAAAATATTCCAAACAATCTAAATTCAAAAAAAGCTAACCTTGATTTTGCCAATTTATGTAAGGGACACCAATTTATTATACCATTGTACATAACAATACTTGAGTATCCATGGATTTTGCTATCCACTAGGGGTGGGGGCACTTCAACCAAAACCCAGTGTATACCAAAGGCCCACTATATATTCTCACTGTTGGAAAGTAGTATGCATGTGCACTGTTGTTAGCCAGTCAGTGAAAAGGGGTAGAACTCCAGGGCAAGAAGTGGGATTTTGACTGCTCCTTTTATTTTAAGGAAATTACTATAATTCTCACAGTTGGAGTCAAATGCCAGCAGTATCTCTAACCCCTCCCTTACTACAATTTAGGTGAAAAGTATGTATCCTTTTAGGTGTTGTTGGATTGGAATTCCCATCAGTCCTGGTCACATAGCAAGTGGTGAGAGATGATGGGAATAGTTGTCCAACAACATCTGGAGGACCTCACATTCTTAGAACCCATAGTAGAAAATGGAGAAGGAGAGCCCTCAATTTGATTTCACAGGAATTCCATTGAAATCCATTTTTGTACCAGGAGATGTAGAAGTAGGGTTATCTGTCCTCATTGGCCATGCCCAGTATAGGTATTTGGGGTAGTATGTTCCATCAGGGCTAGCCTGAAGATAAAGCGCCCTCCCTCCATAACTGTCATCTTTCGTCCTGTGAGGGAGAGAATAGGCTGGCTCAGCTCCATCAGGGCCAGCCTGAAGATAGAGCGTCCTCCCTCCATAACTGTCATCTTTCAGCCTGTGAGGGAGAGAATAGGCTGGCCCAGCTCCATCAGGGCTAGGCTGAAGAAGAAGAGCCCTCCCTCCGGTCCATCTGCCTTGGTCCAGGCCTCAGAGGGAGAGAAGAATGCTGGACCTGATCCCCTCCCCTCCACCACCATTCCCTTCTCCTTTTGTGTCGTGTCTTTTAGATTGTACGCCTGAGGGCAGGGAACCGTCTATTATCCCCTCTGTTGTAAACCACTCGGATTCCCAGTGATTGGGCGGTATATAAATAAATCCTATTATTATCATTATTATTATTAGTAGTAGTAGTAGCAGTAGTATGTGGCAGCAGAATACCTAGGCCATACTAGTTTTCATGTCTTGTCAGTATAAATTGTACTAGGCAAAAGATGGACAGATTCATCTTGCAATGTAGACCTGGCAGGTTAGAAATTTATGGAAGCATGAAGTCAGCACAATGTGGTATAAGTGCCTGTAACAGACAGGAGTACCAAAAAATCTGGTGTTGAATAATGTAGTATTGGCATCACCTACCATTCATTTTTTAAAAGCTAGCAGTGTAAACCTACCTTCTGGCTTACAGAAATTTGGCTAAAATTTAGATGTAGGATTTTTTGCTATGCTGAACTTGAGAATGCCCCATTTCAGTTTGATTAATATATTAATTCAACCGATAAAACTGTATTTATTTAAAATTATTCATCTGCTTAATTAGGTGGCAGTTCTTTAATATTATTCCTGACACAATTACTGATGTGAAAAACCATGGGTAGTAGGTACCATCTTAGAAGAGGCAGATAGGTCTTTTCATTTTACACAAAGGGAAAGAATCAGTTCTTCCAAAACAATGCCTGCTGTGACACACCTGATTACTGAAAATAAAAAGGGTTTTTCCCCTTCACAACTATTATTTGTATACTGCAAATTGATTAAACCACCTATAATTTTTGCTTTTCTTTATCTGAATATTTTTTAAAAGTGGCATGGTAGAAATCTTATGGGCAAATGACATACTAATGGTGAGCATGTATGCTCCAAATCCAAAACAGCAAATAGTGTATTTTCTGGCGTATAAGACTACTTTTTAACCCAGGAAAATCTTCTCAAAAGTCGGGTGTCGTCTTATACGCCGGGTGTCATCTTATAGGGCAGGTGCTGAAACTTCCAAGCTGGACTAGAGAATCTGCGGTTGCCGCATATGGGGGGAGGCTCAAAAACGGCCACGGGGTATGGAAAAAAGAGCTGTGTTTGTGCTACCGCTCTGATAGTCTTGGAGACAGGGAGGGCTGGGCAAGCAGGGAGAGCTGTCCAATCCAAGCAAGCTTTGAATACAACAGGTTTTCCTGCTAAGTAATTGCATGTCATAAGCATTTGAATTAGAATTACCATATTGAAATCAAATCTGATTTTTAAATATTTTTATTTGGTGTGCATTGGAAGAGGGGTAGTCTTATACAGCGAGTATATCCCAAATTCTATATTTTAACTGGAAAAGTTGGGGGTCATCTTATACGCCCAGTTGTCTTATACGCCGGAAAGTACGGGTATATTTTCCAGGAAGTTACTGAATTCTCAGCAGAAAAGATAGAAAGATGCATTCTGGGTGGGGATTTCAATGGAATAGGGGACTTGACTCATAACAGGTTCAGTAAAATAAGGACAACTTCCAATAATTTTAAAAGCTTAAGAAACGATTTACTATTCCACACAGTGAACAGGATAATATCTTTTATTTATTTGTTATATTTATATCCTGTGCATATTTGGGGCTTCTCACCATTTCATTCTCACCCTAATCCTGCGAAGTAAGTTAAGACCTCTGATGACTATCCAAGTTCATTTAGTATGCTTCATAGTCAAGTGGAAATTTGAACCCAGGCCTTTTCCACCCAATGCAAGACTCTAGCCATTACACCATGCTTTGACTGATTTTCATTAATTTCCCAACTCTACATATTTAGTAGATACGTCTTCCACCTTTCTTTTTGGTTGTTCAGTTTATATAGTATGTAAAGGGTTTATAAAGTATATAATAATATGTGCCAGTTGTGCATGTATAGTTTTGACCTGGCTACTGTTTGGCCAGCAATGTTAGTTGGATAAGAAACATGAATACTTTATTATTACAGGATCAGTCAATTGTGTCAAGTGTGAAGCAATCCTTAATATCATCCCCCCCCCCCCCCCTATTCAACACTTATTTCATTGTACGTATGCAGTTTCTCCTGTCAGTTTCTGGAGTGTTCAGAGATCTTTGATGGGAGCTCTTACCTTCCCAGAGCAATGTGTTCTTTCCTGTGCTGCATCCATTTCTGTTGCCAAAGTGATGGAGAGCAGACAGCAACTGTGGTGTTTTTTACATGGCCTTTCTTGCCCCATCTAGCTAGGTCAGTGTTTTTTAAAACCTTAAAGGGATGCCACCTTGTAGCTGGTGGTTCTGTTTTAGGAGACAAAGCATTAGGAGAGCGAGCCTGAATCTCAGCGAAAGGGGACACTGCAGCCGTATGGATTCTTGCTCTAACAGTGCTGCTTGACTGTAAAATGACGGCCGTTTCTCTCACTTCCAGGAATCTCTTCTTCCTGGAAGGTGAGTGGCTGAGTTCACCCTACTGCCGAGATGCAGCCACACACACTCACAGTCTGTATTCCAGTGCTGTTTCCAAGGAGTTGGCTGTGATAACACTCCAGGGTATCGTCAGCAAGGTAGAATAATGTAAGTTAAATGGGGAAGGGTGGCTGTCTCAAATAACTCCATGCTGTTTCTGTTTTTATTTACACTTGGCGCCATTTGGGGTGGGGGTGGAGTGTTTCTGATGCCATGCAGAGCAGTGGAGGAAGTCACTCACTTGAGATGCAGATAAATTGATATCTAGAATCCCTTATCTGTGCAAGGGGTATTGTGACTGAAATGCAACTGCAGGCTTTGGGATATGGATAAACAACAAACGGGGGTTAGATGAAAGTGATCTATGTTTATAAAGGGAACTGCCAAGTCTCTGTTTAAGTCTCCCCTTTTCTCTTATTCTTCCCACTCACTGCCCCCACCCCTTACTATTCAATAAATGCCTAGAGAGGAGATAGGATCATAACTCACTGCTTGTGCTAGCAAGGAGCAGAACAAATCTTTGGTTCAAGTCACTGATGCCTAATTTTCTCTGGTGAGAACTCTTAGTTGCTTCTGGCTAGTTTTCTTAACCATGTCATCACTCAGTTCTAATTGAAATTTAATATCCACCAGGTGGGGTTCAAGGCTGCCTCTGAGTGCTCACATAGGTTTTAGCATATTTCAGAGTCTCCTCTTGAGCTTTCTGAAGAATAGAGGAGTTAAGGGAGAGGCTGAGAGATAATCTTTCAGAATCAGACTCAAGAGAGAGGAGGGAAAAACATTTCTTTTGGAAAAGGCTGCAATATCCCTGCCCTGTTTACAGTAAACTTAAGTTCACCTATTTGAAGCTATGTGTTTCCTTTCTTTTGATAGATGCTAGCATGGGTTAAGCTATATGAGCAGGGGAACAACAAGCACTTCATTCAGAAAGCCACATTTCTCTAAACAAAAGCCTCAGCAAGGAGACTTTCTCCAGATATGCTTCAAGAGTTGCATTCTAAGAAGGTAAAGAGTGGTTCCAGACAATGGGAGCACTAAACAGAAACAGGACAGAGAGGGGTGGGGTAGCTGCCTTATAGAAAATAAATGTAGGGCTTTGGCTTAATTGATCTAGTGTTTGCTATGCCATGACTCTACTACCTGTACTGATCCTGCTACACCAAATGCACTACCAGTGGTCAATGGAATGGCTGCACATTCTCCCTCTGAATATTATCATTTTCAATAGATGCTTTCTTAAGGTAAAAGAGTACAGAATTTGAAACTTGTAGGGAGGAGAAGTTGCATACAGGTAAGAGGCAAATCCTAGTATTTGTGTCTTTGTTTCTTCAGACAAGTGCACTCTTTGGCATATACAGCCCATTGACTCTCCTTTCTTAGAACACTAAATGCCTAATTCTTATACCATGGTTAGATTTACAAGCACAATGTCCTTACTCTTGCTATGGTGATTAACCTGTGTGCAAGCTGTCCCTCCTCAGACTGTGCATGGGAGCTTGTGAGTATAGATTTTCCTCCATACCAAAGCATTCCCATCAGTTAAAATATTGGAAGTCAGAAAGACAAGAATCTAAGCTAATTGTCATTTATGCTTGTTTCCTACATTTGAGAAGCTTTTTTTAAAAAGAAAAAAAAATACTCTGGTGAGCCTTCTACCTGCTTACTGAGGTGATACAGTCCTGGAACAGATGTTGTCACCTTTGGAAGAAGGTGGCCTGAGATGTTCCTTCCAATCTTAAGGAAATCAGTACAAAGTGGGAGGATTCTGACAGTATATTAATTTTACCAAACTGCCTACATTTGGAATTTTGTCATGTCTACTTTGCTTTCCTAGACCTAGTTCAGCCCTATGAATGCTGACTTGCTAACCTTAAAATGCAAGTTAGTCCTGTGAATCCCTCCATTCGCTTTTGGACTTTTGAGTGTTATAATCCTGGTTTAACAAGGATTCCCTTGGTGTGATGTACTAACTAGATCCTCTTACTTAAACCATGGTTTGATCCTTGTTTATTATTGTGGTTAGTAAGCTGACATTAAGAGCACAATCTTACTTATTCATAAGTCTCTTTTGAATTTAATATGGTTTCCTTTTAGGGAAGCAGGTTGTTATTTCAACTTAAGTCATCCTTTCCTGCTTTGGGGATGTAACAAAAGAGGAGAACTCTACATTGGATAAACTGGGATTAAATATCCAGCAGGTGTAGAATCAGTGTGTGTTGTGAAGAAATAACTTTATGGCCTGGGGCTTTTTCTTAGTTTGCTGATGATATTTTAGCAAGCTGGATATGTTCAGTTCAAAAGGGCCATGTTTTTGTCCCTTATCCTATTCTCTGTGTCAGTGGAGAGCCTGAGTTTGCTGAGGATCTTTTCTAAATAGAAGTTTTGCTGAAGAGCCTGAAAGCTGAAGTAACCATGCTGCTAGGAGACCCCCCCCCTCTACTGCAACACTTGAGAGGGACTCTGGGATGGATTGGAAACAGAGTTATAGAACCCAGGAAGCCCGTTATCTTGTAAGCATTTATCAATACATGTTAGGACCAACAAGCCCAAGGAATTTTAAAATTGTTTTTATCATCCAAAACACACTTTCAAATGGGGTCACTCTGTTTAACACAGTAGGAAAAACCTCTGAGTAAACATGTTTAGAATTTGACTGTTAGAAGATCTAAATTCCAATGGATGCCAAAGGATTTTTGAGCCCTGAGACTCATTGGGAGGCAAATCTGCCCAAGTATCCTATAACATTGGGCCTCCATTACAATTAGCAGGCTAGTGGATTAATTTAAGAGTGTGTGCACATACATACACGCCAGCAAATGAGAATGTATACAGTAATAGGAAAGAATATATACCAGAGCAAAATAGTAGTACATAGGCAGTGAATTGTAGTCAGGTATATTTGGGCAAGTATTAGGATGTGAATGTGAAACAGGCTGATAGCTTTTAAGAACATAACTAGGTACAGTATAACAAATTTTGTTATACAGGAATTATGCAGACAACTGTGGAGGGACTAAGCAATCATTAAGCAATTTTTAACATGAGAATTTCCAAATTAATACAATGCATAATTAGAAAAACAACACAACAAACCAGGAACATGGTTCTGGAACAGATGAAAAAACAAGCCAAGTCATTTGTATACAATATTGAATAATTCAGACAATGTTATACATGAATCAGAGTGTTATTTCTAAAATAATTGGGCAAAAGGTAAAAATTGGGCAGTGGATTCTTATTAACATAAAAAATGGAAAACTAGGTTTTTAAAATATCCTGGTTTATCTGCACCTCTGCACTGTTCAATACAGCACAACTAGTTTTGTAAAAACCAAATGTTCTGGGGACTTCAATACTATGTGAGTCTCTGTATGCTACAGTTAATAAGAAATGTTTGTGTAACTCTTTCCTATCCTTTTCTCTAAGTAGATGAGGAAGTCAGCTACTTATAGCTCTTCCTCATGGAGGCAACATTAGTTCAATTGAGAAATTCATTTGAAAGGAATTCTCTGAAATGATGTTCACATCTTGAGCTTGGATGTGATAGCCACACTTTTATTCTGAAAAATGATAATATCAGCTCTTTCATAACAGCATTATGTTGTTTAACTTTCTTCCATGTGCAAGTTTTTGTAGTTTTCTTTATTTGCATTGCACATTATTTGCAAGAGCAAAGCATCCTGCAGGAAGACAATTACTACCCTGGATCTTATTTATGCATTTATGATGATTCACTTTTTAATGAAAAACTTTCTGTCCTTTAATTGCCATGTAATAAAATATTTGCACTTCTGTGAGGAACCACAAGTACTGCTGCATATATTCCTTATAAACATTCAGATAGCCTAGAGGATCCAGGTCATTTTGGCAATGCGTGTTAAAGTGGTGCTATAATTCTGAAAATATTTATGAAATCAGTCTTGTAACCATAAAACATATATATTAAAATTGGTTTTACCTGTATCTGGTGTGCTGCTTCTGAACGACTGTCAGATGTTGGTTCTGTCAAACAATGAGATATGGATCCAGAGGCTGCTCTGTTCATCTCATATTCTGTGGTGTAACTGCATGATCGTAGGGCACTCTATTATTTAAAGAAGTTTGGATTTTTGTTATTGTATTTTTCTGCTTCTTTCCTAAAGGTAGTGGAGATTCCTCTTTGGAAAAGGAGTTCACATCCACCATTGTGGGGCCCACAGTGAGCACACCAAACAGCCAACACTCCTCCCCAAGCCGCTCCCTTAGTGGTGAGTATGTGATCTTCTGATTCCAATCTTTTCCCCTCCAAAATGCATTGTGTCATGTTGTGATCAGCCTAGTGGCCGTGTTTCACATGTCTAAAATAATGTGGCCAGGTTTCTGCTTCTGAGACCATCTAGCACCACACAAATTTCCAAAAAGTACCAAAAGAAAATACAATTGAAAGTAGCTGTAAGTCATCTACTGTTCTTGAAAACCAAGCACTTCCTAATATTAATAAGTGTAGAAAGAAGGGTGATTTACTGCTCCTGAAGAGTTCCAGAGGAGGCAGTTCACTTTTTATGACAGCAAAAGGGAGACCACACACGCAGCCTTGGAAGCCATGCTTTGCCCTTTCCTAGTCCAAGCTATTATCATCTCTTCAATTTGACAAGACCAAGATGGTCTTGGTACGGATTGTGAGGTTTTCTAGAAATTTGCAGAGGATAAGAGTATAGTGGAACCTAGAAGTCTCCAAGCTGAAGCAATGGGACTTTTAAAGGGACCATGACATCAACTCTTCCCCCCTCTCAACTACTCAAATCATCTGTACTTACTGTATATACTCGACTATAAGACGACCTCATGTATAAGTCAAAGTCAACTTTGGGGGCCAAAATTATGGATTTTGGTATGACCCATGGATACGTCGAGGGCCAGACTTCAGGAGGCAGCCTGGCTGCAGAGGGGCTGCAGGGTGATCAGCCACCTTTTCCATCCTCTTTGCAGCTGGACTTTCTTTTGAGGAGGGAGCCTGGCTGGGGAGAAGCTGCAGGGTGATTGACTGCCCTTCCTAGCCTCTCCTCATCTGGGCTGTCCCTTGCAGAGGCAGACTTATTAGGGAGAGGCTCTGGTTAATTACCGTATTATCCTGTGTATAAATTGACCCAGTTTTTGGGTCAATTTTTGACCTAAATTTCTCGATGTATACACGAGTATATATGGTAGTTTTAAATCTTATGACTTGTAGGAAAATATTTCTATGTGGTGATGGGGAAAGAAATTCCAGGAAAACTTTAGCTCACATCTATGTCTGTATTAGATACCTTCATAGAAGTGGATCAAGACAAGCCTGTATTTTGAGGGAGGTGACTATTGGAATTGTCATTACAAGTGCCCACACATCAAAATTTGCCTTGAGAAAGACACAGTTTGTGATTGTGGGCTATGTGGACTTTTTGCAAGGGCAGTTAACATATTTCTGTATCATATGTCTTGCTCCAGTTATGGCCCTAAGCATATGCTAGCACCAATTGAGATATGAATGTGAGATTTTTATTCTAAGGTATTGAGTTTACAATTCCTGTTACCTTAGAAGGGGAACAAGGCAGTTCAGAGGCACTCCCTGTCATAGTAAACAGCTGTAGGTTGGGATTGCTGCGGGAAAACACTTACTGATGCTGGCTAAAATGGGACAGAAAGGAGTTGTGGGGAATCTAGAAACAAAATATGCTGGGAGAAGACTTACATGCATTGATGGATTATAACTTTCAGCCTGAAGCTACAGACATTTCTTGCTGTAATTTATAGTTGATTTTTGTGAAAGATACCAAATTTTGTGGGAAAGTATGACATTACCAAATTGTAGAATGAATGTGCTTTTGTGTGTCTTCAAGCATCCTTCTCAAAGGGTTTTCTTGGCAAGATTTGTTTAGAGGAGGTTGAGAGAATAGGAATTGTCATAGGTCGCCGAGCGGTTTTCTAAGGCTGGGCCAGGATTCAAACCCAGAGTCCTAGTTCAACACTCAAACCACTAATCTATACCATGTCGGCAGAATAAATATATTGGAAATAATTAGTGTTTTCCAGTTGGTTTCTGAATTCTGATTACTTCTTATGAGACAGCTGTAATGTCTCAGTTCTTTATCTGAAGCCTCAAGATTTATATCCCATCTGACAGCTCATTTGTGAATGGTATCTTTGGGTTCCATGCCAGCAGAAAGGTGGGCTATAAATAAATAAGTAAAATAATATAAATAAATATCTTGATTTTAATTATTTGGAAATAAGTGTTCAGAAGTCCATATAATATGTCCATTGTTTTAGTTGATTTAGCAGAAAGTATTATCTCCCTTCTTTAGTATATAAATGAAAAGGAATCCTACGTATGGATCGAGCAAGCAGAAAATAAATATCTTCCTCTTTAACAGAGAGATGCTGGCTCTTGGTGTTGCTTCTGATCTGTCGTGATTTCACAGCTGGTTCAGCCAGCAAGCTCATGCCCCGGTGGAGCAGGAATATTACATAACCTGTTTTGCCAGCCCAACCAGACACTGCTTTCCTTTTGTAAGGAAGGTTGCAGAACAATAGCCAGCCCTCCCTTCTCTGTTGGGGGGGGGGGGAGACGGACCTCTGCTCATCCTGAGGGGATAGAAAAACATTAAGTTCAATGTATGTGAATGGCTCCTGCCCCAGTGAGCTGGCTTTCACTGCATATTTGTACACAGAGGTGTCAGCTTGTACTGGGTCTCTAAGATGCTGCTCTTGTGAAATTGGGTGTTGTTGTTGTTGTTAAAATCCTCTAAAGTGCTGCCCCAGTCACTCTCAGAAGAATGTGTTCTGCCTGCAAAGACTGTTTCTGGCCTAGACATTTACTTAGAGTACGACAGTCTTTTTAAAATAGATTTCACTGCCAAAGGCTCCCCTTTGTGTGTTTCTCTTGATGAGGATAGGGTGTTAAGAAGAGTTGGAGCTCCTGGCATACTCTAGTGCCTTGTGGCTCCAAAGAGAAGCTAAATCCTGACTAAAGTTTGTTAAGCTTACTTGCTGCTTCTCCTTTGAGATACAAACCAATGCTGTCCTGGCACATGAAAACTGAATTCGATAGTTGCTCAGAGAAAAGCAAATTCTTTCCTAATCCCCTTGAGATTTTTATGTGTTCCTTAATATCCAAAGGAGATAGGAGACTGGTGTACCCTGCCCTCCCTTGTTAATATATCTGTGTAACCTAATATTGGCAATTGGATGCATTGATTGGATGGTGCTGTACATCATTTAAGCCATTCCTTATATTTCTGTATTTTTGAATCACCTCTTTCAATGAACGAACCCATACAGGAATAAAAGGGAGCAAGCAACTGAAGTACTAAAGACTACTAAATTCTGTGTGGCTATTCAACCAACTTGAAGGCACGTTCTTAATAGGATAGAAGTGGTTAGCCCTTTGCCTATGTGTGGAATTCTGTGGGAGAAAAAACTGATATGCATGATGGACTTTTTGAGATTATGAGTTGATGGGAAGCCTCTGGCAACTATATCAAATGTTATAGCATGTATTAAACTGAGTTTTCCTATTGGCAGAGGAGGCCTCTTGGCTCTGTTGATGTTAATCAAAGCACAGTATCCTCCCTATTACTGTATTTTCTGGCGTATAAGACTACTTTTTAACCCAGGAAAATCTTCTCAAAAGTCAGGGATCGTCTTATACGCCGGGTGTCATCTTATAGGGCGGGTGCTGAAACCTCTGAGCTGAACTGGAGAATCTGCAGTCACTGCATATGGTGGGGGGAGCTAAAAAACGGCCACGGCCACATCCCCGCCATATGCGGCGACTGTTTGAAAGCAGCAAGGGTGATGCTGTACAAGTACAGTAGAAGAAAATCCACTCATCAGGATTTGTGGAAAGAAGTGACTTAACACGATCCCAATGACGAGGTGAGGGGGCGCCTCACTGGGAAGGTGTAAGTGAAGGGTGGAGAAAGTTGCAGGTGTCCGAGATGCCCAGGGTATGAAAAAAAGAGCCGTGTTTGTGCTACCACTCTGATAGTCTTGGAGACAGGGAGGGCTGGGCAGGTAGGGAGAACTGACCAATCAAAGCAGGCTTTGTATACAACAAATTTTCCTGCTAAGTACCTGAATGTCATAAACATTTGAATTAAAATTACCATATTGAAATCAAATCTAATGTTTTTAAAAAATTTTATTTGGTGTGCATTGGAAGAGGGGTAGTCTTATACGGCGAGTATATCCCAAACTCTATATTTTAACTGGAAAAGTTGAAAGTCATCTTATACGCCCAGTCGTCATATACACCGGAAAATACGGTATATGTGCTACCCTGAATAGCTCTTTGGAGCTATTTGCTCTAAAGAGTCATGACCCACGTTAGTATTTTCTTCTAACTCTCTTCTGTTCTGTAAAACAGAATTTGTACTATTGTTTCCTGGTTTTTTGTGGGAGCTGGTTGTCTAGAGTTGTGTAGAGGTTTAGCATTGGATTTGGACTCTGGAAACCAGGGTTCAAATCCTTGCTTGGCCATCAAAACCTACTGGGTGACCTTGAGCAAGTCACATTCTCTGTCTCAGAGAAAGGCAAAGGCAAACCCCCTCTGAACAAATGTTGCCAGGAAAACACCATGATAAGGTTCATCTTAGGGTCATCATAAACTGGAAATGACTTAGGGGCACACAGCAGTAATGGGGGGGGGGGGGGGGGTAACTGGCTTTAGAATTTTAAAATGTGAGGATGCTGTGTTGTTGAATGCAGCAGCTTCTGAAGAGTGTGTTCCTAGCGTACACACTCTGGCTGATATTGTGGAAGCATAGGTAAAATCCCAGTACTGTACTAGTTTTATTCTGCAGTTAAAGGCAACGGATGGATTTTTTACCCACCAGAAGTCTTTCAAATTGCCATGTTTTCTCAGTCTGAAGCATGATAAGCTTCCACTGGGTGGCTGGGTTGGAAGAGGAGGAAATATATTTTATTAATGACTTACATTCTTAACTATTTTAATGCCCTGTGTAATGCCACAAATCAAAGATTATTTAGGAATCTACTTGTAATTGGGTGTCAGCTGCTGCCCAAATTCTGGATGTCCTCTCATGGGAGAATCTATGACAGTTTTCCCCAGCCTGGTGCTCTCCGCAAGTGTTGGGACTACAACTCATTGTTACCGAACACATCAGGAGAAAACAAACATGAAGATCTGGTAAAACCTGAGTAGAGCAAACAGTGTCATGGGAGGGGGGAGCAAATAAGATACAGTGAAGACAGCTATGTTTGCACATGTTTTGCCCCATTAAAAAGCAGGAGTAGATGAGCTTTTTAAATTTTAACTTGAAAAAGGAGTGTGTGGCTGAGGGGAATGGAACTTTCTCTCTCCTTAATTCAGTATGCTCTACTGCCTCAGGCTCTTTTCTCCCAGCCTAGCTCTGATAATGGAAGTAAACAACAAAGCATGAGAAGCTAAGGAGAGGGAGAAATGTGCTCTCTTTTTCAGGTTAAGATCCTCCATCCCCTGCTTTTAAAATGAGTGAGGCAGACACAATAGCAAATGCAAGTTCAGTGATAGGGCCCATAATTTGTTTGTAGAGGAGCCTCAGTCTCCAACTAGGTGAGAACTCCCAATTTTGAAATGCTGGAAAGCTATGATCAGTCAATACTCTCTCAGCGGCAGAGAAGGACAATACTGGACAATTGGCCTGACATGTCTAGATTCTGTATTCTAACTAAAGGCTTCGCTATCACCTCCAGTATAGTCCTTATTTGTGCTGTTCTGCTACAGAAGAATGCAGCTTAGAAGAGAATTTAGGAAATTTGAATGTGAGAGGTCTTATTTCTAAACACACTCCAACCAAGACAGAATGACCAAAACTGGCTATGAACCAAAGGCTCAGGAGTGTTTATTTGGTGAGGCCTTTTAACAGCATTCCTTCTGTAGTGAAGGCTATTCCATGTATCAAAAGGTAGAGACAGGAAGCCCTGTTTCTCACATTTACATTCCATTAGCTGCTTCTGAGGGTGGTCCAGTGCACTCTGCTTTTTGTGCTGTAAGCTTCCACTGGCTTGGAAAATGCTTTGTTTTGCCTGATACGCTAGAAGTTTTTTCCATCTCACAATTTGTACTTATCTGATTATAGATAATCAGGTGTACGTATGCAGCCTAAACACAGTGCAGCATTATTTAAAGTTTGATATCCTGTCCACCATTGTAGGTATTTGTCTTTCTTCTTTAGGAGAGGAGAGGAATGCTTTATGGCTAACAAGTGGAAACCACCCCATATGCATGTCAGAGCTTGGTAGTCAGATGTGAAACTGGAGATCCAGCCTCTTTTTAGCATTTGGTACTGCTACCATAGGCCTGTTACAGACTGCCAAAATAAAGCTGCTTCGGGTCTCTTTGGAGGTATGCTATTTAAATGATACATGGGTCCTAAGAGTCCGGAGGTTGCGCCAAAGCCACACTCCATTCCTATGCACTGGAGTGCAGCTTTGGTGCAGCTTCCGGATTCTTAGGATGCATGCATCATTTAAACAGCATACCTCCAAAGAGACCCAAAGCAGCTTTATTTTGGCAGTCTGTAACAGGCCATAGTCAGTTTTCATATTTTTAAATATTTGATAACACGTTAAGTTGCAAACAGCCTGACTGCACACAACAACTACACATTTGACACTTTGAAATGACACAAGTCTGTCCTATGCATCATCTGAGATTGGATTCAATAGTCCACTGTATGTTATCCCAGCAGGAACTATTATAGCACAGTTAGTTGTGCAATCTTAACAGAATCAATTAATATGGATTTGTTTGGTGACACAATCTCAGGTTTAAGGCTTGTGGTAGATTTGGAGTATAAAAGGCCCATATTTGAAAATTGCGGCAAATTCCTCATAAAGTAGTTGTGGTGAGTGATGGAAGAAGAATTCTTAGGTCCTGTCTCCAAAGTTTACTCTTTAGTTTGTTTGTTCCTATAATAGTCACTGTCGTCTTTATTTGGCTGGGGTTGTAGAGGAGGGCTTGTGCCTTCCATCTGCAAAGACCCAAATTAATGGGAACTAATTGTTTAACCTGTTCACCTTTGAGTACTAAGAATGTACTCAGCTGGTATTAATGGGGAGAAGTCCTTTATCCTTATTGAATTTTCTTGCTCTCTTTTTCTTTTTTCCCCTTTTTTGAACAGCTTAGGAGTTTGTTGTTGTTGCTTTTTTTTTTTTAAGGCAACCTTATTTATATTTTATTTTCACCTTTTTTTCTCCCTAGCAAATTCTATCAAGGTGGAAATGTACAGTGATGAAGAATCAAGCCGGTTGCTGTCACACGATGACCGGCTCCTTGAAAAAGAAGACAGTGTGATTGTGGAAGATTCCCTCTCAGAGCCTCTTGGCTATTGTGACGGAGTGGGGCAGGAACCACATTCCCCTGGCGGCATCCGTCTACCCAATGGCAAGCTAAAATGTGACATCTGTGGGATGGTGTGCATTGGCCCAAATGTACTTATGGTGCACAAACGAAGTCACACTGGTGAGCAAACATGGTTTCTGATCAATGTTGGCAGTGAGGGCTAAAGCATATGAATGGCATTTGTATAGGTCTTATTTGCAGTTCAAGGTCTTAATGGCCTCTTGTCACATTCACACCCTTAAGCCACATGAGGCCTTCTGCATTTAAAATGAACTAATCCACTGAGCTACAGTCCTTGGCCTTTGATAGTCTGAGGTCATTTAGTGTGTTTATGGCTGAACCAAGATTCGTACTGAAGAACTTCATAGCCCATAGTCTTAGCAGAACAGGGATCATAATCAGAAAGCAAAACAGGATTCATATTCAAGAGCTGGATGACATTCACTGGCAAACTACAACTTGTTCCTTCATATTCGCTGTGGTTAGGGGCACTGGCCCCCCATGAATATGGAAAACCCGCAAATAACAAAAACACTGTAAAGAGTTCATAGATCACATGCAAGAGGCCGGCAAAGGAGCTGAGAAAGCTAGGTTGCCACAAACCTTCCATCCAGTTTTCTCTGTGCAAACATTGATATTCTGTGTAATGGACAGATAGCATGTAAATGGAATTGCGCTATTACGATTGTAGTAAAGCAAAAGGGACTGTTTAGGACCTAAATTTGGGGGTCTGAAAGCTGATTTCATTTAAGATCTGTGTAACTGTTTCTGGCTCTGATTAAGCAGTTCCTATTTTATGGAAAAACAATCTCAACACTTAGATAAAATGAACCAGAATATATTTTCCCCATTGAATAAGAGCTAAATAAAATAGTATTGGGGCCTAAATACACCAAGTGAATGTATGCTGTCTGATCTTGGAAGCTAAGCAGGCTCAGCCCTGGTTGGTACTTGAATCGGAAACCGCCAAGGAATACTAGGTAAAGTAGGCTATATTTTAGAGGAAGGAACTGACAAAGCCTCCTCTGAATACTCCTTGCATAAGTAAACCCTATGAAATTCATGGGGGGGGGGAGGCTGATCTTTTTGTTCTGAGAATATATTTAAGTTGACAAGCCTCTTGAAGGCACATACATACATACAAGGTAGCATTCCAAAGGCGGACATGTTTGAAGGGCATTGTTAGGTGGAAGCTAGGATCAAGGCTAACTCCTCTGGATACCTATTAATGATACTCTTGTTTCTAGGTGAGAGACCATTCCATTGCAATCAGTGTGGGGCCTCCTTCACCCAAAAGGGCAACCTCCTGCGCCACATCAAGCTACATTCAGGCGAGAAGCCCTTCAAATGTCCTTTCTGCAATTACGCCTGCCGGAGGCGGGATGCACTCACAGGCCACCTCCGCACACACTCAGGTGGGTCTCAAGGTGCTCCTTCTGCCCCAGTTCTCAGAGGATAGGGATTCATTAACCAGTAGTGTTGTTTCCTGCTCTTGTGGCCTTTGCTCAGTCCATCACCAGTGCCATCTTGTTGTTCAAAGACATGAAGACATCCTACTCTCAGTCTCCTAACCAACCCCTGTGATCTAGCTTTTGTTCTCATTCTTGCACTTCTATCTCTCCCTTCTGGTTTAACTTCACCCACTCATGATTTTTCCCCTCTCTGGCAGGTTATTTCTCTGTTACATCTATATCCCACACCTCCTTCAAAGCATTTGTAACAGCCTAGCTCAGAGCCCTTAGTAGGGCTTCCATTCCAGTTGAGCAGTGGCCAGGTACTGGCTTTCTAAACTCTAAAAATGCAACTACCTTCACACTGTTCACTGACATTTCAAAACCTTCCATCCTCGAAGTGTTTCTCTCATTTTAATTAGCCCTGGAAATCTTTATGCCAGTGGCAATGCATTAGCTAAATGGTAGTTTTCTCTAGCTTTGTCTGCAGATTATCACTAGCTGCCTGTTACTTTCCCTAGGAATTAATCTGATATGCACCTGCTGCTCCCTGAACAAAACTCGTTTCTACCCATTGAATTCAACTTGAATTTATTTATTTGAGGCTCTGACTGGTATAAAAAACTTTTTAAAAACTTTTTAAAATTCTTAGAGATTTATTGTCTACTTCATCTTACTCTTACAGTCAGTATGTCCCACTGTCTCTACCCCACCCCCATATGCCAGTTTTTGCTGCTTTGTGAGCTATTAAGCTATGATTTCAGTGCCTCATCCTTTCCAGAATAACATTCATATAGATGGTTGGTGGGGTTGAAAACAATATCTCTAACCATGACATTTATGTGTATTCTTTTAATTTAGTCTAATGTTCTATACTGTATTAGTTTGCTTGCCTTGGTTGAGGAAGGTGCAAAAGTGTCTACCTGCAGAGCTTTATAGTTTTCCCTTGACATCAGTTTCTATATTGCTGTTTACATTCTCACTAGTGTTCATGGCCATCTGTGACTCTTTTCCCTCTTCATGTTTCAAGTGCTAAACAGATTGGGGATTCCTATAGCAAATATTTTATTTTGATCTTGATAATTGTGGTGGTCTCCAAAAAGATATGCTCTCATATATTTCTAGTGCTCATCTTGGTAAAATGTGTGTTTGGTAAAACAGTGAGCCTTTGTGTTGCACAGAGTTATTCTTCATACAAAAAGAATGGATTTCTCTGGTCTGAAGGAGGGCTGTGTAATTCTAGACACATGATAGATCATGCAAAGGGAATGATCAGAATTGTTTTGAGTTCAGTCCTGTTCTCACCATTTTTAGCATTTTTCTTTGACAGATTACAGTTCAACAAAGGCAAATCTCCCTGCTATAAATGATCTTGATAATGTGGAGTAACTGTCTAATACTGCTTTTAATGAAAGCACCACACTGCTGTCCCACATCTTAGCTTTTTTCAGATAATTAACTGTTTCCCCTATTGACTACTACCTGGAACTTTAGTTGACCATAAATGCCCACACTTCTGAAATGAACTCCTTATTTGAGTGAAACTTGAAGAAATCTGAATTTTCTATTGATGGGCTGCATCAGCTAGAAATAAATCAAGTCATACTTTAGAATTTTGGGGAAGTTACATACATTCTGTTTATGATTACTTGTAAAGCTACAAATAGCTGCTCAGTTTTTAAATAGACTCAAGTGGGGGCAATATTTCTAATCTATCGACAGGTCTTGCACTTTTCCTTTGAAGATTTGGGTGGACTCATGTTCAAATTAAACCTCAAGCAAATGACATGAACAAAATCAGTTCATGATTTTTTTATTCTTTTCAGGCCCTGTTAAAAGTTGGGATTGAAACCTGTGGTTTTTCTGACTCTTCCTGATTTCTGGGAGCAAGAATATTTAAAGAAAAAAGAGAGGAGTGTTATGTTGCCCTACTGAGCTCAGGTTGGGGAGAATAAGAGCAGGAGGATAACCCCACTGAAGCAATAGTCCTTGAAAACAGTTCTCCTTCCACCACTGTCATTAGTCCACTTGTTAGAGACCATGCAGCTGTTTTGTTCCATTGCTAGGAAGAGGATGAAGTTGATTCACTTCTGCATCCTTTCAAGAGTAATGAAAAGCGAAGGGCTGGAGGAGGGGGGGGGGGATGAAGAGAAAATTTGCATCTCCTTTGTGAGTACTTCTGCCATCTTAGGGAGGCCTCTTTGTCAGATGGAGAACCATAACTCTGACTCTAATGGGAGGTGGGGTCAGTTTTTCCTTCCATTCAATTTCTCCATTTCTGACTGTTCCCTATTTCTGATTCAGTTTCATTTGCAGGTAGAAAAAATGATTTGTGCGACCTTTAGGTGCATTGCTGTAAAAAAAAAATCTTTCTCTCACACCCAGTTTCTTCTTTCTGACAAGGAGAAGCCCTTTCTATCATTAAGGAGGGCCTGATCAGTTGTTTTGTGAACCAAGGAGATCAGCATGTTTTTTCATAAGCTCGCATGGAGGTTGAGGATGATGCCGTGGAGCCATGACAGCTCTCTTCACAGATCACTGTGCATTGCCAGAATGCTGCTGCTCTGTGCCTTGGGGCCTTCGGTCTTCCTGAAGAGTCCTCCAGTCTAGAGCAATCAAAATCAGTTGTCACTCTCCCCAACAAGCTTCCACTTGGGTTGTTCATGGCGACACTTAGCAGTGGAGACAGTTTGTCTGATTCTGACCCTTCAGGGGGCAAACCAGTAGGTACCCGCAGTGCCTAGAATGGTGCTCCACTCTTATTTTACATGTAACATTTTGAGACCTGAGAAAGAACTTACAGATTTTGGATTTGTTCACTAGCAAAATAGAAAGGTGTTGGCACTTGCCACCAAGCGAGGCACTGCTTCTACAAAGAGCACTTCCAGGGTCATTGTACTTTGGAGTTTCAGAAAAGACCCGTAAGGCGAGCCAGTTGGATTGTGGGAGCTGAAATATAATTACAGTTAAGTCTGGGTCCTGTCTTTAAAAGAAGAATACTGTCTTGCTGGCTGAAGTACTCATTAACTAAAAGGTTAGTTAACTCAAAAGAGTTTGAACATCTTTGTTTCTTACATGTTTGAAAACATACCCCATTCTGTTGGTCTCTTTGAAGCGTGGTGACAAATCCAAATATTCAGGAATTCTCACACAATAATCCCAATAAATACTAATGGTCGCCCATCACAGAAGTACTAAGATAGTGCTCTGTCTCACCTGTCTCGCTCTGTGCATCCCTCTCCCAGCCTAGTTATATCTGTTTTTAAGTTTTGTATGATTTTAATCAGTTTTATAATGTATTTTGATATGGTGATTTTTAATTGTTTTTTTTTTAAATTCTAAACGTTTTTAATTTGTTGTGCTGGAAGCCACCTTTGGTTTCATCCTGGGAAAAATGTGGCATATAAATAAACTATATAAATAAAATACTGTAAATACTGTTCTCAGTGAAATGTTAAACCTATATCACATCAGATGGCATGCAGAGGCTTACTACCCTTGTCCCTGGCATGTTTTCTGTATGCAGGGAATGTCTTTGCATAGTCATGTGAAGTCCCTTCTGCAGTCTGAAGTTGCACAGCCCAAACCCATCTAGAATTTAGGGGATGTTGCTGCTACTTGTTACTTTTCTCTCCCAAACTTCACCCTTTCCTCAGAATGTAGAGATAAGATAGACATTTGACTTCTTCTTTTGAAGTTCTGGTTGTTTTTCCCTATAGATTTAAATCTGAATCCATTAGGAAAACTCAGAACAAAACATTGCATCACATACTACATACGCCAGTAAAGGTATCCTATCGCAAAGACTCGCGATATAGAATTGTGTTTAAGTCATACTCCTCTAGCAATCAAAGGGAAAACACTAAATTTACAAAATACATTAGAGACTGATCCTCAGGATGAAGTAATCATGGCAAAGAGCCCAAAAAAAAACAGGGTGGGACTCTGTATCTGTGGCGTATATAAATCTCATAATACAGTTCAGTTTAGGACTCTTCATTATATCATTTGAATCCAACACCTGTTGGGGTTTGTAGCCCACTCAATTTAATCATCAGACCACTGAGATTAATGTTTATAGTGCCACAGATGGAGGTTTGTCTATCCTAGATATTCTTAAGATAAAGGTTTGATAGAAGGAGTTTCTAACTAACCAGTTAGTTATTTGTCAGTGATGGTGTCTCTTCCTCTTTCCCAAAAGCATGTTGCTTTCTCTTGGTATTCTCATTATCCTTATCGCTGGTTCATCCTTCTGATTCCTGAGGCCATGAAATCTGCAGCAACAGTTTTACATTATGCAAGAGAGATGAGACATAGATACTTGGTGTGGTGTTGTCTTGAATTTCTAGTACTGAACACGTTGATGGTTCAGGGCAATTAGTTATAATTTTAAAACAACGCTCAAAACATTATCTTCACATTGTAATATAAAACTATAATCCTGACTTTCCAACTTTATTGTTTTCAGCGAAGGTCTACTCAGATGAAAAATTTTTGCGATGCTTTTGAACAATATCCCATTTCTTAGTGATTCTCCAGAGAAGGAAGTATTGTATGTAATGGGTAGCTTATGCTGAGAATGTTGTGTAGTTGTACAACAAAGTGGGTGCACTGATGATATGTGTGCTCTCACTTGCTTTTAAGAGATGATAATGGGGTGTCGAGAAGGATGTGGTCTCTGATACGTGAGGCTGAAGCCAACGAGCATACATTGAGGCAATAACTTTGCAGTTATATGCACAGCTTTTGTCCTGGGACCTAGAGAAGGCTTTCTAATCTAGTGCTGTATGTAATCTCTATAAAAACCTGGAATCAGTGGCTCAGAGCTTCAAATTCTGTACTTACCATACATTATAAAAGGTAAACAATGTTACATGCTGTGTTTAGAATATTGTAGCTGAAAGAAGTGAGGCTGCATTGAGAGGGGGTCTGAGGCATTTTGGTGAGCACAACGTGTGTGTGTGTGTGTGTGTGTGTGTGTGTGTGTGTGTTCGTGTATGTGCACACACATATGCACTTATTTTCCTCATTAAAGCTTGCTCCTGAGTCTTTTCCCACAGAGACTAGCTGGATTGTTACTGAGAAGTTCACAAGTGAGGCTTTGCCTTATGTTCCCAAGCAATTAATAGTTAAATGCATATGCCCACTCTTGGTTTCCCAAACAATTGGTAGTTAAATGTCCTCTCTTGGTTTCCCAAGCAATTGATAATTAAATTGATAGTTTCTCTTTTATTGGAGAAAATCTATAGCCATCATGACTAGTAGCTTTATGACTTTGCTCCTCTTTTAAAGCTATCCAAATTGGCATGGTCTTAAATATGCATTGTTTGAAGAAACACTTCCTTTTGGCTGTCCTGAGTCTCCCACAATTCATCTTCAGTTGGTGACCCTGGGTTTTAGCATTATGAGAATGGGCAAAAGATATCCCTGTCTATTTTTTCTACACCATGCATGATTGGTGATGACCGACTTACCTTTTTTCTAGGCTGAAGATCCCAAACATTAGAAAACTGTTCTCACAGAGAAGTTGCTCCATCCTCTTGATGGTTTTCATTGTCATTTCTTGCATCCTTTTTTAAAAAGCTCTACAATATCTTTTGTTAGGTTCAGTGACTACAACTGTATGCAGTATTCCAAGTGCAGTTGGACCAGCCATAGGTTTATATACAACATTTTCATACTGGCTGCTTTGCTTTCAGTTTGTTTTCTATTAATCCTAATATAGAATTTACCTTTTTCAAGCCATCATTGACTGGGTGAGCTTTTCATCACCAGCTCATCAGCATGCATGTCACGTTAGAGGGTTTGGGATTCCCCCCCCCCCTCATTGTACATCACTTTACCATTTTTAAAAAATATATATTAAAGCACATTTCCCCCTTTAATGCCTTTTCTATCAGCTTAGAGAATTTTTTAAAAAATATATTTCACTTTTCATTTTTATTGTAGCCACCCTAAATAATTTGGGATCATCAGCAGACCTGCCCCCTTCATTGTTCACTGTCACTCCATATTATTTATGAAGTTAAAATGTACTGCCTGCCAAAGATTTGGAAGGGATACAGAGTTCCCAGAAACCTCATATCACCCTCTGAATTTTAGCTGTTTGGCATGTGGCCCAGAAGGATCACCAGTTATTCCATGGACACTGTAGTTGGGAGTCTCAAAAAAAACCTCCATTAGGGCAGTTTAGCCCTACTACCTAAAGATTGTGTGTGGAAGTAATAGGAGTTACATCTACATAGAAAGCTGCCTTATACCAAGTTAGATCATTAGTCCATCTTCCTATTGTCTGTCTGATTTATTTCTTGCCTTTCTCCCATGTGTGGAGTAAAATATGGCTTCCCACATAATTAAAAACCACCTACCAGTAAAAACACAATAAACTCTGCATATTAAAAAACAAATTCATCTGGTCATACAATTGAAACCCCAGTTGAGCTAAAAAGTTTTATATCCCTCCTTAATAACAACAACAGTAAAATGTTAAAAAGCCCAGCCTATCCATTTGAAACTCCTGCCTGAATAGGAAAGTCTTTGCTTGCTGCCAGAAGGACAACAGAGGCTGCATCAACATTGGAGAAATAACTTGGTTTGGCACCACTTAAAATGCCCTGGCTCACGGCTATGGAATTCTGGGAGTTGGAGTTTGTTGTGGGCCCAGAGTGGAGGGAACTCCTCAGAAGGGGAGTTCCATAGTCTGGGAGAACTGTTGAGAGGGAATTGAAACTTCACCAACATGTGCCTCTGAAGGTGACAGGACCAAGACAAGGGCCTCTCTTGCAGATCTCAAGGCCTGAGCTTGCTTATGAAAGATGCAGAAAGCCTGGAGCCAGTTGAACAGTATATGACATAACTAGCACTCTGAATTGTGCCCAGAAGTGGACCTATATCCAGTGAAGCTGTAATAGTGATGGGTTATGTGCTTCCTGTAGCCAGACCTGATCAGCAGTCTGGGCACAGTATTTTGTACCAACTGAAGTTCCCAAACCCTCTTTAAAGGCAGCACTACATACAGCATGTTACAATAATTCAGACTGGACGTAACTAAAGCATATGCCACCATGGTCAGATCAGGTCTGCCACAAAGATGAGGGACTCTTACAGCTCTTACCATGCTTGACCATTAGCTATAATGGCTAGAACTGATGGGAACTAAAAACTAATCTGGTGGGAGGCCACAGGTTCTCAACTCCCAATCTAAACTGGGTAATTCCTGTATATACTTGGAGGTATCAGAGATTGAATCTAGAACATTCTGCATGCAAATCATGTGCTATATCCTTGTACCCCCAAGACACATCTGTGTACACTGTCATCTCTGCCCAGGAACCTTGCTCTTGGCCAGAATACTGAACAAAATTCTGCTGCTTTACTTTCAGAAGCAAAGAAGGTTTTTGTACCCTGCAATACATGTTGACAGAAATTTGGCAAATGTGTGCTACACGTTTCTAGGCAAACAAATCAGTTTAGAAGATTCTTGAGATATAGTTTTCAACCTAGTTTTCAAGAGCAGGGGTAGGCAACCTTTTTGAGCCGGGGGCCGGGTTGCTGTCCCTGAGACAACTGGGAGGCCGAAAGGGGGGGAGCTTCCACCCTCCGGGGGCGGGGCCACGTGCCGGGGCTGGAGCTTCCACCCTCTGGGGGGGTGGTGCCGCATGCCGGGGGTGGAGCTTCCACCCTCTGGGCAGCGGGGCTTTCTCTGCTCTCTTTCCCAACCTCCAGCTGTCTGAGAGACAGCTAGAAGGGGGGATTGGGAGAGGGGGCGACAGGCGTGCGCCTGCTCCTCCTGCCCTTCCGTGGCCCCAGCTGCCTCTCAGAGAAGCAGTAAGGGCCCATGAGGGGCAGGATCAACAGGTGCGCGGCCCCAGCTCCTGTCCTCGGGGCTTTGACAGGCCTGAGGTGTCCTCCGAAAGACACCTCAGGGCTGCCAAAGCCCCGCGGGGAGGAGGAGGTGTGTGCCTGTCCTCTCTTCCTTGGCCCCTTCCTTCGGCCGAACGGGACGGCCGAAACCACTCTCATTGTTAAAGCAGACCTTTTTGCATTGAAAGCACTGAACATACACAGAAATGCACTTTGGAAAGTCACACTGTCTCACCTTCAGAAAGAGTGCATGTCCCACAAACTGACATATCATCATCACTACCACTCTCCTTGTAAAAGCACACCTTTCAGCATTGAAAGCACTGAAAATACACAGAAATGCACTTTGGAAAGTCACACTGTCTCACCTTCAGAAAGAGTGCATGTCTTCATCTTCCTCCTCCTTCCCTCCCTCCCTCCTCCTCCTGCTCCTTCCTTCCTTCCTCCTCCTCTTCTTCATCATCCCTCCCTCCCTCCTCTTGCTCCTTCCTTCCTCCTTCTTCCTCCTCTTCTTCCTCCTCCCTCCCTCCTCCTCTTGCTCCTTCCCTCCTTCCTTCCTCCTTCTTCCTCCTCCTCTTCATCCTCCCTCCCTCCCTCCTCCTCCTGCTCCTTCCTTCCTTCCTCCTTCTTCCTCCTCTTCATCCTTCCTCCTCCCTCCCTCCCTCCTGCAACTTCCTTCCTCCTTCTTCCTCCTCTTCTTCATCCTTCCTCTTCCCTCCCTCCTTCCTCTTCCTCCATTCCTCCTCCTTCCCCAGCGCTTGCCCCCGCCCCCTGAGAGGCCAGAGGCCATCCCAGGAGGCGGGGGAAGGAGCGCTCGGCGGCCCCAGCGCTTGCCCCCGCCCCCTGGGAGGCCAGAGGCCATCCCAGGGGGTGGGGAAACAGAGCGTTCGGCGGCCCCAGCGCTTGCCCCCGCCCCCTGGGAGGCCAGAGGCGCGGGGAAAAGGAGCGCTCCGGCAGCGACAATCGGCGGCAGGGTCGGCCAGGGGCCAGTCCTACAGTGCTCGCGGGCCGCATCCGGCCCGCAGGCCGTAGGTTGCCGACCCCTGGTCTAGAGGAGCACATGTTTTTCTTCCAGACCATGACCCTTTGTTTCCCTGGGGCATTTTCTATGTCAAAGTAAAAAGCAGCAGTGACAGGTGTATAAATATGCCAAACCCTAACATTTGTTTATAATATCAAAGAAAATTTAAGTCTGCATAACAGCAAATTATTAATATGGGTTGTGGAAGTAGTGAGAAGTGACACCAACCTCATCAGTAGTTGGATTTTACAACGGTAAAAATAGTTTATCCTACCTGGGGAGGGTGAGCAAGGAATCTCTCTTCCCCCCCCCCCCAGCCCTTTAACCTGACATATGTGTTTCAAGCTGTCCCCCTGGGTGATGCAGTTGCTTTCATCTCTGAAGATCTGGCTCCAAAAAAACAGAGGATTTATAACCCAGATCAAACGCCTCACATCAGTTAGAAATAGATCAGAAGCTGCATCTACACTTGGGATCACTAAGATGACTCTCCTCCCATGTGACTACCTCTTTTCAATATACTCTCCCCCAGCCCCCACCCTCTGTAGCCTAGTAAATAAATGAATTGGGAATTTACATTCAGTGAATTTTGTTACAGACCCAGTTCTACATAAACTCCATATTTACACTTCCCTTCCGCGTTGCATTTTTGGGGTGACCGTGCAGGCCATGGGCTGCTAAATTATATTCCCTATTTAACTAGCATCTGAACTGGGTTTTTGAGGGGCCTTCTGGATTGTAACAAGACAGATTAATGCACACTGTGCACACACTATTTTTGAATAGATATAACAATTGTATACTATTAAAAACAAAAAAGGCAACTCTGAAAGAGAAAGGGAGAAAGAGAGATGAAGGAACTGGAAAAAGCTGAAAAAGAAGCCAAAGGTTGGGGCTGTAAAGAAGATGGCAAAGGGTGTATGTGGAACAAATGTCAGTAATTCTGGCCAGAATCATGTTATGCAGTTGAGAACATTAGCAAATTGGGGCCCTGCTGTGTAATATAATTTTCTGAACATGTTTATCTGGAAAAGGATGCCTTGTTCCTTTCTTTGCATGGCTCTTTTTTTTTTTTTTAAGAAATCTTTTTCTAATCTGCTTTATCACCTGATAAACAGTGAGCATATTCCTGTTTGTGGGAAAAAATAACATAATTTGTATAGCCCACTGCTCTAAGTTAAAAGCACGACCATGTATGCCAGCGTTCTTCAGTTTGGGTGCCCTTCAAATATGTTGTGCTACAATTCCTACCTTTCCTAGCCATTATGGGAAATGGCTGTGTTTGCTGGCAGTAATGGGAGTTGCAGTCCAAAATAACTGGAAAGTGTCAGGTTGGGGAGGAACAGTGGATGGTCTATGTCTATGATACTGTTGGATTAATGAGACAAGTGACATAACTTTATTCTGCATTCTTACCCATACAACTGTGTCTGTGAGACTATACTGAGTCCAGAATGAAAACATGTGACCTATTGCCCATGCTGAAAGTAAAGGCACATGATAACAAAGGAACTGAATTGGCCAGGCAATGTGGGAGGTCTACGTCAGAGAAGAAGCATAGCTCACTGCTTAATTCCTTGGAAGTTCTTGGATAGTAGGTCTGGGAGAGATCCTTGAAAGCCATTGCCAGCCAGTATAGAACATACTGATCTGGATCAGTTGTCCAGTTTGGAAGAAGGCAAGTATAAATGCCCATAATAAGAAGACCACTCATTTTTATTGTCTCTAAGAGAGCCAGCCAGATGTTTTATTATTACGAGAGCCATGTATCTTGTACTGCACATCTGAAACGGAACACAAGCTCAAGGACAATTTCCTACTCTCTTCTCAAACTCTCAAGTTGGAGGTTTTTTTCCTGCAATTGTTTTGGACTTCCAGCACACCCAGATGTGCCAGAAGCATAGTCCAAGAATAGGTCCTTGCCTCTAGAAAGATTAGAGCAGGGGTAGGCAACCTACGGCCCGCAGGCCGGATGCGACCCGGCAAGGCCTTGGGACCGGCCCCAGCCTGGTCCTGCCGCCGATTGCAGCCGGGGCCTTTGGGGGGCAATTGTCTATAGAAGCCTCAGAAACATGCATTTATATTAACATTTTTTTAAAAAATCAGCAAATTTTTTCGTGTGTCCTCCATTTTTTTTTTAAAAAAAGTGTCTTCCATTTGAAAATTTTGTCCTACATTTGTCCTGGTTTATTTATATATTTATTTTTTTAAAATAATAATAATAATAATAATAATAATAATAATAATAATAATAATAATAATTTATTTTTTGGCTTTGGCCCCCCAGTTGTCTGAGGGACAGCAACCCAGCCCCCGGCTCAAAAAGGTTGCCTACTTCTGGGTTAGAGCTTGTCATGCCAGCCAGAGGATGGCAGAACAGTTTCTGTGGAGAGTATGACCCCAGATGATAACACCACAGCTTTGAACTATACTGAACTTGAACTGAGATTGGAATAAAAAGCAATACTGTACTCTTTGAACAGTGCAGTTTGGTTTCCTTTCTGCTGTGTATATGTGACAATGTTTCAATTAGTTTGGGTGGACCTCTCTGCAAGGGAGAGAAAAACAGTTGCAAAATCATTTATTTTCCTAAAACCTTTCCCATTTCAATTTCTTTGTGTCTTATTTGGGGGATGGTGCAGACAGTTAACCTGCTGCTAAATCCACAATTTATTATCACAGCTGTATTTGACAGTGCATGGGCCCAGTGAGACAGCAGATATTTATCTTTCTATCTATGTGTTTGGTAAACCTTCTCTCACTTCTTCCCAGAAGTAGCTTTTGTGGTCCTGATCTCTTCTCAGTTCTCTACCCAGGATTTTTTTTACCAGTGAGTCTGCACTGAAAGTATGTATCACTAACAGTATGTTGTAAAAAGTCCTAAGCAGTTTCTTTTCCTTTCAGCTTATGCAGAATAAATATGAAAAGGGTTCTCCTATCTCATTTTGGGTGTTGTCTGTGTCAAAAGCTCAAAGACGTAAAAGACTCGAGGAAGCAGCTGTAGTGAAGTCTTATGTCCTTTGGAAAGTCAGATTTCTTTGATAATGTCTATTCTCAAGGGAGACTAGTCAAGGGTACACCTTCTGGTGTACCTGCAGAAATTTTGTCAAAGTGCTGAATTAGAGTTAGACCCGCTTTTAAGAACATTTTTCTGCAAGGAAGAATAAACATTAATGGGAGTCTTGTTTTTTAAAACAGCATAGAATTCATTCAAGGTATAGTTTGAGGGGAGCTAAGTACTCAGCTGAGAGTAATAAGGTATAATGAAATCCTGTAGTGAGGTTGCTGGTATATAGGCTGCTGGTGATTTGGAAAACACATTCTCAGTTTTAGCACTTATCTGTCCTGGTTTACAGAGCCTCTTGTTCCAGCTTCCCCCAAAGGGTTCTGGTAAACAGCCTACTTTCCCCAGTTGCCCCAGTAGCTGTGTAGTTCTATTTACAGGAGGCTTTTGCATCTGTCACCAGCTCCTGAGATGGAATATTTTGTTGTCAGAGAGGGGAATATTTTCAAACTTAAAACAAATCCTTTCTTGTTCATCCAAGCAACCAGAATACAAGCTACTATTTGAACACCTACAAAGTTTAGAAAAGTCACAACTTTTGAGACTTTATCTCTCAGGATTCCTCAGCCAGTATAACCAGTGGCTGGATTATTTTGAGAGTTATAGCCCAAAAAAATATTTTTTCCAAGTTCTAGCATGGCAAAGCAAGGAGTAGAAATAGACATGATGGCTTTAGTCCAGTTCTTTTCCATTTCTATTGTGTGGTTGGTTACACATGTCATTACATCCCACTTCCACAGGGATTTTATGTTTCTAAGGATAAACTTTGGTGATGCAAGTATTATGGTCCCTGTCCATCCCATCCCCCACCCCAGCTTTGATAGAGGAGTGGTTAGCAGCACACATAGCTCCTGCTGCATGTGTTGAAAATTCTGTTACAACTCTCCCCCTCCAGAAGAAAAGATCCTGTTTCTCTCAGCAGGTACTGCAGTCATATTTTCAGCTTGTCCAACCAGACCAATAGGTAGCAGTTACCTCATTAACAACAATAACTATGACAACAACAATAAAGGTGGTGGTGGTGGTGGTGGTGGTAGTAGTAGTAGTAAGGTGATGGAAGAGGAGGAGCCAAACCTCAGACTACCTTGTTGTGGAATTCCAGAGTGTGGATTCCAAAGTGGACCTGTAATCATTCTACATCTGAGTCCAGTGTGCCTTAGGCAATTCTGCTTTTAAATTTGAACTCATCCTGAATCAGGAATAGAAAGTGTGTCAGCTATGTGGCTTTCTACCATGGCTTTCATAATTTTCATCACCAGTATCTTCTATGTCATAATGAATTATCTGTTCCACTTCTTGTCTGGTTCCCTAAGGATGCCAAGAACCCATCATGTCTTCTATCCTCATAGAACCTGCCAAATTCATTCTACTCTTAGATGCTTCAAACCCAGTCCACTGCCTACAGAAGCAGCGGCACCCATATGTGGTGGCTTACATCTCTTCTCTTACCTACCTTTTGTTGGACCACTTGATTTAATAACAGTTTTGAGAGCTACGTAAGCGCTCCTGGGCTCTTCTGATTGATGAATTTAAAAACTGTCAAATCTGCACTAGGTTTTCTGGTGCCTCCTCTTCAGCCACCCTGAATGATTTTTCAGCAAAAAACTCTGTCATACACACACACACATATACAAACACCGATTACAGTATGACAATGTACTGTCATACACACACACATCAATTACAAGGCCTCCATGAGAGTGAGCACCATTCAGGGATGATCTCCCTGGAGAACTTGTGCGGCCAGTATGCAACGCATGAACCTTCAGTGGTTGAGAACATACTATGTGTCCCTTAGGTGAAAGGATTGAATTAGAAGTGTATATTTCTACAACTGGGTATTGCCTTTTGTGCTCTTCTCCAAGAAACAATTGCTTAAGTTCCATTTTGCCAAATCATATTTCAACTATACGAAGTATTCCCAGCTAATGATTTCATTTACAAAATCTGTTGAAGCTGAGTTGGATGTGCAGTGTAAATAGCTACTCTAACAGGTGGGAGCTATTCCTTTCATTCAAGCTCTGCATTTCCTACAAATGGTTTGCAGTTATCTAGCTAGAACAGAGGGGTATGGGAAAAGACAACTTTCCTGTAAATAATTGGCCTTAAGAAGAGAGCCCATACTTAGCTACCAGAGGAAGAGTTCAAATAACTCAGATTCCTTGATTCTTTGATATAATCTGAATCATTGTTGGTGCAGGTAACACCTGCGGTACACTGTGAAACCAATAACAACAAAACCAACAAGAATTAAAAATCACTGCTTTGGAAATTTCTTACAGAAAAGCAATTATGTAAATGTTTTAAATAAATAATGTTACTAGTTTGTTCTGAACCTAAAAAAATCTCAGAGGTCTGTCTAGATGTTAATTTATTATAGCAGATTTCCACATTCTAGTGACCTCCAGGTGTAGTTTTTTGTGGGGTTTTCGGGCTGTGTGGCCATGTTCTAGAAGAGTTTCTGCCTGATGTTTCGCCAACATCTGTGGCTGGCATCTTCAGAGAATGCTTGCCTGGAAACGAGTTGGATATATATATTGTGTGACCTGAAAAGGCAGGAGCGATTTGCATGTGTATTATTCTGTTGCTAATGGCATGCCTCAGGGTGGGAGGATATGCAAAGGAGGATTAGTGTCTGCTTGATTAGTGCTCATTGTCTGCTGGGAAAACCCCTGAACCTGGGAGATTTCTCATTTGCATTTGTTGAGTCTTTATCTTGCTATTTTTCAGGACTGGTAGCCAAACCTTGTTTACTTTAACCTCCAGGTGTGTTGAACTGCAACTCCCATCATGCTCAGCCAGCATGCAAGAACTTGTTCAGGGAGAGAGGATTCAACCTGTGCAGCAATAAAATAACTACTTTGAGTACATTCTCTGTAGAAAGGCGAAATAGACTTTTGTTGTGATAAATAAGTGCCTTTGTAGTATGTACCATTTCCCTTCAACACTGAGTAACCGCAACTACTAGGATAAGAGCTGAATTCCAGGGCTAGAGGTGTGGTGCTTCCTCAATTCTAGAAATAAAACATTAGTCTGACTCCCTAATTTAAATTGTGGCCACATATTCTTCTCTCCTTCTTAATCAACATTTGTGTCAGCAAACTTGTGTCAGAATTCAGTAGAATGCCTGATAGCTCAGATCTTTTCAATACAACATCTAGCTACATGTATAGTTTGATGTATGGTATTCTCCAAACAAGGAACCTTGGAACAGAACGAATAAAACAAAGATAATAACATGAATTGCTGTCATTTGACTTTCACAATACTTTGAATGTCCTCTGATTAGAACAGTTTGAGGTTGTTCAGATCTGATTGTAAATCCTTTACCAGGAAGCTGACAAAAATAACCTTCATTTGATCTTGGCAACTGTGTGAAATTGATGGTCAGAAGGGATTCCTTTCAGCCAGACATTCTCCTCAATTTGGAAGAAATATTTTTTCCTTTAGGATATTTCATACACAGTATGAAAATAATATGAACCTTTTATCAAGCGTGACTTTGTCCTTTCTCAGTAGTCATCATGTATGAAGTGTCCTCTTCTTCCAAGCATATATTCAAAGCAGAGCAAGGCTTTGAAAATTTTAACAGCCTAACCCAACTAGCTTTTTAATTTGTTCAATCCAACTTGAACTATGCTGATTTTTTTAAAGTAGCCAAGTGAGAAAGATATTTGCAAAAATTATTAAGTACAAAGGCTCCGATTTAAAATTTGAAGAGGAGGGGCTACCATTTTGAACATTAACTTTTGTAAGGATGATGCTTTGAATAATAAGCCAGAGGGTAGTAGCCTGTTAGGAATTTTGCTGTCATCCTGACTTCCCTCTGAGTGAAGATAAACAGTACAGGACTTTCTGTGCTCTGCTACTTGCTGATAGAGAAAGAGGAGAGGAGAGAAGGGGCTAAGGTGTTCACAAAGTTGATTGGATATGTGCGTAGTTAAAGGCACTGACTGCTAGGAAGCTATCTCTTAGTGCTTGTCTCTTTCCATTCTAGTGGCTGCAGGCTGGCTCTTAATGCATCCTGATTCAGGCTGACCTACCAGTTGCTGTGATAGTGCAGGAAATATGAGCATTATATTGGAACTCTTTTTATTCATTTTAGTTTCCTCTCCCACGGTTGGCAAGCCCTACAAATGTAACTACTGTGGCCGTAGCTACAAGCAACAGAGCACGTTGGAAGAGCACAAGGAACGCTGTCACAACTACCTGCAGAGTCTTAACACTGAACCCCAGTTGCTGGCTGGCCAGCAAGGTAAGGCTGCTGCCAGGGTGCAGTAGGCAAGCCTGAGGAGTTGGTCTTGGGTTCTTAGGAAGTTTCTAGATGAGAGTTTTTGTGAATCTTCAGGCAGGTTACTCTAGGATAGATTAAGTTGGCTGCTGTAATGCAAATTCCTTCTCCTAGTAAGCATGGAATTCCCTCATTCCAATATGATTCTCCCACCTTGTTTAGTGCCAGTAGCACTCCAGGATTGCCTGGATGCAGTGCTAGGAATTATCTGTTTCAGGGGTGGCCATTAGGTAATGGAAATTCAAAGACAGATTGTATTGTGGTTTAAGAACTAGAATATATGAAGGCTCAGAAAAGAGAGTCCTGGAGAAGAGGGTGGGAGTGCAGTTAGCCTTGGAGAGACAGTTCTAACCAGGTTAGCTGGGTGACATTTTTGTCCCCAGCTGAATTAGTTGCTACTTTCAGAGTGGCCCAAGCCTTTAAAAGAATGGGTCAGGATTACTCTAGCCAGTAAAAAATAAGCCCCATTTTGGTTTCCCTGCCAGGTGACGAGATGCGAGATTTGGAGATAGTGCCGGACTCCATGCTTCACTCCTCAGCCGACCGGCCAACCTTCATTGACCGACTGGCAAACAGCATCACCAAACGAAAACGCTCCACACCTCAGAAATTTGTGGGTAAGGAGCTTCCCCTAGATTCCTGGAAGGAATTAAATGGAGACAGTGAGAGGACAACAGGGCCATTCTCTACTGATAGCTTTTGTGTAATAGATTGTTGGACAGATCTCTGTGTAATCAGTCTTATCCTGGTTTCTCAGCCTCCATAGCTCTTAGCACTTCCCTCCCTGTTGGATCCTGAAACAATAATTGGAAAGCATATCCCTCAGATAGCAGCAGGTTGACAGATATCTCCAGAGTAAAATGTGATGGCTATTTTGTATCTGTGGAGTAGCTGTCACTAGAGCAGTTTGGCTTTATGACTAGCCCAGAATTGTACTAGAATGTGGCACATGCAAGGGGATTACAAAAAATTACAACATTTTGAATTCAAGGCGTACAGAAACTGAAGGAGCATGAAACTGCATCTGAAACTATTTCTTTGCATTTTAATACATTTTGTGCTGTGACTTTATGCAAAGTAGGCTTTAAAAACTTTCAATAAGAAGTTTTTGCACCCAGTCCAATTCACATGGAATATCTGAGTGCTGTTAGCTGATGATTGCTACATCTAATGATTTCTTTGTAGGGTTCTGGTCCAACTATTGTGCCCCCCCCTCCGAATTCTGTTTGTTTTGCACTCTTAATAGGATCTTAGACTAAAAGGAATAATTTGTTTTTTTGATAATCATTCTTCTCTGCCTTAGGAGAGAAGCATATGCGGTTTGGCCTCTCCGACATGGCATTTGATGTTAACTCTGGCTTTGAGAAGGACGTGGAAATGGTGGCTGCTCACCATCCCATAGATGCTAGCTTTGGCAGCTCACTGTCATTTGTGGGAGCAGAACACTTGCGCCCTCTCAGACTCCCACCCACAAACTGCATCTCTGAGATCACGCCTGTCATCAGTTCTGTCTACACTCAAATCCAGCCCCTCCCAGGCAGACTGGAAATAGCAGGAAGCCGGGAAGCTGCTGAAGGCCACGAGGAGCTTCCTGATGGGACGCAGATTGTGTACCGGGCATCACGGGAGCCAAGTATGGTATCACCTAGCAACGGTTGCCAGGATTCCACAGACACTGAGAGCATCCACGAAGAAAGGGGCTCCCAGCAGCCGCTGCTGTCCAGCATTGGGAACTGCACCAGCAGCCGGCAGAGTCCGGCCTATGCCAAAGAGGACCCAAAACTGCAAGAGGGTATCATACCCACCACTACTCGGTCAACTCCCAGCTCAGCCAAAGAAGCCCTGCGTGTGGTAAATGATGAAGGGGAACAGGTAAAAGCCTTCAAATGTGAGCACTGCCGGATCTTGTTCCTGGACCATGTCATGTTCACCATCCATATGGGCTGTCACGGCTTCAGAGACCCTTTTGAATGCAACATCTGTGGCTATCACAGCCAAGACCGGTACGAGTTTTCCTCCCACATAGTGCGAGGGGAACATAAAGTAGGCTAGTCCTGAGCACTCTCTCCTCTTGTCCCTCCCACCCCGTCTCTAGTGCTCCATCCTAGTTGGGCATGGAACTGTTCATTTCTTTTTTACTCCTTTGCACTGACTTTGGCAAAAAAAAAAAAAGATAAATATTTTAAAAAAACCCTAACTTAAAAAAAAATCCAACACACTTGAGACGGGGAAGAGCTCATAACATTTCGCCTTTTTTCTATATTGCATTATTTAAATACTGTTCGTTGAAAATTTTAAAATTCTTCTGTGTTTTTCTCTCCCAGTTGAGGTTATTTATTAATCTTTATTTCTCTCTTTATTTTGTGGGTAAGCCTTTCCTTTCAGTCATATTGCCAGGGACTTTCTCCACTGAGAAACACAAGAAATGCTGATATTTATCGGCAATGTACTTGTGTTTCTAAGGTCCAAGTCTCATCCTCTTTTCCATTTAAAGTTGGGGGGAGGGCTTTTTTTGCTTTCATTTCAGGTATCTCTGTCAAGTCACTATATATTAAGAACCTCAGATCAGGTGCTAAAATATTGTAGAACTTCCCCCGTTCAAGGGGCTAGGAAAGCCACGACTTGAGTTACACTGAGATGGTAATGTTAGGATGACCCACATATGCCCTCTTTTAGGGGTATCTTTGAGATGGAACATAGAAAGGTGTCCTCCTAGGAACTCTGTGGTCCCAAACACTCAATACCTCTGTGCTTCTGCTTATGACAGCGTTTAATTTAAATATGCTGTCTCCCCTGTTGGAGCCTAAATGGGGGTGGCATGGGTTGCATCTGGTGAAGGTGAGGAGGCTACAGTGCCACTTGTTTGAAGGAAGGTAGTGAGCACTTTTTACAATATACATGAAGTTTGCCAGGATGCTGCCTTTTACAGACTCAGCTGAGAATCAGTGTGAGGAAAGCCAAGGCTGTTTCCAATGAAGGAACCTTAGTGGTGAATGATGAAGGCTGTTTCTGCTTTCCAGCTTGGGATGTCCTCCTTTAAGGATGTGCTTGGTGTCTCTATTGATTAGCTTCACCCTCTCTCTAGAAAGGTTGTTTGAGCAAACTTCCTCTGAGCTTCCTTTTTGTTAGGTTTTAAAGAGCCTTTTTGCTTGGAGGCTTTATAAAATGGAAACCTGAATCCTTAGGTGAATGTCCATCATTGACACCTCTCTCCAACAGCATGCAACTTCCTTTAAGATGAATATATAGCTATGACCCTATTGGTTAGGATGAGATTCCTAGGAGACATCTTCATGGCATTTGTGATAGGAGACCAAAAAGATGCTAGTGAGCAGCTATACAGAGTCAGCTTAACAATCTCTATTCCAGCTACAAGAGGCAGGGATGTTCAAGCCTTGCCTCTTCCTCTTTCTGTTCCAGTGCCTGATTTCTGCCTCTCCAGTCAGTCTCCTGGGAACCAGGTCCCACTGAGCAACCTGGGGTTTGAATTACTCAGCTTCCCCAGAGGGTAAGGCTGCCTTTGTTTGCAGAGATCACTCCTTAGCCTTATAGATCTGTGCTCAGAAAGCATGCACTTTGTGGATCCCTCAGCATGGGCTGACTGCAGCTGTGGTGGAAGGTCTGTGTCTTGTATTTCATTGGAAAAGCACACACTGTTCATCCAAAACCTAAAGGGAGCTTGTGTTTTGCAGTGTCACCCTGTTTCTCCTCAAAAGAGACCTCTGTCCCAGATCAGAGACACAAATGTCTTTTAGGTTCTTCATTAGTAATGGTATAGGGAGGAAGGTTTAGAAAGATTGGCAGCAAAAGCCATCTACCCAAGATCTACATAATGGTGAAGAGTCTCCTGGTTGTCTCTTAGGTACATAGTCAGTGGCACCAGAGGAGGGCATTGGATTTCTGTGTTGCGAGTCCTGCAGGAAGTCCTTGCTTTGTGTACTTTAGTGTCTTAAAGCCTCGATAACCATGAAGGGCTGAAACCTCCATTTTGTAGCTTGGATGACGATTGCTGCTGTTAGTGGAATTTAGGCAAGGGTTGTAGTTTCACATGCCAGGAGCATGCAGTTATTACTACCAATCCATTTAGAAATTCTGTTAATGCTTGTTCTTAAGAGTGTGATGGCTAAACACTAGAAGGCTGTGAGCTCAGGCAAAATGGGAGCTTACCTTTCTGCACGGCTTGGCCTTTCGTTTTAGCATCTCAACTGCAAGAAATACCATTCCTGAAAGAAAGGGATGGGTATAAGGTTAAAACTGCCTCTCTGGTCTACATTGGGCAAAGGATGTGGCAAGTGAGAGAGTGTTCATAGTTTTCAGTTAATGCCCATCATGCATAAAAATAACTTGCTTAACAGCAGCCCAGCAAACTGCTTCCTTGTGGGATAAACCAAAGGCTGTTCTTTTCTACTTAAAAAACAACAACCTCAAGTTGCAACATTTTGTTTGTTTCCTCTTCTCTGCTTTTTGTTGCTTTTTGAAGCTGATATTTCTGAGCTTTGTTTTGTTTTGGGCTGGATAGGGTTGGGTTTTTTGTTTTTGTTTTTTAAAGGCCAGACAGACTTGTTTAACTGGAAAGGCCTTGTCAGATGGGATGTATTGAGGAGTTTATTCAGAAGATGGGATGCAAAGGAGGAACTTTCCTTTAGATAGGTGCACTTCATGTTCCTGCTCTGCTCCATTCCTTAAAAGCTCTTAACATTTCTGGTACAAAGTCACTTTCCTTCTTCTGTTCGCTCACTTGGGTTCAGCATATAAATGATATTTTATAAGCTGAGAAGGTATTTTGAGCTGCTCCCAGCAATGTATATTGTAACTTCAGCAGATGAGGAGAGAATGAGCTATAAAAATCCTTGTTCTAATGCATTAAAATATATATATGCATTGTGCAATACAAATGAAATATACTGGGAGACTTTGCCAAATTTCTAAGGTCCAGTTTAAGAGTCTAGTTCTCTTATTTCCCACCCAAGGTGTGGTTCATAGTTCTAATCTCCTGGAATTCTCTTGGTCCTAATATCATTTTATTATTATTATTATTATTATTGCATTCACATCTCCTATTGATGTACATTTAAAGTATTCAGCACTTTTTGTGATTGTTAATTTGGAGTCCAGTCATGTGACATATTCCCCCACCCCCCAATATTTCCCAAGACTTCGATACTCATTGCAGTGAGTTATGTGGATAAAATTGCCCCTTGATGACTCTAGGGATAGCAGTTCTGTCCTGGAAAGGATCATGGGGGCCCTCCTTGTGACTGAAAAAGGTTGTTATGAACCAGCCCTTAGACATTGTACTTCTGAACATTTTAATTTCACATTATTCAAAAGGCTAGAATTTTTCTACTGTGGACCTTTCAGACATGAAGGTTTTGGTCAGATCAATATAAGTAGTTTGATAAGACAACTGTGTTAAATGAACAAACTCATGGTGTTACCCAAGGTGTTCTGTTTGTGCCCCTAGTAATCTGAGTAATGAAATCTTAAAGCTGTTTCTCAGTTACTTTCAAAGCGCACAGGTGGGCTCTTGGGGAAAGCTTGTCTGTAGACATGTAAAAGCAGGATGTTGGAAATCTAATGGATGTTTATTGCATGTATTAAAAACTGGTTTCTAGAATAAAACATTTGCTGCTCATTTAATGATGGTTTTGGTTCACCCATCTGTGAGTATGCAGAAGTAAAAAATCTAATGCAGCATTAGCTGTAAACATAACTTTTCCAGGGACAATCTAATGGGCCAAGATTTTAGATTCTTTTTGTATCTCACTTATAGGATTTCCCCCTAGAAAATTACATGATTCATTCTATCTGTGTAGCCTTTCTGTATCAATGCATTTGAAGAAAGACTTAAAATGTTTGTCATGAGCATTGAATACAGCAGTGGAATTATATCTCAGAAATGTTTTCACATCCTCATATCCAGACAGGCCTGTGATTATAAAACTAATGAGAGAAGCAACCCTTAAACACAGCTGTGTGCATGTGTTGTTTTTGTTTTTCAGTGTGGATCTAGGCCTAGATAGAGTATGCAGTAGTCACTCACCTTTTTATTGTAGAATTTATATCCCTGTAGGAGCTGATAAGCAGCATGTCCTTTAAGGTACATGAAGGTTTCCGGTTCTTACTCAAAGGCAGGATTGTACTGTACCTTTTAAGGTCTCTGCTCTGTTTGTATTTTAGGTAAAACTCATGTATTTAATTGGAAAATGTTTTTCCCATAATACCAAAGCAAATTTTTAAAAATGGCTTGTTTGAAATCCTCCAACCAGTCCCCTAAAATGTCCAAATTTCTGTCGAAAGGTTGCATTTTTCCTCAGATCTAGGCAAAAATAATTAAATCTGTGTTCATGTAGGTATTTTTAAGCAGATCTGAAACTAAAGCAGAATGCAGCATTTGACTCTGCTTTCTTTCTGAGCTCCAACAGACAAAATTATGGGGAAACGCACCAGTTTGGTTTTTTCCAGTGCAGAGATTGCTATCACATCAAAACTGTGTAAAATGTAAGCAGAGTGGCTCATCAGATACAGTTGCCATCTTACTATGTTTGTCAAGAAGGCATGGCATATATAAGCTTCCTGACATATAATATTGTGAAGCAAATATAGTTGTGAAGTTTGCCTTGTTACAGTTTTACACTTTTTTTTTTAGTTAAAAGTTTGAAATTCACACATACATATACACATACCATTTAATAGGAAAATTAGCTTTCATAGTTGGATTCTAACTTCTTGAAAGCCAAAGATGGCCCTTGGGTGCATGGCTTCAATAAACAGCCACATTAATAAATTAAAAGCACCTAAAGTGTCATTTTTATTGTCCTTTGTTGTTGAAATCCCCTTGTGCCTCCATACAAAGCTCATATTCAGAATTTTCCTGCTTCCTGTTTTTAGTAGAAATAGACTCATTCTCTGCAGGAATCTTTGTTTATTTATTTGTTTTTATTAGAAATATTGGGTAATTCTAGAAGTACAAGAAGGTGTCCCAGACATCACTATTGAATGGTATTTACTGCACTGTGGAATGGTACGAATCTCTCTGAACCCTGCTTCTATGATGAATCAGGAAGCAAGAATCCTGTTGTGGATGTCACATCTTACCTCCTGCCTCTTCCCTTTTGTGAAAATGAAAACAGGTTTGTTTTTAGAGAAACTAAGCTCTGAAATTTCTAAGAAACCAGTGTTCCTTTTATTTTTGCTTTCAGCTGTATGAAGAGCCTAAAAAACAAATGTAGGAATTTTGTAAAACTCCAGGTCTCTTTAACTTGTGTAAATATATATATTTTTTAACCAGATGTATGAAGAACAAAAAGATGTGCAATATCCCCAGCCCGCTATACTATTCTTCTCTTCTTTCTAACAACAAGCTTTCATTTGTATATTGTTACTGGGTTTGCTGGTGTCATGCTCTTTTCTCCTCTTTTTTTTTTTAGTGGGATTAAACTTGCTTTTAAATAAAAGAAAAACCTCTTACTGCAAAAGCTTTTTTGTATCTGTAATATATTGTAAGTACATATTTGTGTAATGGAGATTATACTACTGTTAAGTTTTGTACTGTACTGGCTGAAGGTCTGTTATAAATAAACATGAGTAATTTAACAGTCTGGTCTCCTGGCAATCCTTAACTTGTATTCTTGTTGTTGTTGTTGTTGTTGTTATTATATGGGTCTTGTTGGTAACTTCCTGTTCTCAGATTATCATCCTGATAGAGTCATACTGATGCCTTCACAGGGGTCCTTTTATTCATGCCACCAGAGTGAGCAGATTGGCACACACATGTGAAGGAGCACTGTGCACATTGGTTCTGCTGTCAGTAAAGAAATTAACAGTGAAGCCCTTTAGGGAGGATAGGCTCTGCTTCAAAGAGAAGTCTTGTTGTGAACATATGCAGAGCCAAGTGTTGGCTGCTGTTCCATGGCTGCACAGAAAGAACTATAGAGAACAAATAACTAAGTGCATTGTATACCAACTGGATCTTGGAGCACACTGCTCACTTCCCAAGGATCCTTCTGACTGTCTTTTGAACTGGGATTAGAGCAAGTACTGAAAGCTGAGCTGCTAATACTCATATTTATTAACCTTGGAAAGAAGTGTCCATCTTTCTGCTTGGAAAAACATAACAATTATGGTAAGTTGTCTGGCATTTGACATAGAATCCCCAAATGTATAATACTGTAGTTGATTAGGCAAGGGCTGGATGCATGCTAGGGTGTCCCTAATACAATTTGTAATTTCCTAAAATGCATGCAGAAAACTATGTGTGGTATTAAGATTCACAACTGTGAAGTATTACAATATGGCCCATTTGAGGGTCTCCACATCCCAGTACGTATGGCATTTGGATTCACAGCTGTGAGGTATTACACTACAGCCCATTTTACACTCTCCAAATGCTAAGTCTTACTGCATCATCAGTTTAACCTAGTGGGAAATGCTGTTGCCGGTTGTAAGGGAGGTAGCATTCTTATTCATCCTCATCTTAGACACTGAAGCTTCCTATCCTAATCTTCTCTGACAGTGCTGCCTAATGTGTGTTTAGGTGAGGTGCAGGGCAGTAAATGCACACAGTCCAGTTGTTTCACATAGCCCTTTCTAAAGGGAAAAAAGCAAGTAAAAATAGAAAAGCTGTTGTTGCTTGGAAAAGTTGCAAAAGGAAATTAGCCACAAACACACACAGAGTATCAATAAGTTCAAATAATCATTCCTTCAACACTTTATGAATTTCAGAGGAATTTGATTTAGGTTCAGTGCCTAACTTGCACATAATTTTTTTTTAAAAAGTAGTTATTAAATTGTTTGAACAACCTTCCAGTGATTATCTTATAGCTGGTTCATATTTCCATGGTTGTCCACCCTCTTGTGAACCTGTAATTTAACTGGGCCAAGTCGAGATGTACAAAATTCTTGAATACAAACTATATTTTAATGGTGGGAAGGACGTCATTCAAACTGTAGTATTAACCATGAGATTTGGTTGCAACTTATTACTGCCCTCCAGAGTGTCGCTTCTATAGGTGTTTCCAATAAATATAATGTTCCCCATTTTAATGTTGTACTGCCTACCCTAAATCATCCTTTTTTACTGGATCAAGAACCTGCATTGGGCTTCTGCTTTCTTAAATCATATTTTATTTTGAAAAATGTCAGTCAGCTGTTTTCAGATTTCAGCAGGATAAATGGAAAGTGACAGAACTCTTGTTTTTAACAACATAAGGCGGTGAGGCTCCAGCTAACTGGGGCAGTAACCTCAAAATTATCCTGTCAACAAGAGGATATTGCCCAAAGAGATGTGGATTTTTAAGGATCCCACAATTTCAGGTATGACTGAAGATTGATTCCAAGGTTGGGGACCATATGGTCTTCCAGATAGATGATGGCAGTTACTGTAAAATACTATCACCACTGGATATGTTGGATAGAGCTGATGGGGAACTGTCATTACAAACCACCGGAGTGGCTACAGGTTTCCCCTTAATGATCTGTTCTAGAATACTGTACCACACCAAGTTTTTGAGATTCCACATTTTCTGAGCTTATCCCCACATCCATATCGTCTTGAAACACACCTTTTAAAATAAAAGCTGAGATTCTCAGCATGCTCAGTTATCCTCTATATACCAAATTTGTAGACCTTCATTATACAGTTACCCTCGATAGCTGCAGATTTGAGTATCCGTGGACAGCAAGCCCACATTGTTCCCTGTGGTGGCACGTGCATGTGGCCACACCACCATTAGGGACAGCTCCCATTGTCCCCAGTGGCAATGCGTGCATGCAGCCATGCCACCATTAGGTACAACGGGACTTAACAAGGGAACTTGAGCATCCACAAATTTGGGGGGGGGGGTGTCCGGAATGGATCCCCCACAGAAATTAAGGCCAACTGTACACAGCAGTGGTAGCACATTCCATACTTTTGGTATATCACTAGTTTCTCTCCCACTCCTGCTCATTATCTGGCATACCCTTCACTTTTCAGCCTCACCTTTGACACGAGAACACACATAGGGTCTTTTCATCCTCTCCATCTTGAACACAGTAGTCTGCTGTCCCACTCACACATGGGAGACCCAGGAGGGAGATGGCTACTCTTTTCTCCCACCTAGGTGTCTTTGTCAAATGGCTAAATAGCCACCCCCTTTCTCTTATGGCCATTAAATGGCTGGGATAATACACCTGCTCTTTGCAACTGGCTTGTGGGCTGGAGTGGGGAGTCACTGCATAAAGAGAGCAGCTCCTTACACAGCAGATTTAAAAAGAATATAGGAACACATAATAATGGGTTACACACGTGACCAACAGAATTCCAGCCAGTATGTTGTAAGTTGGCACGTCACTGGCTAATACTCAACAAAGAAGCTGTAAAAACATGCTGGGCAGATGGAAGTGGTTATTTAATAAGAAAAAAAAATGAAGGCTGACATTCTGTTGGTTAGTCCCAACTAGAGTAGACACATTCAGTCGATGGTTGAATGATGAGTCAACATGTAGGTATATCCCACTGATTCATTGAACTAGTCAGGACTATAGTCAGGATTTAGGTCTAGTTATTTATGTTACTGCAACTTAGAACAACGTTAAAGCCTCTCTCTTTAGTATTTAGATCAGTAATTGCAAAGATGTCAGAGGAGATGCTGAAATGTGTCAGGCGAGACCTGTTGACAGTTGCCTCACATACTTACAAATTTGCATTGTTTACAAAATATGAGCACAATTCTGCATGTTAAACTGAGGTTGATAGTCAGCCCTCCACATTTGCAATGTTGACTTTTGTGGATTTGAATTTTCCCAGATTTGATTAAAATACTTTCTCTAGGAATCTCTAGGTCCTCCAGAGCAACTCTGTAGTCAGGTTCCATTGGAAGTTGACCACAGAGTCATGCTGGAGGATCTAGAGCAGTGGTTCCCAACCTTCTTAATGCCGTGACCCTTTAATACAGTTCCTCATGTTGTGGTGACCCAAACCCATGAAATTATTTTTGTTGCTACTTCATAACAGTAATTAAATAGGTGTTTTCCAATGGTCTTAGGCGACCCCCATGAAAGGGTTATTCGCCCCCCAAAGGGGTCCCGACCCACAGGTTGGGAACCACTGATCTAGAGATTCCTAGAGAGGTGTTCTCTCAGGTTTAAAAAAAGTGTGTTTTTATTTGTGGTTTTTCTCTTTCACAGGGGTCTTGGAGGGCCTACTGTATGCCATTCCCTTCATCTGAAGTTCTCTAAAAGTAGGACTATATGTAACTGCATAGGCCATGTCCCAAATTCATGATACAATTGAATTGACGTATCAGTCATTTCACTGGTGTTCATAATGGAAAGAGGCAAGATATTACCTATATCAGAACAAAACCTCTTATGAAATGGTGACTGGCCATTTGGTTCAGCACCTCTCCACTCTTAAGATAAACACACCCTTGCTTCTGTAGCTCATACAGGGATTACTCACATATTTTACAAGATTATTGTCATGGCTAGGAATGCTTTAAATAAAACTTCTTTAATCAAACTTTTAAATTTAAAAAAGAGCTTCTTGACATTTTGGCTTTTGTAAAATCATAAAGTACCCAGAGCCCTGCCTAGCATTATTACATCTTTTTGTAAGTTCCATACTACTGTTTTGGATTAACTCATTCTATAGAATATTTTTCTGTTCTGGAATAAGTATCACTCTAACTTAATTCTTACCCCACCCTCAAAAGCAACTACAGTATTTGCCTCCCCACCCTAACCTAATTTTAACAACAGTCCACATTTTGCATCAAAAACTTTCAGTTGAAATGGTGAGACTAGCTCAAAAGTGGGAAGAGAGCAGCCACTTTGTAACTGGATTGCCAACTTTATTTCCTGGCATGGCTCTATGGTCTTTAACAGAGGCAATTCAGCAGCTCAATCTTTTTCCATAGCTGAATTTCCTTTTTTAAAGCTGCAGGAGCCCTGACAGAAACAAACAGTAATGAATAGAAGCCATGCACTGCTAGATTTGCTGCAGGATCCCACTATGTGCAAGCCAAGTTTACTTCCTGCTTTTCTTGCTTCTGTTTTCCACTTCCAATGTACTATTCATTCTTCATTAATACAAAGTTGTGGAGGATTTTTTCCCCCATCACTTAAATCAGATTGGCCATTCCTTTAGGTAGCTGGACATCAGAGGACAATGCTCATTTTGAATTAGGACTGCCTACCTGCTTACCACCATTAATGAAACTAGTTTCTGGTCGGAACTCTAGCCAGCAACGTTGAGAGACCACAACTAAGTTGTAGCATGCATAAAGTCTCAGATCTGATCCCTGCAAGTTCTCGTATCACACAGTAAGGCTGCAAAGACCTGGAGATTCTGGAGAGCCACAGCTAGTATCACTGCAAGGTACCAATGATCCAACTAAGTGTAAGTATAAGGCAAATCTCTACATCATTAAGCAGCCCTATTTCAGATTGTTGTGGATGTGGGAATGTGTGGTGAGAAGCTAGGCCAGGTATTAAAAGATGGTGATGGCAGCTGACTAGCCATCATCCTGTATATACTGATAGGCCACTGGGTTTGACACACACACAAAAAAAAAGGAGATGGAGATGGAGTCACCATTGGTACTTAATGGGGCATGAGGCATGGAAGATTACCAGCTCACACCATTATCTCTGCATTAGGTCCTGTGTATGGACCTAGCCCCATTAGTCTATGGGTGGTTGCCTACATTCCTTAGTCCCTGGCTGACTGTTCCCTGGCAGAAAAGAACAGCATTCACTCCCTGTCCAGCTAACAGTGCATGGCGCTAAAGAAGTAACTGTCCCAGCCATTCCTTGGATACACATATAGTAAATGGATGCATTCAGCACTTTGCTCTTTTTCTCAAGGTGACAGGCAGCTATTTTTTAAGCAGGACGTTCTTGTTCCTATTTCATCTGGCCAACAAAAAACAGACTAATTACTTGGAAGGGGGCATCCCCTCCCCTCAATGCTGCATCCCTAACAGATTCCATCATTTCAGCTTCTTCCAAAGGTCAGAATGATCACAGGAAATTCAGCAGTGTGAAGGATGAAAATACAAGATTTTTCAGAGTGTCCTTTCCCTGCTGAACTTATAACTCCATCCACAAAATGCCCTCTCCCTCCCACAACATTTGTAACCATAGTCAAGCAGAGGACAGTGGTGATCAGCTGCTGTCATGACTAGTCCAAGTCAGCACCAGACGTAGGCAAGAAGGGAGCACAATGAAAACATTCCAGTGTTGCCCTCAAGATTGTTGCACCCTCTGTGCAGCTGCATAGGGGTGATTGGAATCAGGGACTGGATGTAGAATCTGCCAGATTCTCCCGCTCCCCTTTTTCCTGCTTCTTCTCACGAATGCTGAATTCCTGGTTGGCTTGCAGCTCTGTGGGTTGCACTGACTCACTCTCTTTTGGAGTCTCTTTCAAGTGGCACTTCTGGTGCTTCACCAGCACTCCTCTCTGCCTGAACCTTCTCCCACACTCAAGGCAGCGATAGGGTTTTTCTCCCGTGTGAATGCGCTGGTGCGTAATAAGATCAGAGAGCCTGGTGAATCTCCTCTCACATTCGTCACAGGGGTAAGGCTTCTCTCCCGTGTGGATTTTTTGGTGTCTAGTAAGATCAGAAGGATAAGCGAACCTCCTGCCACATACTTTGCAGGAGAATGGCTTCTCCCCTGAGTGGGTTCGCTGGTGAGAGACTAAGTTTGAATGCTGGATGAATCTTTTCCCACACACCCCACATGCATGAGGCTTTTCCCCTGTGTGGATCCTCCGGTGGGTTGTGAGAGAAGAAGAGGAAACAAAGCGTTTCCCACAGTCAGCACAGGCATAGGGTTTCTGGCCCATGTGATTACGCTCATGGATCTTAAGGGCTGACTGATGGCTGAAGCATTTCTGGCAGTATGAGCAGCGGTATGGCTGTTCCCCTGAATGGCTTCTTTGATGACTGACCAGGTATGCCCGCTGGCTGAACGTGTCTCCACACTCAGAGCAGATGTGGGGTTTCTCCCCTGAGTGGATTTTCTGGTGTCTCGTAAGATGAGACAGTTGGCTAAAGCTTTTGCCACACTCAACACATAGGTATGGTTTTTCTCCCGTGTGAACATTCAGATGTTTAGCCAGGTCTGAGGGACGTGTGAAGCTTTTGCCACATTCAATGCAGAGATGGGATTTTTCTTTCTTTTGGAATCCCTCAGATGATGGAAGGACCTCCTCCTCCTCCTCCTGGGACTCCTTGGATTCATGCTGTTCCTCAGTCCTGCTTGCAATAATGGGATCTTCAGGGTAAAAAAACAAATCACAACATTATCCCAGGGACCACTATGAGGATAGGATAAGAGCAAAAGCTTCTCTATCTCTTATCGCCCGGCCTGACCCTACCTGGCAATCTTCAGATGTGCTGGACTGGAACTCCCAGTTCCCCAGCCACAGGGAGTAACAGTTCAAAGCTTCTGGAGAGTGCCAAGTTAGGAGAGACTACTCTAGTTCAAGACACCACTACAACAGGGATTGTACTGTAACTGTACAGTCCTCCAGATGCTGGACTGCAACTCCCATCAGCCCTAACCACTATAGACAATAAAGAGGAATGCTGGGAGTTTTAGTCCCAATAACATCTGGAGTGCTACAAAATTCCCACCCATACATTACATAAAACATATACACTTCCACACAACAATCAGAGTAGAGATAGCCATACACATGGCTATGGATCTAGAATTCTGTAGTAAGACTAACACATATCCGCAAAGAAGCATCTTCATTCAGTTGAAGAACTATGTGAGTTTACACACAAAAATGCTTTGCATGATTCTCATTCATTGTTTTATTATTTGATTTAGAGTTGCTTCTGGGCCCAAGGCCCTTAAAGAGTCGTACAATAACCAAAAATCCATGCAGCAATCATTATAAAATAACAACATATTTAAAAAATAAATAAATCAGCATACATATTTGATGTTTAGATTGCAGGATGTTTTGCTAAAGGATCAAGAGCAATGATCAAATCTGTGGAAAAGGTTTAAAGCTTTATTGCCAACTTGCACAGAAAAAGATATATGGCAAGGATACAAAGAAAGCAGTTGGACAGTCTCGTGTTTTCTGTTCAGCTGCTGGGAGCCCTGGTACAGCAGCAGAAAGATCCCCTCACTGGCCCACAAATACACAGTTCCACCATAGTCCGTGTTGACACTCACTCAGCACAGCCCACAGAGCCTTATTTATACATGCAAATCCCCTTGGTCTACGTGTAATTCTGCACTTCTGTCCTAATTAGTGCATCTGTGTCTCTATACCTTATGGCAGGTCATCCATCATACTTGTCTTTGGAGGTCATATGCCCAACTCTTATCAGCTGTCCTTGGACATCTCCTCAGGTGCAGATGTTTATGCCAACTGAAGCCTGTGCAGGTTTTCTGTGCAAGTTGGCAATAAAGCTGTAAACCTTTCCCATAGGTGTTGTCATTGCTCTTGATTCTAAAAGAACTTCTCACTTTTGGCAAAAGAAAGGAGGACAAGAGCAAAATCCAGTTCTGTTCTCAAAAGGTTGATTAAAGCAGACGAGTTTAACCATTTGCTGAAGTTAGCTTGGAAACCAGTTAGACTCAGTGATGAATGATCTTATGTGAAGCCTCTCATTTAACAAACTAGAACTGAGCTGCCATGTTGTAAGTGGAAGTTTCCAAGAAATTTTCAGTTATCATCTGTACACATAGAGAATTACGTTGGGCTGCTTATACCTTGAGTTTATGCAACTATTGTAAAATATGTTTGCATAATTCTGGGGAGAGCCAACACAGTGCAGTGGTTTGAGCATAGGACTAGAACTAGCGTTCACAATTCAATCCCCTGCTTGGCCATGGAAAACCACTGGGTGACCTTGAGTGAGTCACACATTCTCAGCCCCAGAAAACTCCATGATAAGTTCACCTTAGGGTCACCATTAGTCAGAAATGACTTGAAGGCACACAACAACAATATAATTCTGGGGGAACCTCAAAGGATAATTCTTGCAGTGAACAGCAGGAGTCTGTCTTCACTTCATAGAACCATGTAGTGAGGCAAAAGCTGAACTAGTACTAAGTGGAGACCACAGCAACACAAAAAACATGGAATTGGTCCAGAAGGATGCTATATGGTTAATAGAAGAATCATGTTCATTAGAACTAATATGGGAAGTAAACCAAATATGTCCTTACCCAATGAATTATCCTGCCTTCTCGGCTCATTGCCAAGCTGCCTCGGCCTGGCATCCAATGGAACTCTTTGTGCTTCTGAAAAATCCACAGCCACTTCTTGGAACAGCTCAGTCCCCTGGAATAACAATGGAAGTCTAGTAAACAGTCTTAGGCAAAGGGTGCATTTTCCTTATATCAATGGCTTCTTGATCCTTAACATGCCATTAGAACACAAGGAGAGATGTGTTGGATCAGACTAAAGTCCCATCTAGTCTAACACTTTTTTGTTCAATGGTCAACCAGCTAATTATGGGAAACCCATAACCAGAACAGGAACATAATAACAACCTCCAGCTCATAGTTCCCAGAAACTGATATTGATAGGCATGCTGTATCTGGTGCTGGTGAGAATACTTATCCATCCTGATTTCTAGCCATTGATAGCCTTGTCCTATAAGGATGTGTCTAATCACCTTCTAAAGTAACTGAAGTTACCAAACATCACTATTGACCTTATCACACTAGACAAATCCCACTCAGAAACGGGATTTAAAAAATAGAAAAAATCAGATGACGTTTCTTCTAAACAGCAATAACGCGAAAATAAAGCGAACGGAAAATGGACAAAAATGCACCTTTTTACTTTCGGGAACTTCCCAAAAATAAAAAGGTGTCATTTTGTCAATTTGCCATTCACTTTATTTTCGTGTTATTGCTGTTGGGTGCAAACGCATCTGAAAAACTCCCACATTTGCGTTCCCCCTACTTTTAAAACCCCATTTCTGAGTGGGATTCGTCTAGTGTGATAAGGTCCTATGTTTTGTGTCAATGGATTACATTATTGAGCTATGCACTGTGTGAAGAAGTATGTCCTTTTGTTTGTCCTGAATCTCCCACCGAACAGTAACTGGATCAGATGGATATTATGGCTTGACTGAGAATAGCAAGTTTGGAAGTTCTAAGTAGTGCAAGAGGAGATACAAAGATTTGAGCATCCAGAACCGAGTTTATCTATCTGTCCCCTAATCCCGAGGATATGGGCCCAGAGAATGAATGAATCTTTCTCTCTCTCTCTCTCTCCATCCATCTATCTTTTCTCATCCATTCTGTGGGGCTGCAATGTAAAGTCTCAGTTTCAGACATTCTAAACAAGTATAGAAAGATGAAATGCAAGTGAATTGTGTTCTTTAGCTAGTCTTGAATGTTCATAGTCACTCTTAAGACTCCTTCTAAAAGACAAGGAGTGCAACAAGACTGGTAGAAACATGTGAAGCCACCACCTCCTATTCTTCATGCTGAGCATCTCCACATTTCCAACGAGGTATTCAGCAAGTACTGAGTGAGAGTATAAAATTGAAATATAATTTTTGTGTCTGGTATAATTGCTTGCCCATTTCAGAAAGCACAGTTCCACCTTTGCAAATGCATACTGCATGGATATTTTTGGTATATGTTACAGCTATAAACTATATTCCTTATATCAGTGACATCTTCAGCTCTAAAATGCCATTAGAATTCAAGGACAGACCAAAGTCTCATCTAGTCCAGCATTTTTGTTGTTGTTGTCCAACAGCCACCAGCTATTATCTATGGGAAACACACAGCTGGAATAGGAACACAGTTGCAACCTTCTGTTCATAGTTCCCATCAACTGATTTTTTTTTAAATATAAAAAATATATATGAGTTTTGAATGAAAAGGAAATACTAAGAAGTTACTTTGGTGGATCTTGTCATTGACCCTATGAATATTGATTTGCCTACCAGAAACAATTCATTTCAAAGGAGCCCTGGACTTCATGTGCCACCAAGCACAGTGCACCCCACCCAAAGATGTTCCCTTAGCCGAGGACCTTTTTGAGGGTGCAGTGTTCCTGATGAGACACGACCAGTTTCCACCCAAGATGAGAGAAATTGAATATAATCTCTTCATTGGAACTGCCAGTAGTGGCTAGTCAAAGGCTCAAAATGAGTACTAACATAGTTAGTTAATAAGAAATACATTTGTTTGCCATGCCCTTTTTTTTCTGTTTCTTATCTGATCATCTGTTGCAGTTGTTTTCACAGTCACCTCCTTGACATGGCTGTCTTGAAAAGCTAAGGCTACAAAGCAGGAAAACCAGCCATGGGAGAGAAAAGGGTTTGGTGTTTTTAAAAAATGGTTGTTATAATTGTTAGTAAAGATCATTTCCCCCTCTCTCTTCCCAGTGGGAAACTGAAGTACAGTGGGCCCTTGGTATCTGCTGGAGTTTAATTCTAGGACTGACCGCCCCCTTGCCTTGGGGATACCAAAATCTGTGAATGCTCAAGTCCCATTAAATATAATGGCATAGTGAAATAGTGTCTCTTATATAAAAAGGCAAAATCAAGGTTTCCTTTGGGAAGTTTGTATATTTTAAAAATATTTTATCAAGCCATGGATGCTTGAATCCATGGATAAAAAAATATGTGGATATGGAGGGCCAACTGTTGTTCAACTGTAGTAGGCTCCTTCCCACACCCTTTAAAATATGTTGAAAGGGCCGGGTGACCAGATGTCATAATTGCAAGGGAGGACAAGGCAGCGCAAAATGTAGGGCATTCAATAAAAATGTAGGGCATAAGGACAGAAGGTTGGAATGTAGGGCATGTCCTGGAAAAGGAGGACAGTGAAAGCATATATGACACCCAACAATGGCATTCTATTTCATGCATAGAGACAGTGCTAGAGTTGCTGCATTGAAAAGTGGAGGTAGCTCCTGTACCCTTTAATGGTTGTGTAGAAGAGGGAATTTCAACAGGTGTTGTTTGTTACCTGGTTGCTTGACAAGGAACCCCTGCCAAGATTCCCAGTTCTACACAACCATTAAAGGTACCAGAGCCCTCTCCAGCTTTCAGTCTAGCAACCCTAAATGAGACAGATAATCAGACAAATGACACAAAAGTCCAAAGTCTTTTGCTCTGCTGCCCCTAAGAATTATTCACCTCTTCTTCCCGCTGCTCGCCTTCCTGCTGTCTCAGGAGGAAGCCTTCAGCCAGGGCCACAGCTTGGGCACAGGTCTCTGGGCTGCGTTCCCTGACCTGACTTTGGATTTCCTGTGGCAGAATGGTCAGGAATTGCTCTAGAATCAGCAGCTCTATGATCTGCTCTTTCGTACGACTCTCTGGCTCCAGCCAGCAATGGCAGAGTTCCCGCAGGCAGCTGCAGACCTCACGAGGGCCCTCAGCTTCCTGGTAGCAAAACTGCCTGAAGCGCTGGCGATGTATCTCTGTGCCAATGGAATTTCCTTGCAGGAAGGCAGCCTTCACCTTCCCGTAATCAATTTTGTCTCTGGAGTTCAGGCGGATAGCGGCTTGCTTGGCTTCAGGACTGAAGGCAGGCGTCAGTCGAGTCACTGCGTCTCTCCTAGGCCACTGGCAAATCCCAAACACTCTCTCAAAAGTGACCAGGTCATCCCAAGATGCCAGTTCGGGCAACTGTGGGCTTCCCCATCTCACCGGAGAGGACTGCATGGTCTTCAAGAAATCCTGCCACTGGGATTCCAGGCGGTGGGGTATGCCTTCCTGTCTCGGTACTGTCCAGCAAGGTAGTTCTCGGATGATCCCAGACTGGATGGAAAAAATGTCTCTTCCTGTTCCCTCCAAACCCTCAGTTGGGCCTTCTAGGGCTTGCTTCTCCATTTTCACTACGGGACTCACCCTCTTGTCAAACTTTCCCTGAACTTGGAGACCCAGGGTTGCCAGCACCTCCTGCTATGACTATGAAGCCATTTTATCTCCCTGGAGACAGGTTTATGCCTACTTGCATTGGGATATCTGCCACTATACTGTTTTCTCACTCAGAAGCCTCTCTTTTTTCTCTTCTTTCTCTATTACCACTTGATATACCCTTCTGGCAGCTCACAGGGCACGTGGATTTCAACACCTGAACAGTCACTATCGGGGCTAGAGTTCCTCTTCATTTACCTGGAGCTTGTTCCTGAAAAGAAAAAGAAGGTAAATTAGCTTGAGAAAGGATGACTAGTCATCAAATTATATTTATGTCTTGTCTTGACAGACTAACAAAGACAGGTTAAGATATTTTAAACATGGCAGTATCCACACCACATTAACACCAAAATATATATAGGATGACCCTGCACATTTAAAAATGTACTAATTATGGCAGAACAAAGTTAAAATACATGGTGTACTAACAAAGATGTGAATACTACAGCTCAGTTTGCTATTGCTTTTGTTGTTATGTGCCTTCAAGTCACTTCCAAATTATGGCAACCCTAAGGCAAACCTATCATAGGATTTTCTTGGCAAGTTTCTTTAAAGGAGATTTGCCACTGCCTTCCCCTGGGGCTGAGAGCATGTGACTTGCCCAAGGTCACCCTGTGGGTTTCCATGGCTGAGCAGGGATTTGAACCCTGGTCTCCCAGTGTCCAAGACCAGTGCCCTAACAATTACATCAGGACAAATTTATGAAGCCACTATGTGAATTATAAGAACAATATACTGTACCATAAATATACTGTCACTGTTATATAACAATATCACACTTGCACATTCTAACTACTGCCCTCCCAATTGTTTTGCATAAGACCTAAAAATGGGTAGGATAAGATAAGTAATTATTTATGTATCAAACGGTACTGCTAATTTTGACTACTTCTGGGTTTTCAAACTGGGGTGAGATCCCCAGGGGGAGCGCAAGTCTTTAGGCCCATTCCAAGTCACCACTTCTTCTTCCCCCTCCTTTCCCATCACTACTTCAGTTCTTGGGACAAGATGCTGCTGTTATGAATATAGTGATGTATATTAATGAACATACATGACACTAAACAAACAAAATATTTTGATTCACATATTACATTGAGGCAGGGGCTCACAAAGGGGGTCACAAGGGTATAATGTTTGAGAACCACTGGACTACTTTGACTGCACAACACTTTTGCTTAACTGATACTACAAATCATTAGATTAGTGTTATAGAAATTGGAAGCCAGTGGGTAAAGCTGGCCTTTACTTGTTTATTGCATCAGTACCCCAATCCTCCTCCACAGTTGTGCCTTCCTCAAGTACAACTGCAAAGGGAGGGGGGGCACCATTGGTTGTTCCTCCGCAGACAGCAAAATACCTTGGGATTGGCACAGATGGTGGATTGTTTGTGTAGCAACAACTAATGCTCCGATTAAATTCCACAATGGGTTTAATTCAGTAAGAGCCTATAACCCGTTGACGAGAACAAGGAGAGCCTACCATACAGCTCAAAGGAAATCAAAGCAATTCAGCTCAGTTAAGGGAGCAGAATTGGGATGACGATTTAGTTAATGTCCATGCAAGGATATTCAGTAGGTTCTTTAAAAAGTAAAAAAGAAGAAGAAGAGCTAACACCACATCTGGGGAGCCACATCCTATCAATTTAAAGCTCCTAGGACCTGGTCCCAGACAAGAGAGCTCTGACTAACATTACTCAGTGACGAAGAGAAATGCATGCTTGCTTTTGGGGAAGAGTCACAACTCAGGGATAAAGCAGGTGTTTGCATGCAGAAGGTTCCAGATTCAAGTTTTTGGCATCTCTACTGGAAAGGGACAGAAGATAGGCAATGGAAAAGACCCATGTCTGCTTGAAGTCCTGCCAAGCAGCAGAGGCAATGCTGGGCTAGGTGGATAAAGAGGGGTCAGAGTTCCTTCCTGGCTGAAAATGAAGGTCTGGCAACAACAACAACAACAACAACAACAACAACAAGCTCCAAACAACCTGTCTGTAAGAATGAGGGGTGTGGACTGTCCTTCTACCCATTTTGGTCTTGTAGAATCTGACTCATTGACAATAGGGACTAAGAGGTTTGATTAAACTAACTGTGGTTAGGAGATAAGTAACGCTTTAGTTTCTTTTTTAAATTATTCACTGGAATTCTCTATTGTGGTCCGCATTATGTATCGTTATATTTACTTAGCTGTGTAGCAGAGATGTTAAGAAACCTTGATACGAAACAAGACACTGGCAAGAGTATCCTGTGCACATTGCACTGGCGCTCCCTAGCCGCTCTCCCAAGGCACAATGGGACTCAGACACAAGAAACATTAGTCCTATTGTGTACCAGTTGTAATGTTCAACAGTAATTTTGCCAGCTCTCCTGCATAGTAACATTACTGGGTACGGATTACGAAGGCGCAAGTCCCCAACAGGATTCCAAACTATGGGAACAACTCATGGCAGCAAGCAAAAGCCTACCAAATGAATGTGTGGATGGGCCTTTTGCCTACTCAGTCTATTCCAACTGCACACATGCTCTGTGTCAGGGTGACCAGACGTCCTGTTTTTCCAGGACATGCCCTACATTCCAGTCCAGGAGGAATTCCAAAAAGTCCACCATTTTGAGCATGACTAGGAAGCATGAGTATATATTTCTCTTAGTGTTTCTAGCTTTTATTTTGTAATGCCCTACATTTTGCAGTGCTTTGCCCCTCCTTTGCGATTAGGACA
>NC_056523.1:158101632-158195419 GCF_019175285.1 Sceloporus undulatus | reverse complement strand
TCTGGTCACCCTGCTCTGTGTGTGTGTGTGTGTGTGTGTGTGTGTGTGTGTGTGTGTGTGTGTGTGTGTACAACACTTCTCAACTATTGCTCCAGAGCCTCTTGTCTGTGGAACACCAGACACCAAATGTTCTGAATGTCTCTGCTGAGAGTGACAATTTTATCACTCCCAGACATCTAGGGAGGAGGAGGAGGCCACAGGGGTGTGAAGGCTTCTGTAGCAGCAGTTGCTACTGAGGGTTTCTTTTCTCCTTTCTTTTTGGTTAGATACAGTAACAACCCCCCCCCCTTTTTTTTTTTTCCAGAACAGAGCTGTTATTGTCTGAGGGGAAAAGAGCCACCAAGAGCAGCAGGTTAAGCATGCAGAGGCCTTAATTGGCTCAGGAGTTAAATAGGCTTCTGCAAAGCAGCAGGAGAGCCAAGGTGGCCTGCCAGGCTGGCCTCTTCCCCTGTCGCCCCCCATCTCTTCATAGGCCACCAAGTTGATAAGGAAGATGCTGAGGGGGAAGGGTCTTTCCTCCACCTTTCTAGTCTGCAAGGGATGCATCCACACTGGAGAAATAATGTGGTTTGACACCGCTTTCACTGGCCTGGCTCAAGGATATGGAGTTCTGGTGCCACAACAAACTGCAATTCCCAGAAAACAGTGTCAAACCACATTATTTCTCCAGTGTGGATGCAGGCAAGGTCTGAGGGACTCTTCCTCCCTTGGCTAGTAGGCACTGAATGGATGGAAGACGGGATGGTTTTTCAGAAAGGTGTGTGTTGTGTGTATTTTATGTGTGAAGGAAAGGGACAGTTGGGAGAAAAGCCCCATTTAGGGGTCTTCCTCTTCTCTTAAAAAGGTGATCCTCTTCCCTTTTTTGCAATCCTTCAGGGCTTAAACGCTGCATCCAAAGTGTACAAACAATCCAGTTTGATACCACTCTAATTGCCATGACTCAGTAGTGTGGAAGTTTGGGAATTAGTTTTGTGAGGCATATTGCCTTCTCTGTGAGAGACCCCTAATGCCACAACTAATTACAAACCTCACAACATTGTGACATAGCACTTAAAGTGGTGTCAAACTGGATTATTTATGCAGTGTGGATACAGCCAAAGGGGAGGGGGAAGCCTCTCCTATTCTCCAAAGAAGTAGATGGCCAAGCTGCATCCATGCTGCTGAAATAATCCGGTTTGTCACTACTTTGGTCCAAAACGCACTGTGAAAACAATCCAGTTTGAGACTGCTTCAATGCCAGTGTCAGAGAGTTCGGGTGCCACAACAAACTACAATTCCCACAATTCCCTACTAGGCCAGGGCAGTGAAAGCGGTCTCAAACTGGATTGTTTCTGCAGTGTATTTTGGACCTATAAATGCAGAATAGAGAATTCTGGGAATTGTAGTTGGTTGTGCTTGTACAGCCAATTCCTAGGATTTTATAGCATGGAGCCAGGGCAGTTAAAGTGGTGTCAAACCTGATTAATTCCGCAGTGTGTATGTAAAAGTAGTAGTAGTAGTAGTAGTTGTAGTAGTGATGGCTTCTACGGTCCAAAACACACTGCAGAACTAATCCAGTTTGAGACCGCATTCACTGCCGTGGCTGAGTGCCAGGGGATCCTAGGAATTGTAGTCCATTGTGCAATTGGATAGAGAAGAATGGAGCCAGGGCTGTTAGAGCGGTCTGAAACTGGGCTATTTCTGCAGTGTGCTTTGGAGCTGATCATTCTCCAGGTCCCTGGAGGGGGCTGAAGCCAGGTGCCCCTTCCTCCCTGGGGCAGGCTTGGCAAACTCCGATTACTGCTTCGTCTGATGATGCATCGTGATTCTTTTATAGGGGGGGGGCTGTCTTTGCGTGGTACCTGGACTTTGCTTGGCTCCGGGGCTGGAGGACAAAGGGAAGAAGAAGAAAGAAGGGAGCAAAGAAGGAGGAGGAGAAGGAGGAGAAGAGGCAGCCCTGGAAAGCCTGGCAGCCTACCTTTTGCAGTAAGAGAGAGAGAGGCTCCCCTGCCAAGCTCGCCTCTGGGACCCTCCCTGCCACCCACAGGGACCCCCCACTTCTCCCTCTCTGTGCCAGCCTCCTTTGTGCACAGATGCCCCCCAAACTCACCGGTGCCTCCGGCCCCTCCATCTGCAGGCAGCTTGCCCCCTTCCCTCCGCCTCAGAGTCTTCGGAGCCCCGGGCTTTTAATCCCAGGCAGCAGGCGGAGAGGGATGCAGCCCTGGGCAGCAGCAGCAGCAAAGGGGCATCCCTTCCTTCCCTGCTCTGCCTGGCCTTCCTGGGCCTCTGCTGGGGCTGCTGCTGCTGCTGCTAAGCCGGCTTAAGGCTCCCTCCTCTCCTCTCCTCTCCTTTCCTCTCCTCCAGGAGGCTCCCCGGGGAACCAGGCCCCCAGAGAGAGGCAGGCCAGGGCCAAGGAAAAGCTATTGGAAAGGGCCATCCCTGCTGCTCAGCCAGGCTCTGAAGGGAGGGCAGGCAAAGACACGGAGGACGGAAAAGAGAAGCTAGAGACACCCACAGAAACATAAAGCCATGCTCCTCAGCCATGCTCAAAAGGGAGGACAGGCAAGAAGAATGGAGGGCACTGCAAAACAAATGTCCAGGCACCCTAAAGATGGAGGGCGTTCAAGGAAAATGGAGGACAAGGCAGGCCAAAAGGTCAAAACACTGCTCTAAATATACATTCCTGATTCTTAGTCATGCTCAAGATGGGGGACATTACAAAACAATAGCTCAAAGCACTCTTTATAAACTTCTGCTTCTTAGTCATGTTCAAGAGGGAGGACACTCAAGAAAAATGGAGGACACTGCACAACAAAAGCTAAAAAACCCCATAAACATATAAATTCATACTTCTTAGTCATGCTCAGAATGGAGAATATTCAAAAAGAATGGAGGACATTGCAAAACCTCAGACTCCCCCACGGTTCCCCATGGGCAAAGCAGGAAAAATGCCGTCCTGACGAGAGAGTATGGCCATCTTTTAGGCAGGCAGCAGGTTTACAGAGGTGTGAAAGGATAAGGGATAGAGAAATGTGGCCACCCGCTGTGAAGAGATGTGGCTCAAAAAATACTGGCAGCACAGCTGCTCTGGGTGTCTGTTACTTCAGAGATATAATTCCAGGTAATACCTGTGCCTACCTGCAAAATTTAAAGATTGATTGGACCCCTTCCCAGCTAAGCAAAATACCTCTCCCATCCTTACTACGACCCACCTCAATCCAGGGACGTAGCCAGGATTTTAGGAAGGGGGGGGGCCAGACTAAGTGCCACCATTATAATGGGGCTTGGGAGCAGCAGTGCAGCAGCACGCACCATTCATTTTTCTAATGGAAGGGGGGGTCTGGACCCCAAGAACCCCCCCCTTGGCTACGTCCCTGCTCAATCTAAGAGAGGAAAGGGACATTTTTCCCTTCATGTTTTGTGCAAGGCTGTGTTTCCTGAGCGATAATATCAGGGACTGCATCCCAGCAGTTGTCAGGTCCACCCCTCCTCCTTTCTCTCTTTCGCTGATCCTCCTTTCTTTGAAAACAGCCAGCCTGATTTTCCCAGAAGATTTTCAGAGGGTTTCTAGAAGCTACTCACTTGTCTGAGATCGACAGAAAATGTCATCTTAATATCACTGTTTGGTATCTCAAACCATTTTTCCTAGTGGTAGGTGTCAATCATAGGTGTAGCAAGTAGAGAGATGGGTTTTAGTGTAACTAATTTCTGTGGCTGCTCCACAATTAGTGGGTTCAAATGATTCAGCAAAATTTGAAGCAGCATATTTTGACAACAAACTTGAAAGGCTTTATCAAGTTGCCTCTTGAATATGGTACACCTCTAATTCAAAATATGACGTTATCCTCAACAGATGTGTAATATTTATGTTGCTGTTTTTATTCTGTTGGCACCTTAGGATTGGCTGCCCAAAATACCCTAAAGGCACCAAATCCTACCTGATTTTGGAAGCTAAGCAAGGTCAGCCCTAGTGAGGACTTGGATGGGAGACCACCAAAAAATACCAGGTGCTGTTGGCTATATTTCAGAGGAAGGAACTGGTAAAATCACCAGTAGAAAGTAAAAGGAGTTATGTTGGATCTGTCCAGACATCTGCCTAACCCTGCATAGTGTGCATAGTAGTCCACACTCTCTCTTCCTGTGCCCAGAAGTGCAATGATCCACATGAGATATAACGGGTCGCCTCAGTAGTCAACACAATATGGAAAGGCTGAGAAAGCAGGGAAATTTCCAAGTTAGAATCCATGAAATAGTACAGGCTGGCTTATTCCCCAGTCATGGCAGTTGGTCTCAGGATCTGTACAAAATAATTATGTGGACTAACTTGGCTTTTTGAAAAAACCCAGTAGACCACAAGTTTGAACATGAGTCAACAGTGTGATGCAGCAGCTAAAAAAGCCAATGTGATTCTAGGCTGCATCAATGGAAGTATAATGTCTGATTCTAGATCGAGGGAGTAATAGTGCCACTCTATTGTGCTCTGGTCAGGCCCCACCTGGAATACTGTGTCCAGTTCTGGGCACCACAATTCAAAAAGGACATTGAGAAACTGGAGCGTGTCCAAAGGAGGGCAACTAAAATGGTGAAAGGTCTGGAAACCATGCCCTATGAGGAACGCCTTAGGGAGCTGGTTATGTTTAGCCTGGAGAAGAGATGATTAAGGGGTGATATGATAACCCTGTTTAAATACTTGAAGGGATGTCACATTGCTAGCTTTTTTTCTGCTGCTCCAGAGACTAGGGACCCGGAGCAATGGATGCAAGCTACAGGACAAGAGATGCCACCTCAACATTAGGAGGAACTTCCTGACAGTAAGGGCTGTTTGACAGTGGAACACACTCCTTCCTCAGAGTGTAGTGGAATCTCCCTCCTTGGAGGTCTTTAAGCAGAGGCTGGATGCCCATCTGTCACAGGGGGTGCTTTGATTGGGAGTTCCTACATGGCAGAATGGGGTTGGACTGGGTGGCCCTTGTAGTGTCTGCCAACTCTATGATGCTATCCATTTTTAAGATGAATTTTTTTCTCAACCTGTGCTTTTTCCAGAGCCTCCAGGCATGGTTTCACAGGGTGATGGCAAGCCTAGAACTGCAGTTGGCCCTCCACATTTGCGGCTTCAATTTTTGCAGCTTTATTTGTGGTTGATTAATGCATTCTCTCTAGGAATCTCTAGGTCCTCCAGCACAACTCTGTTAGAACCTAGAAGTTCTTAGAGAAAACACTTCTGTAGGAATTTGTAGGTCCTCTAGTGCAATTCTATGATCACCTTCTGACAGATGTTGACCATCGAGTTGCACTAGAGGGCCTGGAGATTCCTAGAGAGGTGTTCTCAGGTAAAAATAATATACACTCATCCCTCCATATTTGCAGCTTTGATATTTGAAGATTTGATTATTCACAGCTTTGATTAATATGTTCTCTCTAGGAATATCAAGGTCCTCCAGTGCAACTCTATGGTCAACTTTAACTAAAAGTCCTACTGAAAGACCTAAAGATTCCCAGAGAGAATGCTCCACTAGGCCTTTGTAGCTTCTCCAGTGCGTTCTATGGTCAGTGTCTGTTGAACGTTGACCACAGAGTTGCACTGGAGGACCTAGAGATTCCTAGAGAGGTGTCCTTCAGGTGAAAACATGGTGTTATTGTTATTTTTGGTTTTTCCATATTCGTGGGGGTCTTGTGCCCCAACCCTAGCGAACATGGAAGGACAAGTGTGTGTGTGTGTATATATACACATTTAATTTGTGGTTTTTCCATTCACAGGGGTATTTCATTCCAAACCCAGTGAAAGTAAACAGACCTCTATACAGGCCATGAGCATGTCCACACTGCAGAAATAAAACAGTCTGACACCACTTTGACTACTGTGGCTCTATCCTGGGGATTGTAGTTTGTTGAGGCACCAGAGCTCTCTGACAGACCAGGCTGAATACCTCCACCAAACTACAAATCCCAGGATCACCAAGGATAGTCCTGTAACAGTTAAAGCAGTGTAAAAGTGCTTTGTTTCTGCAGTGTGGCAGCTCTCAATACCGCTTGGCTAAGAAGCCATTCCCCATAAATCATTGTTACTAGAAGTTGTAGAACTACTCAGGGAAACGGTGAAACTGGGTAACAAAACTACACTCCTTCTGTGAACTTTCAGTGGTTTTCAACCTTTGGGCCTCCAGATGTTTTGGACTTCAGTTCCCAGAAGTCCCAGTCAGTAGGTTCTTTGGTCAGGAATTCTGGGAGCTGAAGTCTCAAAAATCTAGAGGACCAAAGGTTGAGAACCATTACAAGGCTTAGATGCTTCCTTCTCCTCCCGAGGACACGGCTACTCGCACCGCGAGCTGCGCAAGCGCTTCCTTCTAATTGAGACCCAGGGAACTACAACTCCCAGCATGCATCTTTCTAAGAGACGCAGTAACGTCCTCCCTCCCCGCCTTCTCCTGATACATCATGGGGTCCGTGATTTAACCACTCCTTTTTATTGACCGTAACCTTCCGCAATCAAGGAGTGAGAAATATAGTCCCGCTCAAAAAACACAGGCGAGCTAGAACTAACGACGTGAGGATTAGACTTCATTCCCTTTTTTCTTTCCCCAGGGATGCCCAGAGTGCGGCGCGAGGGGAGCTTTCTTCATCGGGACTCTTTTTTTGGGAGCACTTCCGGGAGGCAATGCGGCGGAAGGGCTTCCGTCCCGCGGAGGGAGCCTATATAAGAAGGGCAGCGGAGAGCCGGATCCTCTTTCGCCTCCTCAGCGTCGAAATGGTGGGTAGCGCACGCGCCGCAGGAGGCCGGCGGTGGGCCAGAAGGAACCATGGGGCGCGAGGGGGGGGGGTGGTCCATTGGGAAGGGAAGCCTTCCATGGAGGAAGGGGGCGGCGGTGGTCCTCCAGGGCATTCCTGTGGAGCCTTCTAACCGGGCTTGGGGCGGAAAGAGGCAGGGGTCGCCGCCATTTCCCCTTCCATATATCTCCCGAGTCTTGTAACGGATCGCCCCCCCTTCATTTTCGTTGAGAGAATTAGCCCTGCGGGCGCAGTCGGCCTTTAGGCTCCGTTGGGGGCGGACAGTCGTCTCCCGCCTCCTGGCAGCGTGGATGATGGAGGGAGCAAATGGCGGCTGAGGACTTGAGGAATGGCGCCTGCCTGAGGTTTTTCTTTTCAAGGGCCATTTCTAGCCCGCAATCCAAGCCCCCTCCCCCGTGACAGAGGGCCATCCAGCCTCTGCTTAAGGACCTCCGAGGAAGGAGACCCCGCCACTCTCCATTGAGGGGGGAGTGTGTCCCACTCCCAGGCCAACAGGCAGGAATCATGGGAGCTGATGCTCAAAACACCTGTATTTTCCAAATCTTGATGGCATTCCTCTACAAATCCTTTTGTTTCTAAACAGACGAAGAAGAGAAGGAACAACGGCCGTGCCAAGAAGGGCCGTGGGCACGTCCAGCCTATCCGCTGTACCAACTGTGCCCGCTGCGTCCCCAAGGATAAGGCTATTAAGAAGTTTGTCATCCGGAACATCGTAGAGGCAGCCGCCGTCCGAGACATCTCCGAAGCCAGTGTCTTTGACTGTAAGTACTTTCCAGCACCACGTATTACAGTGCGCCCACCTTATACATGGGTGTGCCTTATGCGGCTTTCAGCATACACTGAAAACCATGCTGGGAAAAGGGGCAGTGTGCCCCATAAGGAGTAATGGCACACACGCATCGCCACGCCACCACATGCACCAGCTCCAGAAGTCTGGAATGACCTGCTGGAAGAGATCTGCCATCTAACATCTTTGGAGGCCTTTAAGAAGGCAATAAAAACGGATCTCTTCCAGCAGGCCTTCCCAAATTGACCTCCTCTGAATGTTCACTCTCCAGTTGGGAATTGTCGTTTTTAATGCTATTTTAAGGTAGGAGGGAGGTAGGGAATTGGATTTTATATGTTTTCCTATGCTTTTACTTGTGGTTTGTTGTGTTTTATTTTTATTGTTCTTATGTTTGTTGTTACCCGCCTCGGTCCAATACAGGGAGAGGCGGGATACAAATAAAATAATATTTGTTTGCAAAGTTTATTTGACAGAATGAAAAAATGAACATTTATCTTGATCAGAAATCTTTTTGGTTAGTGTAATTCAAGATCTTATGAAGAAATTTCCTTCGGCCACCATAACCCTGAAAGACACAAACAGGAAAAGACAGTATTATTATTGTTGTTATTATTATTTATATAGCACTGTACATTTGCACAGCGCAGTACATAAAACAATAAATATAAAAGAGTAAACCTGCCTATGGCAGTAGATCCACTTATCAATGATAGCTAACTGAAACATGTTGGATGTTTAATGTGTTTCTGGTTTTACGCTATTCAGAACAGTTAATTTTTTTCCCTTACGATTCAGTTTCCTTTGGAAAGCTATAATAATAATAATAATAATAATAATAATTTAATTTTACCCCACCTCTCCCACAGGATTGAGGCGGCTTACAACAGTCATACAATACAATATAAAATACATCATACGTTATAAAATACATTTTATTGTCCCCTCCCTTCTAGACAACACAATAATTGATAATAATCTAAAAGGATTATGTAAGCATACTGGTAGTCTTGTACTCACAGGGTGCAAGAAGGATTATTATGTAGACTTGTGTAGAAGAATTATTTTAGGAGACATATGACTCTGACATAGTTGCTTGAGTATTGGACTACAACTCTGGAGACCAAGGCTATGAAACCCATTGGGTGACCTTGGGCAAACAACAATATGACTGAACTTTCCCTTTCTGATATGTCTGTGTATCTTTCCAGCATATGTGTTGCCCAAGCTCTATGTGAAGCTTCACTATTGTGTGAGCTGTGCCATCCACAGCAAGGTTGTGAGGAACCGCTCCCGTGAGGCCCGGAAGGACCGTACCCCTCCACCTAGGTTCAGGCCTGCAGTAAGTATACCTCAAGGTGTAGGCTCACTTGCACTTAACTGGAGTGTCCTTAACCTAAGAGGTGAAGTCCTCTCAGCTCTAGAATTCTTTGTGTTACATAGTACAATCATGTGAACAGATAAGCTGAGCATAGAAATTTAGCATTTGTCTTCTTCAGACGTAGAATTTTAGAAAGACAAGTAATGGTTACACACATTTTATATTATTTCCTCATCATAACATTAGATTTTTATGAAGTGTGCTATGGATAGCTAATGTGTAGGGATCCTTTCTGTTCTGTATTAAATACTTAGAAATATACTAGATGCCATTTGTTGAGAGACAGCAGCTATATAGAAAACAAAATGTTTAAAAGGGTTGGAAAGAGTGGGATACAGGTGCTACTGTATGGCGTGATCAGTGCTGTCAGTGAACTGTTGAACCATTTATGACCTTATTGAACCTGCTGGAGGGTGCACATATTCTGTTGAAGGAGACACCTGGAATTTTGGTTGTATAGCACCATCCGTGAACATGTGATGGTCTATCCAGTACTGTAGTATATACATCAGGATTCATTAAGTAGCTGATCCAGAAGATGAGGATTATGCCATCTTGACTCTTTTATTGAATATTCCTGGAAATTTATTAAAGAGGAAGTGTCTTGTTACAGAGTGAATTCTCTAACAGATTATTTCTTTTTCCCTCCCAGGGTGCTGCACCAAGACCACCCCCCAAGCCTATGTAAAGAGATCATTTTAATGATGTCAAGTGGCTAATGTTGACTAAATCAATAAATTTACAGATGATCTTTCTGTATGTTATCAGATTGTGTGTGTTTTCATTTTAACAGAAAAGAGGCTTTTAAAATTGCTGGGGTTGGGGTACATTACATATCATTTGGAATGCAGTACTGGGGAAAGGAGTTTAGTAACAAGGACAACTTTCTGATTCCTTGCAATGTGTGCGGTAGTGTCGGCCCTTTTTATTTATTAATAAGCTATTTTGTGTGCTGAAATCAGTTTTCAGAAAAAGATTCAGTGTAAAGCCCAAAACCTTAACAATAACAGCACTGCCAACCCACCCCTTTCTTGCTACCAGGTCTCTGCTCTTTCCCTTTGTGTTTGCACAAAAGGGAAATGAGGGCTGTCCATTCTATTCAAACCCTCCTTGCTATACACCAGTCCATTTTGACATTCACATTTTCCATTTTCAATAGTATGAAGGAAAAAGATAGATGAGAGCAGCTCTTCCTTCATCCCCTTATTCCAAGTGTCTGCTGTCAAAAGCAGTTGCCAAACAAGTCTCTTTTGCTCTTTGGAGCAAAAGTACACAGCTCAAACCATAGACAAGTGGTTCACTTTAAACTAAGTATGCTCATGCATCAGTCCCAGTATGAGTTTCCAGCATTCGTTGTCATTGGGTGTGCCAGCTGAAGTTGCTGGTATTTAAAGTCCAGCAACATCCGGAGTATAGTATCACTGTTCATAGCAGGCCACAACAATATGATGCCGATTTATCTGGTAAGGTCATTGTGTATAAGCCCAGGAATCAGTTCATGGAATATGTAGCCCATACAGTACTGACATTTTTTAAGGTTTCAACTAGCAAAGATGTCCATTTTAATAGAAAAACTTGCTGTTTTTCCAAACTAGCAACACAATCTTGTAAACAACACACTGGAGTGGATGTAAAGCAGCAGCCTGGAAGATTTAAATCAAGTGGTCGATAGAATTACAAGCTGGGTGCGAAAGAGGTCTTGGTCTTCACAGGTCAAAGTTACAGAATCATGGAAATAGTAAATAGCTTCTATCAGATTACTACGGTATTTCAAGAAGAAGCAATGGGTTATGTTCATCTAGTTGTGTTTAGTTAGTTGAGAAAACCTGAAGTTTCCAGAGACATTCCCTCTGTAAGGGAATGGTGAGAGGATCCATTTAAGTAACAGAAGGAAATAGCTTTCAACTCCATAATTTAATACATTAATTGCCAAATGTAGGTTTCAATTGCAGAATATATGTGCACCAATTCTTCAGACTAAAGTGTACAGGGATGTTCAAGATACTATCCTTCATTCACTTATTGCGCTCTACATGGGGCAACCCTTGTACCAAACCCGGAAGCTTTAGCTAGTGCAGAATATGGCAGCTAGGTTGGTCACTGGATATCCCAGGGCCGACCATATAACACCAATTCTGCATGATCTCCATTGGCTGCCTGTTCGCTTCCGGGCACAATACAAGGTGTTGGTTATAACCTATAAAGCCCTAAATGGCTTGGGCCCAGGGTACTTGGAGGACCGCCTCTCCCCATATAGTCTGCCCCACACACTCAAGTCATCTGGGAAGAATCTGTTGAGGATCCCGATAACGAGATATGTATCAACCTCACAAAGGGCCTTTTCTGTCTTGGTCCCTGGGATCTGGAACACCCTTCCTGAGGAACTCCGCTCCGCCACCTCCCTTGATCTCTTTAAAAAGAGACTCAAGACCTTCCTGTTTCGGCAAGCCTTCCCCGATGCTCCTTGATGATATATGACTCCCCCTATATGTACAGCATTATCGAGCACATTTAGCTGGCCTGGATTTGATGTATGGTTTTAATCTGTATTTTGAAATGTTTTTATTGAAGTTTTATTTATGTATTGCAATTTTTATCCTGTATTTTGTATTTGATACTGCAATTTTTACCTGTATACCGCTATGATCAACACGGAATAGTGGTTTATAAATAAAACTTATTATTATTATTATGCATGTGTGCAAACTAGAAATACATGTTGAAGTTTGATGTGGTTGGCACCTGGGACAAGCATATTCTGTAATAAAATTACTTATACAGGTTGAGTCTCCCTTATCCAAAATACTTGGGACCAAAAGTTCTTGGATTTTGGAATGTTTGTATATACATAATGAGATATCTTGGAGATGGGACACAAGTCTAACCAAAATTCATCTGTGTTTTGTATATACCTTATACACATAGCCTGAAGATAACTTTATACATAATACTAATATTGTCTATGAAACTAAAGTCTGTGTACACTGAACCATCAGAATGTAAAGGTGTCACTATCTCAGCCACTCATGTGGACAATCTTTGGGGTATTTTAGAATTTGGATAAAAGAGACTCAACGCGTATTGGAAAACACATTCATTATGGTATACAAACGAATCGATCTTGTAGCACCTTTGAGACTAACTGAAAGAAAAGTTGGTAGCATGAGCTTTTGTAGACATGCGTCTTCTTCCTGAGCTGGTTCAAGTCTACAAAAGCTCCTGTTATCAACTTCTCTCTTCCACTTAGTTTCAAAGGTCCTACAAAATCCCTTTGCATACTGATTTTCCAGACTAACACAACTGTGTCTTTGAATGTTCCATTACACTTCGGATCCATATCTGTTTACCTGAAAGTAACGACTTCTGTGTTCATATGTATCACTAGTAATGAGCAGTTGTTCGGTGTTTTGAAATACTGTCCACTGCATAAATTAAGGTTTGTTGATAGCAAACTAATGTTTCCTAGGGCTGTGAATAAATTGTTGCTCTGCTATGAAGCAAAGACTCTTGTCTTCAGCATCACTTATCAAACTAATGGAAGATTTTTCCTTGCAAGACCAACTTAACTTGCAAAAAGGAATAGATATGGTTTATATTGGGTAACGTAGCTTATAATTGTCATGTGCCATACTATGGTTTTTATGTAAGCTGTTGTTACTAGACACTAGAAAGACAGAAAAACGACATTTTCTGCATTTTGACAGCCTACTTTAAACTTGGTATTGGACAACAGCTTCTCTAATCTCTGACCATTGGGCATGTTGGCCGGAGTGTCTGGATGTCAAGCAGCATTGGAAAATCCAGCGTATCCAATAAAATAAAGTTGGCCACATATATTCCTTGTTCTGTATTCCATTTAATGTTGTAGCAGCTACATTCTGGAGCAGTTGCAATACTGGAGAAAACAAGGTAACCAACAAAGAGCATGTTTCAGTAGGACTTTCAGGTTGGTTTTGTCCCTGTTCCACAGAACAAAGACAATAGTTCTTGCCCTCAGTCCTTTTTATGTTGCAAGAGACTAACATGGCTGCTTCTTTGAAAACCATCTTAAGGATGGGTTTACCTGAGATACCACATTGTAGTTGTAACAGGGGAACCTTGAAGAGTGAGCTAGTGGACTGGGGCCTTCAACCAAGGTAAAACAATTTTTTCTTCTCAAATTTGGACCGGATTGGCATGTTTTACCTCTACACATACCAAAATGTTCCTCATGAAAACACATGGAGACTTCTTGAGGAATGCATTGTCCTCTGCCTACAAAGAGGCCTATGGCCTCACAGGGATGGAGACATATTGGATTCAGTGTTGCCAACAAGCCTCAAAGATATTCCCTGGAATGTTTTACCAAAATCCTAAATCCCTGGAATTCCCCAATATTTATTGTTATTATTCAGTCAAAATCCCCGGAAATGAATTAATTAAATGCCCAGATTCTGGGGAATTTCCCGGAAAATGGCAACACTGATTGGATTGCAAAAGAGGAGTCCTTGTTGATATGCAAATGAACTTTAAATTTCCTGGACCTTGAAAATCTCCCTATTGCCACCTGGCCAGAGGAGAAGGGGTGAGGGTAAAGATACCCTCCCCATACCATCTTAACTAAAGACAGAAACAATAAAATGCAGGCATCTTACTAACATCTCCATTTTTTCTCCTATTTGGTATGTAACATCTTGTCTGATGAAGAAGTCAGTGGAGTTTTGAAAGCTTGCAACACGTATATTGTGCATTTCGGTTGGCCAATAAAGGTATCAGTTTGGTGGATTTTGTTCAGGCTTATAGAGGTGACTGATGTTCAGTGGTGTAGTTCCCACCTGTACTCACAGAGAGGCGCAAGAAGGTGGCAATGAATGTGCTTTCCATCATTTGCTTTGGAAAGATTGGTCAAAGTATGGTTCAGCAATCTCATCTAGTTGACTTAAGGGTTAAAGAAAGATGAAGGAGAGCAAAAATAAATAAATAAATAAGGCAGAAACTTTATGATTAACTGGTTTTTGTTTTAGCCTGAGTTTTTATGGCTATAAACCCAGATGCAGTACTGTACAGTGTGATCTGCATCTGAAGGAAGTGGGTGTATATTCATGAAAGCTCATGCTTAAATAAAAACCAGTTACAGTAGTCTTAAAGATGCTGCCACATTTTTTTCTTCCTTCCCTTTTATGCTGCAAGAGACTAGCAGGGCTGCTTCTTTTAGAAACTATCTTAAAGGAGATCCAATAACATCCAAACAATGATAGCTTTATTGGGTCAACCAAAATGTACATATTGCAAGCTTTCGAAGTCATGCTGATAGCATGTAATTGTGCATTTTGGTTGGTTCAATAAAGCTACCATTGTTTGGATGTTATTGGATTTGCTATATGGCCAACATGGCTATCCCTGGACATCTTAAGGGAGAGTTTACCTTAGTTAGTTTTATAGTGTAGTTCCAACCTGTAAGCACAGGGAGGCACCAGAAGGCAACAGTAATTGTGTTTCTTTGCTCTGCTTTAGTTCTGGAAAGACTGGACAAAGCAGAGATAAAGCCCACAAGATCAAGGCCCTACGAAAACATGGAGGAAGCACTTAAATGCCCTCTTGCAGCAGAGTGTTGTTGTTAACTGCTGTAGAGTTAACAGGGTCTCAAGTCATGGTGACCCTGTGGCTGAGACATCTCCAAGACCCCTGTTCTCCACTTCTCTACTCAGGTCATGCAGGCTCATGCCCGCAGCCTCTCCAGCCATTTGACATATACTCTGCCTCTCTTTCTGCTGCCCTCTACCTTTCCTAGCATCATCATCTTTTCCAGTGATTCATGCAGTCTCATGATGTGGTCAAAGTACAACAATCTCGATTTAGTTATCCCAGCTTCCAGGGAGAGTTCAGACTTAATATGGTCTATAAGCTATTTGTCATCTTGGCCATCCACAGTAAGCACTCTTCTCCAGCACTACATTTCAGATGAGTTGATTTTCTATCTGTCGATTTTCTTCAGAGTCCAGCTCTCAAATCCATACATGGTGATGGGGAATAATATGGTCTTAGACAATCCTCACTTTAATGTTCAGAGCCATATCTTTACACTTTAGGATCTTGTCCATCTATTCTTCTCAATCCCTGATTTCTTGATTGCAGTCTCCATTCTGATTAATATTTGATCCAAGATAAGGAAACTCTTTTGACTATTTCAATTTTCTCTTCATCCAGGATATATTCTTGTAGATCTTCCATGATCATTTTGTTCTTCTTCTTAATATTCAGCATTAATCCTACCATGGCACTTTCCACCTTTACCTTCTTCAGTAATTGTTCCAGGTATTTGTTGTTTCTGCTATTAATACTATGTTTCTTCATATCTTAGGTTCTTAATGCTCTTACCTACAATCTTCACCCCTGCCTCTGAATCTGAGCCTGCTCTGTTGTATATTTTCTTCATACAGGTTAAATAAATAGGGTGAAAGTATGCAGCCTTACCTAACCCCCTTTGCCAATTGGGAATTATTCTCTTTCTCCATATTCAGTTCTGATGACAGCCTCTTGTCCTGAATACAGGTTACACATCAGGACAATTAGAGGGTGTCGATTATATTAGATGCAGAATAGTTGGGTCTTCTAAACAGAAATTTTGTCTGCCTGTAGTCCTCAGGGAGATTTGCATGAGGCTTGTTTTGATCAAGTTCTAGGCTAAGGGAGAGTCCGAAGTACTAATTAGGTCAAGAACAACCTTTTCCTCTTTAGTGTCCCCACTTTCCTGTGTATGAGTCACTCTCTGGGTGGGGTGGAGAGAAACAGAGTTAAATCTCAGCATCACCTCAAAGAGACTAAACAAACACAGGTTAGAAATATAGGATCACGTGAGGATCTCCAAGTCAGACCTGGCTCCCATCTGGAAGACGCTCCTCTAATGGGGAGGGTGGGGATCTGGCCACAACGCCAGATCAAATCAGAGGTAAAGTTACTCTTATTGACATTGTTCCTTCCCTTCCCCACCACTAATGTTGTTTGGTAGGGAAGAGTGGTGCATTGGATCAGAAGGAAACAAGCCTTCAAGAGCTCCTGCCCTGACCATAATTAGCAGCACCTCCTAAAGCAGGAGTGGGGAACTTGTGGCCAGTGGTTGGACTGCAACTCCCATTAACCCTAAAATAATACACTGGTACCCCGGGTTACGAAATTAATTCGTTCCGCTATTTCTTTCGTAAGCCGAAAATTTCGTATCCCGAAACGCTTTTCCCATTGAGAATAACTAATGCGTTCCAAGACCTCAGACTGAACCTGCAAGTCAAAACAAAGGCACAATAGAGGCCTATAAGCTAAGTACCCTACATACATTGCCTGAGGCACTAAAGAGCTTAACAATGACTGGCAGGTCCATTCTAAAGTTTCTAAAGGATAAAGAAAAAAAAGGTTTTTTTCTTATCTTTGATGTTCTGGCATCTCAGAGACAGGCAGAGGAGGGGAGCTCTCAAATCATCACAGCCATGACCAAAGCAACCAACCCAAGGTGACACTCTGGCATCACACCCATGACAAAGAACCCAATTTAAAAAACCAACCCCATGGGCACACTCTATGGCCCACATCAAACAGGCCAGACTTGCAAACTCAGATCCCACATCTCACACTCTCAATCATCACACCCATACCAAAGCAACCCAAATTTAAAAAACAACCCATGGGCACACTCTATGGCCCACATCAAACCAGGCCAGACTTGCAAACTCAGATCCCCATCCACACTCTCAAATCATCACACCCATGACCAAAGAACCCCAAATTTAAAAACCAACCCACAGGTGACACTCTCTGGCCCGCATCAAAGCAGGCCAGACTTGCAAACTCAGATCCCACATCTCACACTCTCAATCATCACACCCATGACCAAAGCAACCCCAAATTTAAAAACCAACCCCATGGCACACTCTATGGCCCGCCAATCAAAGCCAGGCCAGACTTGCAAAACTCAGATCCCACATCCCCACTTCAAATCCTCACACCCATGACCAAAGAACCCCAAATTTAAAAAACCAACCCCAAGGTGGACACTCTCTGGCCCGCATCAAAGCCAGGCCGACTTGCAAAACTCAGATCCCACATCCCACACCTCTCAAATCATCACCAACCATGACCAAAGCAACCCCAATTAAAAAACAAACCCCATGGGCACACTCTATGGCCCACATCAAAGCCAGGCCAGACTTGCAAAACTCAGATCCCACATCCCCACATCTCAAATCATCCACCCCATGACCAAAGAACCCCAAATTAAAAACCAACCAAAGTGACACTCTCTGGCCCGCATCAAGCCAGGCCAGACTTGCAAAACTCAGATCCCACATCTCACATCCAATCTCAAATCATCACACCCCTGACCAAAGCACCCAAATTTAAAAACCAACCCCCATGGCACACTCTATGGCCCACATCAAGCCAGGCCAGACTTGCAAAACTCAGATCCCAATCTCAACTCTCAAATCATCACACCCATGACCAACAAGCAACCCAAATTTAAAAAACCCAACCCCATGGGCACACTCTATGGCCCACATCAACCAGGCCAGACTTGCAAAACTCAGATCCCACATCTCACACTCTCAATCATCACACCCTGACCAAGCAACCCCAAATTTAAAAAACCAACCCCATGGGCACACTCTATGGCCCACATCAACCAGGCCAGACTTGCAAAACTCAGATCCCACCTCTCACACTCTCCATCATCACACCCCTGACCAAAGCAACCCAAATTTAAAAAACCAACCCATGGGCACACTCTATGGCCCACATCAAAGCCAGGCCAGACTTGCAAAACTCAAACCCCACATCTCACACCTCTCAATCATCACACCCATGACCATACCACCCCAGAACTCAAACCAAAGGCCCAGAAACCCAAAATCTGAACATGCAACCCCCTGGTCGGCCCATTCTAAAGGATAAAGAAAAAGTGCTTGCTGGTCTTGGCATCTCAGAGTGAGGCAGGGGAAGGAGTAGGAGGACTGCTCTCAAATCATCACAGCCATGACCAAAGCAACCCCAATCTAAAAAGCAACCCCACCTCTATGGCCCACATCCAATCAAGGCCAGACTTTCAAAAGTCACACCCCAACTCTCAAATCATCACACCATGACCATACCACCCCAGAACTCAAACCCAAAGGCCAAAAACCCAAATCTGACATGCAACCCCATGGTCAGTCCCATCTAAAGGTAAAGAAAAAAGTGTTTTCTTACCTTTGCTGGTCTTGGCATCTGGTCCTGGCATGTCGGAGTGAGGCAGGAGGAGGAGAGGAGGAGGAGGAGGAGAGGGGCAGCCCAAAAAGCCCAATTTAAACCAATTCAAGCAATTTAACCACTTCAGCCAATTTATCCACAATCAGCAATTTAACCACTCTCAGCAATTTATCCAATTCAAAGCAATAACCAATCAGCCAATTAGCCAATGCCACCAATTTAACAAGTTAACCAATTAAAAAAAAAATTTGGTGTTTTTTAAAGGGTCACCTTTTTTTAAGGGTCACCTTTTGCCTTCTTGGATGACGGTTCTCCCTCTCTAGTGAAGAACTGGTCCAAGGATGTTCTGCCTTGCCGGCCCTTAAGCAGGTTCTTAAATGGCTAAGGCAGACATTATCGAAATGGGCAATGGCATGGCTGGTCAGCACCGCTCAGGGTGGTGCTTCTCCACAAAGGAGCCACATGGTGGAATTGCCTCAGAATGTCTTTATGTCTGCCGTTGGCAAAGATGCCCCCGCAGCCTCCTCCTGCTGGCCCCTGTCGAAATGGAGCACGTCCTCATCCACGGCCAGAGTTTTGCATCGCCGCCAAGGCCTTGAGGTCCTCTGTTGTCAGGTCCGCTTGTGCTCCTCGATCAGTTTCCTCCACTCGTCGTTGTCACCTCGAGTCCCAGGGACCTTGCGATGGATACGATCTCGTGCACCTCTTCTTCTTCACCTGGCTCAGCACCCTCGGCCTGCAACCTTCCAGGGAGAAGCATCAGGCCCACAGCTTCCTCCATGCAGCAATCAGGTTGCGCCTGCTGATCGCCTGCCAGGCCAGTCCACCATCTTCAAGCACACCAGCTGTCAAAATGCTGCTTCCAGAACTCACGAAGGGTCAGCTGTGTGCTCTCCGTCACATCGAAGCAACGGCTTGAACAGGTGCTTGTGTGTAGACCTCTTGAAGTTGGCGATCACCTGCTGGTCCATGGGTTGCAAGAGGGAGGTCGTGTTGGGTGGCAGAAAACGGACCTTGATGAGGAGAACTCCGCGAGGATGTCCTTCTCCAGGCCATGCGGGTGCGCAGGAGCATTGTCCAAGAGGAGGGGCACTTCAAGGGCAAATCCTCTTCCTCCAGGTACCGCTTCACTGTCGGGCGAAGACGCTGTTGATCCACTCGACGAAAAGAGAGGCGTGTGACCCATGCGCGGCCATTGGAGCGCCACATCACTGGCAACCTGTCCTTCTGGTGTTGTGTGCCTTGAAGGCCCTTGGATTCTCGGAGTGGTACACCAACAGGGGCTGACCTTACCGTTCCGCTGGATTGGCACACACGCAAGTGTGAAGCGGTCCTTCATAGGCTTGTGGCCGGGCTGTCTCCTCTCCTCCGCTGATGTAGTGCGGCGAGGCATCTTCTCTCAAGAAGAGGCCCGTCTCGTCGCAGTTGAAGACTTGCTGGGACGTAGCCTTCCTCCTCCACCATGGCCTTGAACGCGACGACGAAGGCTTCGGCGGCCTGGTGGTCTGCGCTGGACGCCTCGCCGTGACGGACGACAGAGTGGATCCCGGTCCTCTTCTTGAACCTGTCGAACCAGCCACGTGATGCTTTGAGTCCAGGGTGGCTGGTCCTCCTGCAAGAAGTTCCTTCGCCTGCCTCCTTGCTGGCCAGGTCTTCGTAATGCGGTGGCCTTCTCGCAGTGACCGGTTGTCAGGGTGTCCCCGACTCGCTCCTTTTCCTTGATCCAGAGGAGAAGAGCAGGCGCTCCATCTCCTCGTGGCTCTGTGTCCTCTGCTTGGCGATGGTCGTCACGCCTTTCGCTGGAGCCACAACAGCTCTGATGGCCTCCTTTTGCTTGAGGACAGTGCCAATCGTCGAAGGTTGCGTCCATACTCCTTGGCAATGTCCACCAAGCGGCACGCCCCTCTCGTGCTTGGCGATGATGTCTTCTTGTCCTCCAAGGACAAGGGAGCCCTCTTCTCTTCTCACCACTTGGCTTGGGAGCCATGCTCAAGCCTAAAAAGGACAAAAGGCACAGGCCATGAGCAAAAGCCACAATTGGAAACCACCCCCACCCCCATGGTCCACACTCTTCGGCCCAACTTGCAAAAGTCCCACCCACACTCTCAAATCATCACAGCCCTGGCCAAGAACCCCAGAAACCAAAACCCATGGCCAAAGCCACAGTCACCACTTAGAAAACACGCAGAGCCATAGAAGAAAGCAAACCCAGCATCCCCAAACCAGAAAATGCAAGCCTATGGTGAGACTCTCTGTCCCACAGGGACCAAAGGAAAACTTTTAAAAGCCACACTCCACACTTAGAAAACAGCAGAGCCATAGAAGAAAGCAAACCAGCATCCCCAAACCAGAAAATGCAAGCCTATGGTGAGACTCTCGTCCCACATGGGACCAAAGGAAAACTTTTAAAGCCACACTCCACACTTAGAAACAGCAGAGCCATAGAAGAAAGCACCAGCATCCCAAATCAAAAATGCAAGCCTATGTGGGACTCTCTGTCCCACATGGGACCAAAGGAAAACTTTTAAAAGCCACACTCCACACTTAGAAAACAGCAGAGCCATAGAAGAAAGCAACCCAGCATCCCCAATCAGAAAATGCAAGCCTATGGTGAGACTCTCTGTCCCACATGGGACAAAGGAAAACTTTTAAAAGCCACACTCCCACACTAGAAAACGCAGAGCAATAGAAGAAAGCAACCCAGCATCCCAACCAGAAAATGCAAGCCTATGTGAGACTCTCTGCCCACATGGGACCAAGGAAAACTTTTAAAAGCCACACTCCACACTTAGAAAACAGCAGAGCCATAGAAGAAAGCAACCCAGCATCCCCAAATCAGAAAATGCAGCCTATGGTGAGACTCTCGTCCCACATGGACCAAAGAAACTTTTAAAAGCCACACTCCACACTTAGAAAACAGCAAGCCATAGAAGAAAGCAACCCAGCATCCCAAATCAGAAATGCAAGCCTATGGTGGACTCTCTGTCCCACATGGACCAAAGGAAAACTTTAAAAGCCACACTCCACACTTAGAAAACAGCAGAGCCATAGAAGAAGCAACCCGCACCCCAAATCAAAAATGCAAGCCTTGGGTGAGACTCTCTGTCCCACATGGGACCAAAGGAAAACTTTTAAAAGCCACACTCCACACTTAGGAAAACAGCAGAGCCATAGAAGAGAGCAAAACCCAGCATCCCCAAACAGAAATGCAAGCCTATGGTGAGACCTCTGTCCCACATGGGACCAAAGGAGAAAACTTTTAAAAGCCACACTCCACACTTAGAAAACGCAGAGCCATAGAAGAAAGCAACCCAGCATCCCCAAATCAGAAAATGCACCTATGGGGACTCTCTGTCCACATGGGACCAAAGGAAAACTTTTAAAAGCCACACTCCACACGTAGAAAACAGCAGAGCCATAGAAGAAAGCACCCAGCAGTCCCCAAACCAGAAAATGCAAGCCTATGGTGAGACTCTCTGCCCACATGGGACCAAGGAAAACTTTAAAAGCCACACTCCACACTTAGAAAACAGAGAGCCAGAAGAAATCAAAGCAGCAAAGAAGCCCATCATCCCCATTCAGAGCATGCCACCCTAAAAGAAAAAAAAAAACCCCAAAAATCAGCCAACATCAAGGCCATATAACACACATTAGAGCATGTCACCCTAAAAGAAAAAACCCAAAAAATCAAGCCAGCACATCAAGGCCATATCCACCCATTACAGCATGTCAACCTAAAAAGAAAAAAAAACACCCAAAAATCAAGCCGCACCATCAGCCATAATCCACACATTAGACAGGTCACCCTAAAAAGAAAAAAAACCCAAAAAAAGGAACCCAGCACCCCAATCCCATAATCCACAATCATAATGCCAGAGCAAACCCACAATCCACACTTTGACACACACAAAAAAAAAAAAACCAACAACAAACAACAACAACACCAGCACCCCACAGCAAAAGCATGGTCACACTGTCTCACCCCAGCCCCACCCACACGAAGAATGTACAATCCCTCAACCTACGGTAGAGAAAATGCTGATCGCCGTCTTGATCCGAGAGATATGGCAAAAGCCAGAAAAATTCCAAGGAGCAGAAGCCAGGAAAAGTCCGAAAACCTCGAGTGCAACCAAGTTAGAGTCCAAAGAGACTCTTTCTCAGCAGTCCACAGGCCAGACAAAGGGGGCAGATCATGAGCGCCTTGTCATTTCTCAAGGCAAGCCCACCCCCCCCAATTCGTTAGCCAATCCAATGATGGCTTGATTTCGCAAGCCACTCACTGCTGCTAACGAAATTCAAAAATTCGCCGCACCAAAGCTAACCCTAACCGTAGCCCTGGAAATCCCTGGAAAGCCAGTAGATGCACTTTGCATCATTTGAAGTTTCGCGCCGAAAGAATTTTGAACCCGAAACATCTTTCGTAACCCGAAACACGTTTTTTCCAAGCCGCGATTCGGTATCCCGAAAAATTCGTAACCCGACATTTTCGTATCCCCGGTCGGGGGTACCAGTGTATAGTTTTGTAGTAAGGAATAATGGGTGCTTCAGTTCCACACTGGAAGATCACATATTGCCCATCCTCATGCAAAAGCCAAAACTATACTTGACAACAAGGCGTATGGGTCTGGATCTACTAAGGACATTCCTTTCATAGGGTTATTTTTTTGTGGGCCAGGAGTTTCCCAGCAGACATGGATCTCTAATTAAACCGACAACAATCTTGCATATCCTCCCACCATAAGGTCCTTGCATTCAACACAGCACAACTACAACAGATTAACATGGAAAATCACTCCTTCCAAACTCTGGTCACACATATAGATGTATATGCCCCACTCTCTTCCATGCAGCACTTCTCTGAAGTGCCAGCCACAGACGCTGGTGATGGAACATCAGGACAAACTCTTCAAGAACATGGCAAACATAGCCCAAAAAAACCCACAAAACAATTGGTGCCAGCCATGAAAGCCTTCCACACTTCCTTTAATCTCTAAAATAACTGCTGGGTTTAGTATTTTAAAAACTGGGGAAGAAACACTGAGTTTCCTTCTCTACCATCCCTCTATGAAGTCTGAAATACATTATTAAGCAACTGCCATATTAATCTAATTAAGCCTATCGTACAGCTCCTGCACTGTTTTAAGGAAAAAAAACTTTGCATCCTTGTGGGTATGAACAGTGTGGTTTTTCACACATGTACAAGATACATGATAATTGTGGTGTGTGTTTGTTGTATCAACAAGCATTATTGTATTTGTGTGTTTTTAAAAAAAAGCACCTGTGTTAGTCTGTTTCAGCATAAAAGGAGGAAGAAGGAGAGGGGAGAAAAAAAAACCCTAGCAGCATCTACTGATTATATTTTAGCATGAGCTTTTGTGGATATCAATCTGCTGAAAGCATTCTTGTTAGACACAAGACTGAGTTAGAAAGAGGGACACTGCCATTTCCTACTACCCTTTGGGGTAGGGGTAGGGGCAAGTAGTAGAGTATAGGCACATACATGTGTAGACCTTACACTGTGGATTTGTCACAACTGTGCAAAATAGGTTGAGTGTGTTCTATGCTGGAGGAACCATTGGGGGTTATAGACCGCATTTCGGACGTCTCAAGACGTCCCATTTTAAAAAGGGGCATCTCTTCTAGACGCCCCTTTCCCTATCACGGGCTCAGTCCGTGACAATGTTGGGGGCCGTTCCACACGGCCGCCGCCATTTTTACGTCGTGGACACATAGCGTCCAGAGGGGTCGCAGTGGTTTTATGACATCGCGAGTGTGCCATGGGCGCCTCGCACCATATAACGGCCCGCAGGAAGAAGTCCATTTTGGAGCTTCTTTTTTTGCTCGCCGAGGGAGTCACGCAGTTTGTATGCTGCGACCCCCTGTGGAGCAAAAGCGAGCACTGGCCAGAGACCGCCGCAAAAAGCAGCGGTCTGTAAAACCCTTTCTCTTCTAGAGTGGCTGAAGACTCTATATTTTTAATAATACGGAATGTGTGTTAGAGGAGGTGGGTGACTAGGGGGAGAGAAACTATTGCCCCTTAGAGCCAGACGGCATGCTGGGCTGGGCAGAGAAGGAACTTTGTTTTTAGACGTCGGAAGTGTGAACAGTTGCACCATTTTGCTATTTCTTTCAAGACTCTTCTTGTTATCTTCCCACTACTTAGTTGTCATTTTGTGTCAGGGCTGCCATCTTGACATGCAATGCTTTCAAAGCCTACTTGCTGTTACATCTTTCTGCTTCAGATTCCTGTGCCAACCATCCCAGACACAGGGAATGTCCATCTTGCCCACCACCAATCCTGATAACACCACAGTCTGCCGCAATTTCCCCATATCTTTTTCTCCGGGAAGAGGTTGAGATAACCTTTTTTGTTTGTAGAGAATGGGTGCTGTAGAGTTTTCAGCATGTGGAACTTTTTTTTAGGTTTCATCTAACACATAAAGTGTGGTGGCAGTAGGGGTGGTAGATCTTGATTCTAGTCCCTTGCGAAGGCGTCTAGTTTTGCTTTCCCTCCATCCTACCAAGCCTACCACATGCATTTTAAAATGCAACCAGCAGAAGAAAAGCAGCCACACAGCCTGAAATTAAGGACTGATCTTGTTAAGGACTAAGTAGGGCATTAGGATGCAGTTTGTGGTGACATAAAAGATCATCAAATACACCAGTTATTTAATTTGGGTCCCCCTCCATACATGTTATTCTTGATTATTATTTCTTCTCTAGAATAATTCTTCTTTTTTATTTGCATTTTTCATTATACAGCAACTTCAAACAAAAGATGAAACAAAAAAAATCAAGTTCAAACAAACAAAACAGAATTGCATAGCATCACTGTCATCACTAAAACAGAGAAGGGACCCATGCTATGAGGAACAAAGTCAACAAAAGCTCAGCTGACCAACTTCTTTCTTCAGTATCTCAAAGTGCTACAAGATCCCGTTTTACATTTTCCAGACTAACACAGCTATGACTTTGAACTGAAACAAAGAAGGTGAAGGTAAAGAAGAGTGAGAGATTCCAGCTAATCGGATCCCAGTCTTCGTATATCAAGATTTTCCACCAAACATGATCTGGCGCAGCACCAGGTATAATGTTTCCTTCTTCTGTCTTCTTTGATAAAAAAAACTATCATTTATTTTATGGTGGCTTTTACTGCACATTATTGGCACACTATTACTGTGCCTATTATTGTGCTATTACTGCCAGGAAGGGGAGCTACGGGTTCATGTACTAATAGAGCTGGCTAGCACTGGATACTATGCACCTTGACTGGGTGAGATGCAGGGAGTTGCAGTGCCATGTGTTTCAAGAAGCACAGTGTCTTTGGCCTGATAGCATTCTGGGTACCCCGCCCCGGGGTGTGTGTAAGATAAAAACATGTGTTCTTATTTTAAATCTGTGTGCTGTAGGCACTATAATATTAACCTTTGGAGTGTGGATGGTCTTCAGATCCCAACACACAAAGGTAGGCACCCGTAGCTCCTGCTTCTCATGCAGCCTAGGGTCCCATTCCAAAGCCTTATGGGAAAACAAAACTATGCCTTTCCCGCAGCTGCTCTCTAGGTGGTGAGGAGAGAGATAGTAGCCAGCGTTTGCTCTCTGCCATCCATCACTGGCTCTGCATGCTCCAATACCAACGGCCTCTCTTTGGCAAAGCACTAGGAATGTGGCCCTTCAAGGGAAAGTGGAACAGTAAGGTACGGAGTGTTTCAATGCATGGTGATGCATCTAGGAGAGACAAGCTGGAATCCTGTTGGTGAGACCCAATAGTAGAGCCCTTAAATTAATTCTGGAAGGTGGGTAAAATACACAGGTAAATCCAATGATTCAATTGGGCAACCCTATTCAGGATTAATTTATTATACCCTGACCTACGCCATATTCAGGGCAGTGTACAAGAAAATAGATGTAAATCTGACAGGTTTAAATCATTGTGAATAATTGAAAGGCTAAAACATATTAAACCATTAAGCACTTAAAATGATATTAAGCGTTAAAACTCATTCAACTCCTACTCATGCAAATCTGGACACAATCAATCATGCTCCCAAAGCTTGACTAAACAGCCCTTTTGCACTTGTGCCCGAATGAGAGACACATTGGTGGGGAGTGGAAGAAGAATGTACGACATAATAGAAAGCAGAAGGGCCAAGTTTATTCATTTCTTTGACAAATACATTTTATATACTGCCTTTTCGCTAATGAACTCCAAGTGCTTAGGCACATGGCCTCTTTCTTTCTACTTTATCCTCCTACAAACCCTGTGAGGGAGGTCGGCTGAGGGAGAGTGACTGTGTAGGTAATTTATAGAGTTTTCTGTCTCCAGGTGCCTTGCACTGTCCATCTGGATCACCTAAGCCACAGTCGCCTCAAAAGCCACTGCAGGACCTGTTTTCAAGTTTAGAAGCCGCCCCCAGCGGAAAATAAAAATCGTAGTAAACAATTGTTTTACAGTGGGAATCTTACTACTGACATTTGGAATTGCTTTCAGACGGTAGTTTAGTAATGGAGATATGCACCGATATATGAGGGTATGTTGTCAATCAACTGTCCCGGTTCTAATAGGGCTAGCACTGCACTTAGGGTGGCCAGTTCACGGGCAGTGGGCGGGACTGTCCCACCTCTGGGGCTGCAAGGTCCGCCCCGCCCTCCCCCCAGTTGCCTGGGTGGCTGCCGACTCAGGGCTCCCAGGGCTGCTGCCTCCCTTTCAACAGTGTGAGCAGCCGGGCTGGAGCAGCAGCAGGCCTGGAGCTAGCAGGGGCGGGGGTTGCTGTCTGCTGTCCTATTGCCAGCCCTTGCTTCTTATTTGGGCATGCTCCATTCCCAAGTGGAGAGGGCTTGCAAGGCAAGTTGCCTTTTGTTTTTCCCCTCTTTCTTTCCCCTCCTTTCTTTCTCTGATTTGTTTTTTTCTCCCCTCTTCCTCCTATCCTTTTTTCGTTTCTTACTCCTCATCTTCTTTTTCTCTTTGTTCGCATTCTCTTCTTTCTCCTCCTTCTTTCTCCTAACCCTTTTTCTCCTCCTCCCCCTTCCTCTTCTGCTGTGTGTTTGCATTGTTGTTGTTGTGTGCCCAACTCTTTTCTGACTTAGGCAACCGCCTCTAGCCCCCTCTCTCTAAGCCCCCCTCCTCTTCTTCTCAGGGTCCAGGGCTTCTCAAGGCTTGCCCCCATTACAAAAGAGAACCGTCTAACTAAAAGGATTGTGTGTACAGCGCTGTGTAAATTACAGCGCTTCATAAATAAAGGTTAATAAATAATAAAAAAGACTTTGCAAGGGGATCTGACCATAAATCCCCCCTAATTGAGACAATACCGGGGAAAAGAGGGGGTGAGGTTTTGGGGGGGGGTTGGAGGGGCAAGGAAAGGGGAAGGGGGAATTGCTAAAAAGGTGGGAGTGGGGACAGTAGTTTGCAGTGCACAAGGGACTGCCTGTGTTTTTAAATGCTATCGCGCTGGGAGTGGGAAATTGTAGTTTGCAGTGGCACAAGGGACTGCCTGTGACCTTGCAAATGCTATGGGCTGCTTGGGAGTGGGAACATGTATTTGCAGTGGCACAAGGGACTGCCTGTGGTTTTAAATGCTATGCCTGACTTGGGAGTGGAAATGTGTTTTGCAGTGGCACAAGGGAACTGCGTGACTTGCAAATGCTATGCCTGCTTGGGAGTGGGAAATGTAGTTTTCAGTGGCACAAGGGACTGCCTGTGGTCTTGCAAAATGCTAGCCTGCTTGGGAGTGGGAAGTAGTTTTCAGTGGCACAAGGGACTGCCTGTGGTCGTGCAAATGCTATGCCTCTGGGGAGTGGGAAATGAGTTTGCAGTGGCACAAGGACTGCCGTGGTCTTGCAATGCTATGTGTTATCAAGTCTGTAATTTTATAAAAATACCCCAAATGCCTTTGTGGAGGATCAGGTGGCCCCTTTTCCCTGGCATCACTTGATCATGAGAGCCTCCAGCAAGTTCTGTCTATATAGGGTGAAGTATGTCCCTGATGACCCTAATGGAAAGGCATATGGTGAGCTGCCCTTGGCTGCATGACCTGAAAGCGGAGAGACCACGTAGGCACCACCTCAGTTAGGAGTTGCAAATAGGAAGATTTCCTTCAACCAGGAGACAGATTTACAGACAGCCATTCCGGTAGCAATAATTTCCCCATGACAAAGGATGCTATGGATCAAGGCAAACAGTGCAAGGACCCAACAGTGGTGAGACAAAAACTTGCACAGGCAGCAAGTAAAGAGAACCATGGTCTGCGATGTCTCTACACTAATGCACAAGCATGGAAATAAGCAAGATGAACTCGAACCTAGTACACAAAGCAAATATGATAGTAATAGGCATCACTGAACCTGGTGGGATGAGTCTCTGATTGGAATGTGGAAATAGAGGGGTATAACCTTTTAAGAGAAATAGGCTAAACAGGAAAGGAGAGGAATAGCACTATTGTCAGATATTACACCATTGAAGAGATCCAGGACATCAATCATGGAAGCAGGTGGAGAGCATCTGGATAAGAATCAAAGGGGGGAAACAACAAGGATGTTACGGTGGGAGTCTACTAACAGACCCCCAAGTCCAGACGGAGGAATTGGATGATATCTTTCTAGAACAGATTGACCCACACAGTCAGAAAGAGAGATGTAAGTGATGGGCGACTTCAACTATCCGATATTTGCTGGAAGTCAAACTCAGCAAAATCCTCAAGGCCTAACAAATTCCTCACTTGCCTGGAAGACAATTCATGTCCCAAAGGTGGAAGAGGCAACAAGGGGGTCAGCTATTTTAATCTGATCCTAACCAACAAGGATGACTTGGTAATGGGTGCAAGTGGGGATCATTAGGTGAAGTGACCATGTTCTCCTGGAGTTTGTAATACAGTGGAAAGGAGAAGCCAGCTAGTCAGACACGCATCCTAGACTTTGGGAGCGGATTCAGTAAACTTAGAGAAGTATTAGGGCGATTCCATGGTCAAGAATACTAAAAGTAAAGGAGTTCAGGACGAATGGACTTTCTCAAAAGGGAGATACTGAAGGCACCATTTCAAACAGTTCCAGTGAGAAAGAAAAACCACGATGGATAGACTAAGGAACTTTCCACTGAGCTAAATTTGAAACGGAACATGTATAAGAATGGAAAAAGGGGGAAATCAAAAAAAGGAATTCAAAGAATAGCAGGCATGTGTAGGGGTAAAGTCAGAAAAGCTAAAGCGCAGAATGAACTCAGGCTTGCTAGAGAGGTTAAGAACAATAAAAAGGGCTTTTTTGTGATATGTCCGCGAAAAGGAAGAAGAAGGAAACGGTAGGGTCACTGCGTGGAGAAGATGGCAAAATGCTAAAAGAAGACAGAGAAAGGCAGAATTACTCAACACCTCTTTGCCCAGTCTTCTCAGAAAAGGCAAAGGGTGCTCAACCTGAGGATAATGGAGCAGAGGACAGAATAGGGGAATTTCAGACAGCAAAGAATAGATAGATAGTCGAGGAACACCTTATTAATCTAATGAATTTAGTCTCCGGGACCAGATGAACTCCCCCAAGGGTATTAAAAGAACTGGCAATGTAATATCGGAGCCATTGGCAATAATCTTTGAAAACTCCTGGAGAACAGGAGAGATCCCAGCCGACTGGAGAGGGCAAACGTGTCCCCATCTTCAAAAAGGGGAAAAAAGAGGATCCCAACAATTATCGTCCAGTTAGTCCTGACAACAATACCAGGAAAGATTCTGGAGCAGATCAGTAAAACAGAGAGTCTGTGAACATCAGAAGGCAATGCATCTAATCACAAAAGTCAACATGGTTTCAGAGAAACAGTCATGCCAGACAAACCTAATCTCTTTCTTTGATAAATTACCAGCTTAGTAGATGAAGGGAATGCTGTGGATATAGTATCTTTGATTTCAGTAAGGCCTTTGACGGTTTCCCATGAATTCTTGCAAACAAGCTTGTAAAATGTGGCTAGACAAAAGAAACTGTTAAATGGATCTGTAATTGGTTGACCGGCCGAAGCCAAAGGGTGCTCAACAATGGCTCCTTTTCATCCTGGAGAGAAGTGACCAGTGGGGTCCCACAGGGCTCTGTCCTGGGCCCAGTGCTATTCAACATCTTTATCAATGACCAGATGACAGAATGGGAGCATACTATCAAATTTGCAGAGACAACCAATTAGGGGGAAAGCTAATCCCCCAGAGGACAGGATCAAGATTCAAAATGACCTGAATAGACTAGAAAGCTGGCCAAAGCTAACAAAATGAAATTCAACACAGAGAAATGTAAGGTATTGCACTTAGGGCGGAAAAATAAAATGCACAGATATAGGATGGGTGACACCTGGCTAAATGAAACTACGTGTGAAAGGGATCTAGGAGTCCAAGTAGACCACAAGTTGAACATGAGTGAACAGTGTGATGCGGCCAGCTAAAAAGGCCATGCATTTTAGGCTGCATCAATAGAGTATAGTGTCTAGATCAAGAGAAGTAATAGTGCCACTGTATTCGCTCTGGTCAGGCCCCACCTGAATATTGTGTCCAGTTCTGGGCACCCAATTCAGAAAGGACATTGAGAAACTGGAGCGTGTCCAAAGGAGGGCGACAAAAATGTGAAGGGTCTGGAAACCATGCCCTATGAGGAACGATTTAGGGAGTGGGGATGTTTAGCCTGGAGAAAAGAAGGTTAAGAGGTGATATGATCGCCCTGTTTAAATATTTGAAAGGATGTCATATTGAAGAGGGAGCAAGCTTGTTTTCTGTGCCTCCAGAGAACAGGACCCGGAACAATGGATGCAAGCTACGGAAAAAGATTCCACCTGAACATTAGGAGGAACTTCCTGACAGTAAGGGCTGTTCGACAGTGGAATGCACTCCCTCGGCGGGTGATAGCATCTCCTTCCTTGGAGGTCTTTAAACGAGGCTGGATGGCCATCTGTCAGGGATGCTTTGAATTGGATTTCTGCATGGCAGGGGTTGGACTGGATGGCCCTAGTGGTCTCTTCCAACTCTACGATTCTATGATTCTATGATTCTAAGTGATGTGTAAATTTGGTTCCTTTTGAGGTAGGACAAAAGCTCCATTGACTACGTGACTAGGAACCTATTTAAAGTCCAGTTTTCCTTTGTTCGAAGTTCCATGTTGTGGCAGGCGGCACTCTGTCAGTCTGCTTCTCCTGTTCCATCCACCCCTTCCCCATTTTCTTCAGTGTTGCGGCATCTACCTGATTCCGAGGAAACCATTGCAGGCGAGTATTTCCATTAGAAGGCCTTGTGTTCTCTTCCATTTTTCTCCTTTCTTTTTCTTCTATTTAGCCTGAGTGATTGCATGATGAATGTATGTGTGTGAGTGTGTCCCCCTGTGCATCAATGATTAAAATTCAAATCTTGCCTTTGTGTCAGTTCCTGGAAGTTCTGGTCCCTTCGTAAACAGGCTGGGATTCAATCCGAGGGGGTACTTGTAAGGAGCCCCATATGTGGTGTGTTGAGCTAATTAATATTCCCCAAAATTGAGCAGATATCCTTACATATGCCTGCTTGGGAAATGTAGCTTGCGGTGCAGAAGGGACTGCCTGTGGTCTTAAATGCTATGCCGCTTGGGAGTGGAAAATGTAGTTGTAGAATTGGGCGGGGGGGTGGGGGTGTGTTTGGCCAGAAAGAGAAGTACATTTCAGCCATCTGTCTAGTAATGCCAAAATGTCCTCCATTTGAGCATGCCTAGAAACATGCATTTATATTAACGTTTTTCAAAAAAAAGTATCAAATTTTTCATGTGTCCTCCATTTTTTAAAAAATGTGTCATTTGAAAACGTGGCCCTACATTTGTCCTACATTTGTCCCGGTTTGGAGGTCCTGACTTATGGCAACCCTAACTGCACTTGGGATTGTAGATGTAGCCTGATATCTGTGCAGGATGACCTTCCAGAAGTAGCTGGCAGGATGGAATTGCACCCTCATCCTATTCCACTTCTTGATGCTAACAAATTCTTAATGTAATAGAAAGAAAGATGGTTCTATTTATCTTTTAAGGTGTTGTTCAGTGACAGCCCTACTTAAGGAGAAGATCAAGAACTACTGCTAATGGGTGTTTGTCAAACTGCTGTCTGTTACATTATGTCTGCAGATGATAGATCATGCCTGCCCATGGCAGTCTCAAGCAAGGACTCAGAACGTGTTTACAGCATGGGTCTAATTAAAGACTTCCCTTGCCAGACCAATTTGCCTTGAAAAATAGGCAGACATTGTTTACAATGCATTCTTTAGCTTTTATTCAGTGATGTAACTAGGGCTGGATCTTGGGTTACATGTCCAGGGTCCCACAACCATGTCTCCCCCATATCACCAACAAGAATGATGGAGAACAGTGGCAAAAAAATCAAATGAGAGTACTTGGGTTGGCTGAGCCCCCAACACTGGCTGGCACTGACTTCCTTTCTTATATTTAAAAAAAAAACTTTGGAAAGGATATATTTTAGATTTCAACTTCCAGAACCACCAGCTGGTTAGGGGATTCTGGGCATTATAGTCCATTAAAGCAGTTTCACAAGACTCTTGCATTGGAAGTTGACCAGATGTGCATGCTTAAAACTCCTCATTGTTTATCTTTAAAACATTGTGGGGGTTTTTACAACAAAATAATTCTGCTTCCCATGTACATGAGTTAATATCAGAAGCAAACTCTTATTTCAATACTACAGTTATGATGATGTCAGGATTCAATTTATTTAAAATGCAAAATTGCACTTTTTTGAATAACTTTTTACTTTTTGCCTTGAGTATATCAGAAACATAGAAACTATTGTAAAATACAGCACAAGTAGGGAACAGAAATGCATGTTGTTTCTCCAGCCTGAGGGATCCATGCAGTGACTTCTTCTCCAAGCACTGACTACTGCACTCTCTCTAAATGCAATAAAAATTATGAATAAACTTTGTATTCCAAAGGCCCAGCAGTGGACCAGCCAAGATATTTTATTACCTAAAGCAGAGTGTTAAATTGCCCCTGACCCTTTTAGAGTTAAAAGTAGCCTAAGATGCCTAAATTATTTGCCGATTGAGGAAGAAAATTTTGTGTCTCTCTCTCTCTTCCTGGCAGTAAAGATACACTCATAATACTCTGAATAATGAACAGTTGGTTGTCCGTTCATGACACCCAAATAGGGCATCCTGAGGCAGCAGCCTTGCTTAGCAGACATTTCCGAGAGCCAGTATGGTGTAGTGGTTTGAGTGTTAGACTATGGAGACCAGAGTTTGAGTCTCTGCTGAGCCATGAAACCCACTGGGTGACCTTGTGCAAGCAACACTCTCTCAGCCTCAGGGGAAGGTGATGGCAAACCTCCTCTGAACAAATCTTGCCAAGAAAACTCCATGATGGGGGTCGCCAGAAGTTGGAAATAATTTGAAAGCCCACAACAACCACAATAAGTGGTAGTTTGATGTTATTAAATTATGACCATTAGCAGAACATGGATGTATGGGCAAAAATGTGCACTGTTATTCCTAAATGACATTACAGTACTTCTTGTTCAAGATGCTTTACAGTCTCTTATTGCATGAGTGTTTCTATTTCATTTCATGACAGAAGCCCTTGCTCTCAGGCAATGGTTGAGCTTGGTGGAGGACACGGGAAAATATTGATTCTTTCACCATCCATACTATGGAGTCTCTCATAAAAACATTGGAGAGCTCTGCCAGAACAGACCAAAACCCCAACCAGTTCATCTTCCTGTTTCTCACAGTGTCAATTATGTGGGCTTTCCTTCTGAAGGTCCTTTTTACCAGCCCTCTCATTCTGGAAAGTTTCCTCTTACAAAATCAAATGTGTGTATAGCAGCATTTCCATACTGAAGAAAGAGGCCAAGTAGCATTCATTCTTAAGATTTTGATCTTAAGATCAAGATGAAAAGATTGTAATTAAACACACACACACATATACACACTGAAGTGGCAAAATTATCAACACTAATTGGGCTGAAGGAAAAAGGTTCAGAGACTGCACTTCAAATGAAAAGTATTTGCAGAGTCCCAAAGGCCTTATGAAAAAGGATAATATTGGGTCAGCGCTTGCAATCAGGAAAGATGCAAATGTCCCAAAGAAAGGATAGTCCAGGATTTCAGGACCCTGCCTGAATAAGTAACAATGGGCCTGAACAGACAGGCCAAAATAAAGCTGCTTTGGGTCACTTTGGATGTATGCTGTTTGAATGATACACACATCTTAAGAGGCCATAAGCTGCACCAAAGCTGTGCTCCAGTCCTTAGAACTGGAGTGTGGCTTTGGTGCAGCTTCCAGCCTCTTAGGACACAGGCATAATTTAAACAGCATACCTCCAAAGTGCCCTGAAGCAGCTTTATTTTGGCCTGTCTGTTTGGGCCCTGTGGGACTCAAAATGGAAAGAAGGCCAAGGTCTTGTAGGTGTTGGGAAGAGACAAGGTGGTCCTTCACCTGTATCCGTCAGAGTTTTAAACCAACCATTTCATCTGGGTCTGAACAACCCTTTGGGAGTCAATGGAACTCTCTTAAAATCAGAATAATACATTTTCTGTTCTTAGCTCCATGATAACAGCTAAATTCTGTGCCAACTGCAGTTTTTCAGAGTTCTAGCCTGTAGTGGTTTGAGTGTTGGACTATGACTCTAGTGATCAAGGTTCAATTACCTGCTCGAACTTAAAAATCCACTTGGTGACTTTGGGTAAGTCACACCTTCTCAGCCTCAGAGAATGGCAGTGGCAAAACTCCTCTAAAGAAACTTGCCAAGAAAACCCCAGAATCAGTTTGCCTTAGGATAGCCATAAGTCACAAACAACTTGGAGGCACACAGTCTCTCTGGTGTAGTTCCAGTTTATAGCCACAGTGAGGCACCAGAAGGCGGCAGCAGGTGCATATCCTTCTTGATTCATAATCACATCCAAACTAGCTACATTCCAATGGCAAGGGTGATTATTTATCAGGGAGAAACTGTTTCCTTGTTTTTCAGTTGTATATTATATTAGAACGAAAGCACATAGGAGGTGGGGAGGAAGAATTACAAGAAGGTGGAGTTAAGAGAACAGACTGGAAACTGTTTTTTAAAAAAACAGGGCAAAGGAGAGGCGGGGAACAGCAAAGTCTATAAGATTAAGACCATTAAAAAGCAGGAATCAGGGATGGAGCACTTCAGTGCCCTCTTTGCAAAATGGTCAAGCCTTTTAAATGAAGTGGGCAACTTATGGCTCTCCAGATGTTGTACCAAAGTTCCTATCAGCAGAGGTGATGGATGATGGGAGTTGTAGTTCAGTAATATCTGGAAGGCCACAAATGGCCAAACCTTGCTTCACACTGAAACCTTCTCTCCCTGGAACCTTCTGTGAGGCTTGTTTTGATTGAATTACAGGCTGAGGAAAAGCCCAAGGCCCTAATTAGGTCAAGGCAACCTTTTCCTCTTTAGTGTCACCTGTTTCCTGTGGGTGATTCACTCTCTGGGTGGAGTGGAGAGAAATCAGGGGTTCACACTCAGCATGACCTTAAGGAACAGGATAGACAAGCAGAGGGCTGAGTTTTTCTTCTTTGGATCAGTGCCTGGGCAGGACTTCAAAGTGATCTGGATTAGAACTGGGGTCCCATCTTAAAGGCTGCTCTTAATAGAAGAGAAGAGTCTTGGGCATTTCAAAACTTTGGAGCTGGACAGATTTTAGGATGCCCAATATTTTGGCTGAATGTTTTCCCTTTCATATCTAATAACAGCTTGATGTAGAATGAAAGGGAGACATTTTGGGGTCAGGTTTGTGGCACAGAAGGGAAGAACTTAGCCTTGCTGTCTTCTGCTGTGGTCAGAGTTCATCTAAAGCAGCAGACAAAATCGCTAAGCATGATGTGTAATGTGGTCCTCAGATGTTCTGCCTAGATATAGTCTCAGTCACTCTGGTTATGTTCTACAATTTCTCTTCCTTTGGGCAGCTCTAGGGAAACAGCCATTCCAGTAGTGTTGGGCTGTAGCTTTTGTTATAGTGGAACAGAATCCTGGAAACCACTTGGCAACCTCTCCTGTATCTGCAAATACTGAGGATGCAGCCTGCCAGATAACGATTAAGGGTCATTATCCTCTGCGGATGGTATGAAATCCAAAGTCTGGTTTAAAAACCCAGCTGTGGGGGTTCTGGAGTATGACAGAAATTGCAACCAACAAAAGAGCTGTGGGGACAAACAGCACGCAAGGAGTGCTGCGTGTCTTGGCCATGTGGTCCATGTATCCTTCCAGATCAATGGGTCTCTTGCCAGGACTGCTCCGCTTGGTATATTAGCATCTGTCAGGTGAATGTTCTTCCTTACTGTGGCTGAGAGGCTCCAACCATTCACTGTCCACTGCTTCTGAAACTGCCTCTGATCTCATTCCCTCCCATGCTTGTCCTAACTGTGGTCACTGTTTGGGACACCCACTCCTGAACCTCTGCCACCCTCTCCATCTGTTTCATGTGCTGGAATGGAATGGCCTTGGCAGGGATACTGTGTCCCTCTCTTTCCACCAAAGATCCATGACACCCCAACAGAGTGCCATGAACAAGCATGCGGCTGGTGGGCAGTAAAAAGAGGGAGAGGGGGTGAGTCTTTTTTGGAAGACTCAGCCAAACAATGACCTGGCAGTAAAATGTCTTAAAAAGTGGCAGGGTAGGGGAATCAACTAAGAGAAAGGACACCATGAATTGAGTGCAAAAGGGAAAATCTTGCTCACAAACTCTAGAGTCAATTTCCTCAGACATGATGCAGTTGTTTGAGCTTTGGACTACAACGCTGGAAACCAGGGTTCGATTCCCCGCTCGGCTAAGAAACTCACTGGATGACCTTGGGGAAAAGGCAATAGCAAACCTCTGAACAAATCTTGCCAAGAAAACCCCATGATAGGGGGGTCACCATAAGTCAGAAATTACTTGAAGGTACACAACACACACATCCACATGAGGACTGGATCCAGATTGGGCACAAGTGAGAGAGGTTTAAGCCTCTTCCCCACTCCCATAACAATTCCCCCCATTAATTTTCCCCATGCACAGGGGCCTAAAAAGAGAGAGGGGTGCAGCTCTCTTGAAATAAGGTTTATCTTTACCATTTTGTGACTCAGTCTGAATTCTACATAGCACTCTAGTTTGGGTGCTGTCATAGTTAGCATCAACTTCTGATAGAGTACTTGAGAGGAAACGATGTGCCAGTGTGAACTGTGTGACTTGTTGGGAAAAGCCTTTGAGCTCAATCTGGCCTTAGATTCACACTCTGTGGCCCTTATATTTCACATCTTAACAGTGTAGGGGCTAGCTTTCCTTACTCAAGAAAAACTTTAAAATGTTATTTCAAAGAAAGTATTTGCACCTGGTCCCACTGTTTTAGGAAATAACTCATTGGTTATTTCCTTATTGTATTAAGTGTGACATGCTGCTTATACGGTAGTTTTTATTTACTTTTAAATTAATCTTAAGTGTATCCCTGATGGAAGTGACCTGCCTTCATGTTTCAGTTCTACACAAAAAGGACTGGAATCCTAGCTCTGTTATTGTTTGTTTTTAAAACCTATCTTGCACTTCTTATGGACAGCTCTGGACAAAAAACTCTTTTAGACTTAAGACAGGGGAATTTTATTCATGGATACTCAAGTAAACATAGTGAGATTTATTTCTAAGTAAATAAATATAGAGTTTCGGCCTGAGCGCAATGTAGAAGATATCCATCTTTCAGCTCTGATACAGACATCATTCACACATTTTAAAAAAAATGAAGTAATGCCAGCAAATGTCCAAATTGTCCACATTAGATTTGTGTAACAGAGAATTGCATTTCCCCAAATGTTTGTTGCTTTGTGGTTTATACTTTGTGCTGCAGCCTTGATTGATATCTCCCTGCCTCATTCCCTACTCCAAGTATATACACACACACAATCACACTGCAGTTTTACAAAAATATATATATTAGTTGATCCAACAGCTACAAAATATACCTGTTTTCCAAGAAAAAACTAATTGTAAGTTGCCACTTAATAAAATAATAAAATAAGACTTCAGCAACAGAAGAAGAAGAAAAAACCCTTATCTGCAACATTTAATTTCAAGTTAAATTATTTTTTAAAAAGTAAAAGTTGGAATGGGGAACCTTTCTTGGTCACAAATAGGAAGTAGGCAGTCATCCAGATGTCTCTAGACAGCAACTTCCAGCAGCAGAAATTCCACTAGTGAGGAACTAGTAGGGTTGCCAGAATGAGAGCTTGTGAAAATTTTGAAGAAGAGGGAATTTCAGTAGTTGTTGCTTGTTACCTGACTGTATCACAGTTCACACCTGCTGAAATTCCCTTTTCTACACAGGCATTAAAGGTATATGAGCCCTCTCCCATTTTAAAATTGGCAACCCTAGAATGCTGGGACCTGTTGTCCAGCCATATCTGTTCTAGGTATTAATGAATCCTTGACCCTTACATGCTTTATGACCAGTGTAGCAGTAAATGTTTAAGTGCAGACTCTCACCACAACAATTCCTTTAGGAAAATCCCCAAAGAGAGGCTAGAAATCCAGATCACTGGGTAGATTTTTTCATATAGAAACACTCCTGTCATCATCATCATCATCATCATCCAAAATAATGTTCCTGGAATTTTGTTACACCACTGTTCAAGAGCCAGCATGGCATAGTGACTTGAATGTTAGACTATGACTCTTGAGACCAGTGTTTGATTCCCTGCTCAGCCGTAAAACCCACTGGGTGACCTTGGGCAAGTCACATGCTCTCAGCCTCAGGGGAAGACAATGGCAAACCTCCTCTGGATAGATCTTGCCACAAAAACCCCATGATTTGGTGACTTAGGGTCACCATAAATTAGAAATGACTTGAAGGCATACAACAACAACTACTACTATGCTACTGCTCACTATTGGCCTGACTAGTGAGGGATGAAGATGGAAGATGGAACACTGACTGGAGGGGCACCAGTTCCTCAGACCTGAGTTCAGGCCTTCCTTGAAGCCTGTGTCTGGCCAGGGGGAGCCACAGACAACTTTACCTCCTGGCAATAACAGGAAAGGAGCTGTTTTCAGTATCACACTCTCTTTCTCACCTGAAGGCCAACCGAGGCAGGTATACGGAACAGTGTGAGCGGGTGTATTCAGCCAGATTGTGATGGGAGGGGGTTCAACACCCATTCAACTTAAACAAAATCAAGGGATGGGATGAAACTGGAAGGTGTGTCTGTCTCTGGAAATATTTCATAGACCAGCAAGGGAAAAGCCACAGGAGGGCCTGCCTGTTTGTCATGCTGTATCTAATGGGGCTTTAGTCTGATCTACTGATTGCAGAGGTGTGTGTATGAAGGACAGGCCAGTGGAAGACGGAGTGGCCTTATTTTCTGCTGCTCCAGAGGGCAGGGCATGAAGCCAATGGCTTCAAATGATATGAAAAGAGATTCTGATTAAAGGAGATTCCTGTTGGCCAGGACTTTACAGTGGGCCCTTAGTATCTACTAGGATTTGGTTGCAGGATCCCCCATGGATACCAAAATCTGTGGATATTCAAAATACAAAAACCTTGATTTTGCCATTTTATATAAGGGATACCACTGTAGTAAAATGGTACCCCTTATATAAAATGGCAAAAGAATTGTTTTCAGCTGTGGCTTTCCCACACTTGCAGGAGATTGGACTACATGACCTTTGGGTTTCCCACACCATCTCTATGGATTCTTTGTCATAAACATTAAAGGGCATAAAAGCATCCAGAGGGTTGGTTTCATGCATTTGATGAAGTGGGGTCCCAAGGGTGTAGTTATGAGGGAGCAGCAAAAGTAGAACAGTCCTACAATTCTAGCATTGCAGTAACTTAAAACTTCAGCTGAGCACTCTTAGGCTTCCAAAGAAAAGGGCCAGGGCAGGGTTATCAAGGGAATGTGAACACAGCAAGTAGAAGAGTCCTGGCTCTGAAGGAGTTTTAGTGTCTCACTCTCGGCAATGCGAGATTTGGGGACTGAAGGAAAATTTAATGGTGTGTGTGTGGGGCAGAATTCTTACAGGTGGCAATGTCCTCATTTTACTCTTTTCCATTGTTACACCTTGAAGTAGACTGAACCTAAGAAATCTTATGGTAGACATTTCTTCTCCCTGTCCTTTTAAGCTAAAACTGCCTGACATGGCTATTTCTTTGAACTCTTCTGTATCTGTATTCAGTGTCAGTCTCATGGGCAAGTTACAGTTATCATCCAAAATCCACAAAACAGGGATGCTTTTATTGGGCCAACCAAAATGCCTATTATACATGATGCAAGTTTTTGAAGCTCCACTGGCTTTCTCATCAGGCAAAAGGGTTAAAAACCATACAGGAGAAAGTGACCATGTTAGTCAGATGGTAAGAAGAGTATCCATGGGGGAGGTCCCCTCCTCCTCCTGGCCATGTGGGGGCTGGGCAGGGTGACCAAGCGTCCTCCTTTTCCAGGACATGCCCTACATTTCAACCTTCTGTCCAGGAGGAATTCTGTCTGAGAGTTCTCCATCTGAAAAACATTCATATGAGTGTTTTGGGCTTTGATTGTGTAAAGTCCTCTATTTTTCTTCCATTTCTTCCATTTGGAGTATGAGTAAGATGAGTGTTTTTGGCTTCTCTTGTGTAAAGCCCTCCATTTTTCATGAATGTCCTCCATTTGAGCATGACTTAAGAAGCATGCACTGACATTCATATGAGTGTTTCTTGTCTTTTCTTGTTTAAGGTCCTCCATTTTCCCTTACTGCCCTCCATTTGGAGCATGACCAAGAAGCATGGATTTAGATTCATATGAGTGTTTTTGGCTTTTCTCAGATAAGGTCCTCCATTTCCCTTGGATGCCCTCCATTTGGCCAAGCATGACCAAGAAGCATGGACTTACATTCCTACGAGGGCTTTTGGCTTTGATTGTGCGAGGTCCTCCATTTCCCTTGGACGTCCTCCATATGGCGGTGCCTTGTCCTCCTTGGCGGTGAGGACACCTGGGTCCTGGGGGAATAAACTTGAAACCCCATTAGCAGCAGGACAAACAACAAAGGTCTCTTGCCTCGCAGGAGATCCAGGGAGGGAGCATCCCTTTTGGAGAGGTCCAGGACCTCCAAGAGTGGAAGCAGCTGGCCATCCCGGGGGCAGCAGAGGGAGGCCAGGGCTCCCTGCCCCACAAAAGAGACTGTGTCCTCCTGAGTCTGGGCTCTCCCTCGGAGCGCCCTCTGATTGGCCAGGGCCGGGCCCCACTCCAGCCAATCAGGCGCACCCTCGACTTGCCATGAATGAAGCCGCGTGCGTAATGAGTGCGCTCCTCCGGCAGAGAGGCTGAGCCAAGCGGCCAAAGGCTGGCTCACCTGGGAGCAGAGGGCGCTGGATCCCGGGTCTTGGCTGGCTTTGGGGATCAGGTGGCAGATCCTGGATCTCCTGCTCCGTCCCAAAGGGAGGAAGTCTATGCACAGGAGGGAAAGGGGCAAGGGACCCGAGAAGCCCCCCTTTCTTTCCACAATGAGGCGAAGCCCCCCCAGTTGGCTGCCATGGCTGCTCTCCCTTTTGGGGAGCCTCCAGTCCGTCGCCTCGCAGGCAGGTAAGAGCGCAAAGAGGATGTGCTGTTGTGAAGTTGTGTGACATTATGTTGTGTGTGAGTGGTGTGCTTACTTCCAGCAAATCTGGAGCGGCTTCCCCAGCCGAAACTGCTCCTTCCAAACTTAGAGCATGGGCTGCCTGTTTGCATCCGCACTGGAGAAATGGTCTGGGTTGGTTCCAGGATGGAACCGGGTTGTTGTTCCTCCAGTGCGGGTGCAGCCGCTTTCTCTGCCCTGGTCGGATCGTGGCCATGGAAGGTGTGTTGTGTGTCGTTGTGTGTTGTTGCATGTTGTGTGTTCCCCAAACCGCAGCAAGGGAGGAGGGCCGAAACTTCAAGGCAAACTGGGAGGAATCTGCGCGATCTTGTTCCTCCGCTTCCAGGGAAAACCAGGAGGAGGAGGAGGGGCTCCTTCCCCAAAGGCACCTGCTGCTGCTGCTGCTGCCCAGGCTCTCCGGGGTTGCAGCCCCTGGCGAGGAAGCAGGCCCTCTGAGCGCGTGCAGAGTGCCTTCCCTGGCCTCTCTTGGCTGAGAGGCTGGAGCCCGCCCTGGGCGCTGGGGCTTCAAGGGAAGGAGGGGCCTGCGGAGGGCTCTCCAGGGAGCCTTGCCAAATGAGTTCATTGTGTTCCAAACTCGATACTGTTTTTAAAAAGTAATGCTCTTGTGTAGTTTTTAATGGGTTGTATGGCGACCCTAAGGCGAGCCTGCCCTAGGGTTTTCTTGGCAAGATTTCTTCAGAGGGGGCTTTGCCCTGGCCACCCCTGGAGGCTGAGAGAGTGTGACAGTGGGTTTCATGGTTGAGCTGGGAATCAAACCCTGGTCTCCAGAGTCCCACGCTCAAACCACCACTACGCCATGGCGTTGTGTGCCTTCAAGTTGTTTCCAACTTATGGGGAACCTAAGGCGAAGCTATGGTGGGGTTTTCTTGGCACATTTCTCCCGAAGGGGTTTGCTCTGACCATCCTCTGAGGCTGAGAGAGTGCGACTTGACTAATGTCACCCAATGGGTTCCATAGTGAAGCGGAGATTCAAAGCCTGCTCTCCACAGTCATAGCCTAACACTTAAACCTTTACACCAGGCTGGCTGTCCATGCTGGCTAACTTGTTATTAGCCGCCTTCTATGTCAGGAGAAAATCTGGATGTAAATGAGATAATAATAATGGTACAGTAGTAGTAAGCTCTTTGTTTCTCTTCTTTTCTTGAAGTTCTGCTGGATGGAAAACAGGAGTGCTTTGCGCAAGTGAGGAGGGACCACTTCAGCCAGGCGGATTTTTATTTGAGACACAAACATCCCTTGTTTGCCTAGTGGCCCTTCCCACATTTCAAAGGAGGAAGCCCACAACTTACAAAGTGCATCTGTCCTGAACACTTGAATAGACGCCTCAGAGCAATGTATATCAAACTGTCTGTGCAATGGCATACATGTGCCACCGTGGCTCCCTGGTGCAGATGATACACACTGGCTGCCATGGACACAAATGCCCAATAACAAACACAAAGAAGCAGGCCGCTCGGTCCAGGCCCCTCCATGCAGGGGAAGTCACACCCAGGGAGACTTTAAGAGGGCCCCCAAACCCTTTCCCCCCAGTTGCATGGACTCCATCACTTCAGACGCCCCAGACATAAACTTGGTCCAGAGTCTCCTAAACTCCAGACTGTAAAAATACAAATAGATTTGCCCTGTCATACAGCAGTTAAGTGCACAGAAGGGAGGAGAGGCAGCGGCACTAGGATTTGGGGAGGATCACAAAAGTACATGATACCATTTCTTTATTATTATTATTATTATTATTATTTGGGTCAGGTTAGATTTCCAGCTCAGCCACGAAACCCACTACTACTATGAATAATGACCAGTACGTTGTCCAATGCGAAGTCGAAGGCTTTCACAGCCAGGATCCATAGTTTTCTGTGGGTTTTTTGGGCTGTGTGGCCGCATTCTGGAAGAATTTATTCCTGACATTTTGTCTGCAGCCGTGGCTGGCATCTTCAGAGAGTGGCAACTGTGGCTGGCATCTTCACCCTCTGAAAATGCCAGCCTCAATTGCAGGTGAAATGACAGGACTAAATTCTTCCAGAATGCAGCCACACAGCCCCAAAAACCCACAGAAAATTGGTTGTCCGTTTATGATACCCAAACTGGGCATCCTGAGGCAGCCGCTTAACAGCAGGATTGGCCCTGCTTAGCAGATGTTTACAACAGCCAGCATGGTGTATTGGTTTGAATGTTAGATTATGACTCTGGAGACCAGGGTTTGATTCTCAGATCTTCCATGAAACGCACTGGGTGACCTTGGGCAAGTCACATGCTCTCAGCCTCAGGGGAAGGCAATGGCAAGCTTCCTCTGAACAAATCTTGCCAAGAAATCCCCATGAGAGGTTTATCTTAGAGTCGCCATAAGTCAGAAAGGCAGACACACAAGAACAGCAACGAAGTACCTCCTGAGTGGTTCTCTATCCAGGCCATATACTCAGGAAGGCTTAACATTGAATTGGCTGTTTCCTTATTATTATGCACCTTCAAGTCCACTCCGACATATCACAACCCTATTATATGGTTTTATTAGCAACATTTATTCGGAGGAGGTTTGCCAATGCTTCCTTATCACCTTTAATTATCCTTTCCTGGTAGTGGTTTAAAAAGTGACAAAGGAGTGATTTATCCTGCCCTTCAACGCTGGTTTATTCCTTAAATGTGGGGTTATTATTCACTGTGGTTATGGAATTATTAACAGCATCAGAAGAATGACCCATGATTGTTGGATAACCACAAGTGCCTCAGAAGGGCCTTGGAGTTTGGAGACATTATTTTGCACTTTTGTTGTTGCTGTTGTGTGCCTTCAAATTGTTTTCGACTTATGGTGACCCTATGGTGAACCTATCATGGGGTTTTCTTGGTACATTTCTACATAGAAAACCATTGCCGATGCCATCCTTGGAGGTGGAGAGAGTGTAACTTGCCTAAAGTCACCCAGTGTGTTTCAGTGGCTGAGCTGGGATTCGTTTTCTGGTCTCCCGAGTCAATAGTACAATATTCAAACCACAACACTACATTAGCTACGACTCCCATAATTTCTGTGTCAACCAGGCCATTGACAGGAGGGTTGTCTAAAAGTTGTAGTAAAAAGAAAACAATAAGTTTTCCAGCACTCAGCCTTGAAGACTTTGCAGTGATTTCATTCTTTGTCCCAGAATGCTCTGAGGAGCACTGGACATAGGGTCACTCTGGGGTATTGTGGGAAATTGTTTGAGTTGGACAGGCTTTGCTCTCTGTTGCCAACCGTTGCCACTGTTAGAGGTCATTTTTGTGCACTTCTGTCTCAAACATGGGTCTGGCCCTGGTAACTAAATTAGGGAGTGGTAACTACTCCAGACAGGTTAATATACTACAAGGGTGTGTGAGACTTGTGTGTGTGACATTCCAGTCACTCAGATAGATTAAAAACCTGATTCCACCCATGCCAAAAGAAGAGTGAAAAACAACCACTTGCCTACCTGTGCAACTCAGTGTGATTGTCAGAAGAAAATCCAAAGTGATAACTAAATCATCTTGAGCGGGCACTGGGAAAAGAAATTCAGAGCCAGTAGACTCTCACCAAAATATGTGCATATTAGAAGTGTTTAGTTTGTCCTTTTAATACAGCCTTCCCTGAGCTGGTGTTTTCCATACCTACAGCTCCCCTCATCCCCATCTATGTTGGCTGGGGCTCATGGAAGCTGTAAGTCAAAAAGCTGGTGGGTGCTAGCTTGGGGAGTCAGCCTGTGTGTGTGTGTGTGGGGGGCTCCTTTTCAGGATGCAGCATGTGAATAGATATCTCCTTGGCTGCATCCACACTGCCGAAGTAAGCCAGTTTGAAACCGCATTAACCACCATAGCTCAAGACTATGGAATTCTGGGAATGGTAGTTTGTTCTGGCACCAGAGCAGAACTCATCCAGAATTCAGAGAGGTAAGGGTGACATTACTGTTAACTGATGTCATGAATTTATGAAGAGGAAGCATTGACTGTAGTAAATTCTTCTTCTGGATGTGGGGACAAGGTCTCCTGTACTTGTTCCTGCCTTCCCACTAGTGGGGAAGAAAGTCTTCCCACCTCTGCCTATAGTTTTTCCAGGACATTTTTCATCCCTTCATTCTATTAAATATATCCATACCTTGTTCAAGTACGGTTGCAAAAATCTGATTTGCACAGGGCTAAGTCCACCACCCTATCTGCTTTTGTGGCTCCTTAAACCAACAGACTTGGCAAAACAGAGAAGCCTCTTGAATGGATACTGTTCAAGAAGTTAATCTCTCTCACTAGGCATTGTCATATTTTGGAATTTTTTAACATAGTGTTGCCCCCTTTGGCCACCTGTCACAGAATAAACACAATTTCCCAGAGCCTGCCCCAAGTGTCCCTTTCCCCCCTGAGGATTTATCTGGATGTCCAACTCTGTGATAGGGTCACATTAGGAAACAACTTGAAGGCACACAAAAACAACAACAAACAAAACATGTGACATACGTATGTGTGTGTTGTGAGCCTTCAAGTTGTTTCTGACTTATGGTGACTCTAAGACTCCCTAACATGGGATTTTCTTGCAAGTTTCTTCAGAGGGGGGTTGCCATTGCCTTCCCCTGAGGCTGAGTGTGTGTAATTTGCCTAAAGTCACTCAGTGGGTTTCATGGCTCAGCTGGGAATTGAACTCTGGTCTCTGGAGTCAGAGTCCAACACTCAAACCACTATGCCACACTGGCTCCCAGTGACACAAACACACTGCAGAAATAATCCAGTTTGAGACCTCTTTAACCGCCCTGGCTCAGGAATCCTGGGAACTGTACTTTTGTGAGATATTTACATCATGCTTTCTTTGCCCCAAATTATCTGGAAGGCCCATCTTCTTGCTATGTGGTTCTTGACCTTTGTTGTTGTGTGCCTTCAAGTTTCTGGCTTATGGTGACTCTTAAGACTCCCTATCACAGGGTTTCCTTGGCGAGTTTCTTCAGAGCAGGTTTGCCATTGCCATCCTTTGAGGATGAGCGAGTTTGACTTGCCCAAGGACATCCAGTAGGTTTACATGGCCAAGCAGGGAATCAAACCCTGGTCTCCAGAGTTGTCCAACTCTCAGAGCACTACACCATGCTGGCTCTTGTCTTGATTTTACCTTTGTTAATGTTTTGGGTTTTGTCTCCCAAAACTCCTGACCATTGGCCTTACTGGCTGAAGCTTCTGACGGCTGAATTACAAAACATCAGGAGGACCAAAAGTTAATAGCTAGCGCTCTGGGAAATGTTTGAGTGCGTTTTAGGCCCAAATACTACAAACGCACCCAATCTTGTCTGATTTTGGCAGCTAAGCAGGGTCAGCTTAGTTAGTTATTCTTTTCTATTTCTAATTTCACACTTCCCACAGGGGATGACCACCTTAAAGCTTACCTGCCTCTGTGTATGTGCCTTCAAGTCACCTGTCAACTTAAGCAACCACAAGAATTTTCATTTCCTTTCTCTGCAGTACTGCCAACAGCACCTGGGATTCGTTGGCAGTCTCCCATCCAAAGAGTAACTTTGTGCCATAAGATCATTAGAAGGCCCTGAACTGGGATTAGCCCAGGGGCCCAACTAGTGCAGCATCCTGTTTCCAATGGTACCAAGAACACCTGTAGGGAAGCCATTGACCTTTCTGACCCAGGATGCATCTACACTGTAGAAATAATGCAGTTTGACACAACATTAAGTGCCATCTTAAGGGATTTGTAATTTAACAAGGTCTTCAACCTTCTCTGCCAAAGAGTGCTGGTGCCTCACAAAACTGCAAATCTCAAGATTCCATACCATGGAGCCATTTAGTTCTACAATGTAGATGGATCCCTAGGTGCCTGCTAAGATGCACTTGCTCTCTCTCCTACACTCTTCTCTTGAGGAGCTTATTGCCTTTGAAACTGAGGGGTCGTCCATAGATTGTTAGAAGCTAAGGGACATCCTCCGTGACTAAATACAACCATCTTCCTTTGCCATTTTTGACTTATGACAATCCTAAGGCAAACCTATCATAGGGTTTTCTTTGTAAGTTTCTTTAGAGAGGTTTTGCCATTGCCACCCTCTGAGGCTGAGAGAGTGTGACTTGCCCAAGGTTACCCAGTGGGCTTTTATGCTCGAGTGGATAATTGAACCCAGATCTCCAGAGTCGTAGTACAACGCTCAAACCACTACACCACATCTTCCTTTACAGTCTTAGAATCTTCTTGCCTGACAGTTCCTAGAATCCCCCAACCAGAATGGCCAATAGTAATGCCAACAGATATAGGACCCCCCCCCCCCACTAACATTTCTAGTCTCTGGAGCCATCTTCTCTTTAATGGGCCATCAGCAGACCATCCTGTGTTCAAAGATGTCTTCTGTTTGTATAGCTGTTCAGTCAAGTCTATGTAGATCTGAAACCATCAGTAGTGAAAGCAGGGACCTTGAATTGCCCATAAGCACCTGGCAGCAGATTGACCAGTTGACCCATGTGCCTGCTCACTGTTTTCCTCACCAGGGAGATATTGTACTGCATTTCTGTTTAAACTATAGTAATTATTTTAAAAATGATATCTATGCATGCTGGCAGATGCACATTTTTGGATGATTTTTGTACTTTTATGTGATGTGGTCCCTCTTTCCAGGGGCAATGGTCCTGTTTCTATGTGTCTGATCCATTTCAAAAGCAGTCTATGGTAGTGGTCACCATAATGTCTTGTGGCAGTGAATTTCATAAATTAAACTGAGATATTCAATTAAAATGAGAGCAGTGCATGTGTTTTCTGCTGTTTGTTTTTGGGTGTGTGTACAAGTTACTCTTAGATACCTTATTTAACTGTGAGGCAATGTATTAAATCATAAACAAAAAATCTGCTGCTGTCACCACTGTAGTCTGTTCAATGCTAGGCTTGTGTCCATGCCCCTTGTCGGGAGTCAAGTGATGTCACAAACACACAAAAAGAAGAATTGTGAAGCACCGTGCACAACAAGAGACCAGCCAATGCCATTGTTGCATTCACTGCTTTGTCCAGTTGTGGACTTGCAGGAGTTGGCTTCCTTGTTTATCGCTTCGCCTACTTCATCTGGTTCCTTCTCAGGGCGTTTCTGCAAGATGTTTACCGGTATGAGTAGCGGTGGGCACACTTGTGTCAATCACCTGTGCAGTTGGACATAATGACACTCCCCTGTTTTTTCTTTATGTGGTTTTTTTTTTTTTTTTTTTTTTTTTGCCATGCTGCATTTCTAGTGACAGTTTCTCTCTCAAGTTATACTTGCTTAGGAACACTTGATGCCCCTTTTGGGTTTTCACACTGCATTTCTTCTGATGTGCCCTCAATGTCTTGTCCTTTGCACAGTACCATGTGGTACTTATACATTCAAGCTGTCTGCCAATGGGCTATGAAGCTGGTTAAGCTGCGCAATAAAATTATTTATGTAAACTTATATAACACCTTTCCCCTTATGTAGAATGCAAAGTGGCTTACATTTGCTTTCTCAGTGGTCAGATCTCGTGTACTAGGCATTTTCAGTTGGAGAGGTCTAGGATTTGTAGCTCAGAAGAGTGGACTGGAACACTCTCAGTTCTCGGCTAAAGTAATATAAAATTGCTGTAACTCTGGTAGACAGATGCACTCATAATTATAGAGCTAACCCAAAACTAAATTCACTTATTTATAGACTGATATAATCCTCACTCTTCTTTTCTCAGGATACCTTGGTACCTTCTAAGTTTCTCACCATTTTAGAAATCCCAGGATTCCATAGGATCACATCATGACTGTTAAAGCAGTATCAACCTGCTTTTAACTGTGCTGTGCAGATATACAGGCTGAGTCTCCCTTCTCTGAAATGCTTGGGACCAAAGGTGTTTTGGATTTCAGATTTCTTGGGATTTTGGAACACCTGTATTTGAATATACAGTACTGTACTTATTTATGCAAATGGATATTCTAGAATCCAAAGAAATCTGTACATAAATCTTGGAGATGGAGCCCAAGTCTGAACACAAAATTCATTTATGTTTCATATACACCTTGTATACATAGCCTGAAGTTAAATCAGAAATCAAAGGTGTCACTATCTCAGCCACCCATGGAAAAGGTTTTGGTTTTTGGAATATTCCGGTTTTTGGAATTCTGGATAAGGGAGACTCAGTCTATACTCTTAATTTCTCTTCCCTGAAGGAAACAAACTCTTCTTCTCTGGGATAATGAGCTGGTGTTTGAATCTCCTCCCGCCATTATGGTTGCATGACAGCTAGAGGCCTCTGTGTTGTTTATATTGTGGACCTTGTTTATATTTTCCCAAAGAACACTTGCTAATGAGTCTTCTTGCTCTCCTCCCTGGCTTATTATAATAGAGGCCAGGTTTCCTGGGTTGCTTGAAACCAGTTTTATGTCAACATTCTTGACCTCTGCTAATTGCTTTCCCCTTGTATGCTGTAGCCATTGTCAGTGGAACGAAAAAACAAACTGTGCCCATCAGATAAAGTGGAAGGAAACCTCCCTATAGAGATGCCAGTAAAAAACACACCTGCCTGAGTAATCCTGAGATTGAAGAAATTATTGCTTTCTTAAACTGACCTGGGATCACAGTTGCGTGCCAACATATAAGCTGGTTTAAAAAGTCAAGTGCTGGTAGGAAGGCTTGTTTTTTTTCTTTTCCATGAAAAGTGTGTGAAATACACCTGCACATGCTTTCTCTGATGCTTTCAAAGGCATGTAAAGTACTGCTCACGTTTTCAGGAGTGAATCTATAATGTTTGTTTTTAATAAATAATAATAAAATAAAAGCTTTGTTTATGCCCCATTTCTCTGTCCAAGGTCAATCAAAGCGGCTTACAGTTAAAAACCCATACAGTGGATTTTAGCCCCTGAAGAAGGCCTTTTCTTGTACAGGCTGAAATATGTTGGGCTATTTTAAAAGGAATAAACAGTGGACCGTCATAGAGCACGTAGAGCTTGTCTCCTTACTATTTTGCGCTTTTAATATGCTTTTCAGTACTCTCTTCACATGATTACATCAGTGTAGGTGGTGAAGAGAAGGCAATAATGGTGGTGGTGGGGTAAAATGGCTGCTGGCACAGTAGTGAGGCAGTGGTGTCTCTCGGATTGGTGTCACCCGGTGAGGGGGGGGGGGCAAACTGCCTTGCCCTCCCCTCCTGCCTAGCCAGACTACAGCAGCCCCCCTCAAGGCCTCTGGTGTCCCACTGGGCTTTTGCTATTGGGAGCTCTGAAGATACCTCAGACCCCAGCAGCTACTGCTACTGAGGGGTGTGGTACTCCAGAGGACACATTTAGGGTCTGGAAGGGCTACTGGAAAGTGCCCTTTCTCACCTGCCCAGTAGCCATAGGGGACCCTCTGGGTGTACCACTCCACCAGGTAACACCCCCTTCTTGAGTGTCACCCGGTGCGGTACACACCCTCCGCACCCTTCCACTCACACCACTTCAGTGAAGAAGGCAGGGGCTGCAAAGTCCTCTCTGTCAGGAGAGAAAATGGTCTGTAAACTGGCAGGGCAGCTTTTTTCAGTGATGCAGGTGGCTTTGTATGCTGTTCCTCTAAGGCCATTATACAGTGCTGCAAAAAAACAAAACAAAAAACACTAGGTTGGTGCAATGGGTATCATACTGGCATAAGGCACCCACAAATTCCCAGTCTATATTTTGAGTCTGTGCATGTGTATGTGTGTATAGTGCCAGCCCACCCAATAAACACAACAATCCCAGAGGCATCAGGTATGAATGAGATGTGTTGCTGACAGCTCTCATTTTGGGGGACTGGATGCTAAGGACTTCCACAAAGTCCTGCTTTTCCCCATTGTGGCATGGAGGTGACCCTGGATGGATGAAGGATTTGCCTTTGAAGTGTAAGCTCAGGTTAGTTGTAAACAACTGGTAAAGCTTTGAATAGAGGAGGAGGACTGAATGTTAGCCAAGGACTAGACTAGCTACATAGAGAGAAACTCATCACTGGGAGGTTGGCCACCAAGTGAGGACTTGGCTATAGCCATTGTGCATTGCATAGTTGCAATCTGCACTGGAGGAGGGACAACCTGCATTGCTGATTGATCATTGATCTTCAGTGTAAATACCAAGGGGTCCCTTACTAAATTCAGACTTTAGCCTTAATGCTCAATTGCTTAAGACTAAAAAACAATCCGTGCAACGTGTGGTGTAACTGGTTGAGGAATTGCTTTCATTTGGCATTTGGACAAACCCATTTCATCATACAAGGTCAACATGTAGCTTTCCACAAGGTTATCCTGCCTTTACCTGAATGCCATGCATGGTAAGAGGAAATCCATTTTGCCCACCCTGAGCACTGTCACGCCATCCCTCTAGCTCCGTAGCAGCTCAGACATTTATCAGCATCCCCACCATTGTCCCAGCATTACTGCCACTGCACACAGTGCTCTTTGATTCTTCCAGAGATGCTCCTTTTCAGGAAGGGAACACATACATAGCATAGCCTGAGCTTGGAAAAGTTAATTTTTTTTGAACTATAACTCCCAGAATCCCTGATATCACCAGCATACCACCAGTTGAGCTAGTTAGAGAATCTTGGCAGTTGTAGTCCAAAAAGTAGCTTTCTCAAGCGTTGAAGGAGGCCACCCCCCAATTTGACATACTTCACAGTTATCAGACTATAATCCCAAGATTTTGACTGGAGTTAGTGGAAGTGATCTTGGGCAAGTCACACACTCTCAGCTGCCTCTGAACAAATCTTGCCATGAAAAGCCCATGATACTGTTGCCTTGGGGTTGCCAAGAGTTGGAAATGACTTGAAGGCACACAGCATACAGTGGAGGCTGTGGCCCAACAACCCTGGGGAAGGTTCTTCTAGGATGACTCCTAAGATTAAATTCAAGGATATAGCTGTGTTAATCTAGATCAGTATGCAAAAAGGGGTCTTGTAGCACCTTTGAGACCAACTGAAAGAATTAAGTTGGTGGCATGAGCTTTTGTGCAGTTGAGGAAGTAGACTCAAGTCTATGAAAGCTCATGCTAACAACTTTTTCTTTCAGTTAGTTTCAAAGGTGATACAAGAGAGATCCAGCATGACATAGTGGTTTAAATGTTGGACTATGACTTTGGAGACCAGGGTTCGATTCTTCGCTTGACCATGTAACCCACTGGGTAACCTTGGGCAAGTCTCACTCTCTCAGCCTCAGGGAAAGGCAGTGGCAAACCTCATCTGAGCAGATGTTAAAATAATAATAATAAAGTGTTTATTTCTATCCCGCTCCTTCCTGCGATCAGGGCGGCTTACAACAAGGTTAAAACAGCGATACAAAAACATTAAAATACAAATATATCAGAACCATCTATACAACAATAGAAATAAAAGGCAAAAAAGCCCCATAGCCCAACCTCTTGGCCACGGAAAAGGAGGGAGGCCCACAGGATTTTAATCGGGGAATGCCTGTTGGAACAGGAAGGTTTTCAGGTCCTTCCTGAATTGGGCCAGGGTGGTAGTCGAGCGGAGCTCAGTGGGCAGCGTGTTCCAAAGGACTGGGGCAACAGTGGAAAATATCCTCCGTGAGGTGGAGGATAATCTAGCCCCAGGTACCTTCAGTAAATGCTGCCCTGACGTTCTGAGGGTGCGAGGCGGAATGTACGGGGAGAGACGGTCCTTGAGGAATCCTGGGCCTAAGCCATTTAGGGCTTTATAGGTAATTACCAACGCCTTATATTGAGCCCGGAAGCGGATGGGCAGCCAATGAAGATCTTTCAGTACAGGTGTTATATGGCTGGCCCTGGAGACGCCAGTGACCAGCCTGGCTGCCATATTCTGCACCATTTGAAGCTTCCGGGTTTGGTATAAGGGTTGCCCCATGTAGAGTACATTGCAGAAGTCCAGTCTCGAGATTACCAGAGCATGTACAACAGTTTCTAGGTCCCTCTGGGCCAGGTATGGACGCAGCTGGCGAATAAGCCGAAGCTGATAACACGTGCTCTTGACCGTCGCATTCACCTGAGCAGTCAGGTGAAGCGACGAGTCAAGAAGCACCCCCAGACTGCATATGGAGTCCTTCACAGGGAGCGTGACCCCATTCAGGACAGGTGGAACCACTGCCATTCCTGGACCAGGGGAACCTATTACAAGTACCTCCGTTTTCTCTGGATTCAGCTTGAGTCGGTTTTCCCTCATCCAGCCCATTACTGACTCTAGACAGGCCTCGAGAGGAGAGACGCCATCCTTGGTCACTGCATCAGTCGGAGACATAGAGAAAATGATTTGGGTGTCATCAGCGTACTGATAACCCCGCGCCCCATGGCTCCGGATGATCTCTCCCAGCGGTTTCATGTAAATGTTAAAAAGCATGGGAGACAGAATGGCCTCTTGAGGGACCCCGGTTTTAAGGGGCCTCTCGTCGGAGCACACGTCTCCCAGCTGCACCATCTGGGAACCTCCCGGAGAGGTAGGACCGGAACCACTGGAGCGCAGTGCCCCCGATTCCCACCTCTGCCAGGCGCCCCAGAAGGATACCATGGTCTATGGTATCGAAAGCCGCTGAGATGTCCAAGAGCACCAACAGGGACATGCTTCCCCTGTCTATGCCCAGACGGAGATCATCGACCGAGGCGACCATCGCCGTCTCAACCCCGTGACCCGTCCGGAAGCCAGTTTGAAATGGGTCTAGATAATCAGTTTCATCCAAGACCGTCTGAAGCTGGATCGCAACCACCCTCTCGATCACCTTACCCAAAAATGGCAGCAGCGAAACTGGCCGATAATTATTGTGTACCAGGGGGTCGAGGGAGGGCTTTTTTAATATAGGTTTTACAATGGCCAATTTTAATTCCGATGGAAATTGCCCTTCCCTCAAGGATGTGTTAATGATCCGGCGCAACAATAATGTTACTGCCGGACCCCCCTGGGCCGCTAGCCACGAGGGACAGGGATCGAGAGAGCAGGTTGTCTTCCGAACACTTCCGACGATCTTGTCCACGTCCTCGGTACTCACCGACTCAAACCGATCCAGTTTAATAGAGTCCACGGAGGCTCTGGATACCTCTACCCTAGGTTCTGCTCGAATGTCAGCATTAAGACCTTCGCTTATACGAGAGGTTTTATCCGCAAAAAAGTCATTAAATTGGTCACAGCAGGCCTTAGAAGGTTCAAGGATCTGGTTCAGGGCGGGAGGGAGCTGAGTTAGCTCCCTAACCACTCAGAACAACTCTGCTGGACGTGACTCTGTGGACGCAAAACGAGCACCATAGAACGAATTCTTTGCTGCTTGTATCGCCTCTCCGTAGTCCTTTAATAGTTGGGCTAGGAGAGCCTTGTCGTCTAAGCAAAGGTGTTTCCGCCAACGGTACTCTAGCCGTCGCAGTTCCCGCTTCCTTGCCCGGAGATCTTCCGTGTACCAGGGCTTACACTTGGAAGCAGGCCTGAGAGGGCGCTTGGGAACGATGCTGTGTATAGCCCTAGAAAGACCGGTATTCCAAATACCGGTAAGGGCATCAACAGAGTCGCCGTCGCTACCAACCATGAGCCCCTCTAAGGCTTCCTGGAACCTTTTGGGTTCCATCAGCCTTCAAGGGTGGACCATCCTAACAGGTCCACCACCCCCGGGGGGGATCTGGGTAGAGACCTTGATTTTAGCCTGCACCAGGAAATGATCCGTCCATGGCAGGGGGGAAATATTAGTTATTTCCATCCATGGATCCTCCGCATCCGAACAGAAGACCAAATCGAGAGTATTACCCGCACAATGCGTAGGACCCTGTATCAGCTGGGACAGGCCCATGGCCGCCATGGTCTCCATGAATTCCCGAGCCGCACCGGGTGGAACATAGCTGGCCGTGAGAGAGATGTTGAAGTCACCCAGGACAAGAAGCCTGGGCGTCTCCAACATCAGTTCAGCAACCAGCTGTGTCAGCTCGTTAAGGGAGTCCGCTAATGCACGGGGTGGCCGATACACCAGCAGAATCCCTAGACTGTCCCTAGCCTTTAGGGTCAGGTAAATACACTCGATAAAGGACGTCTCTCGGATGTGGTTCCTGGTGAGGGACACGGTGTTCCTATGTATCAAGGCCACACACACACACCCCGGCCCACCTAACCTGCGCTGGTCCTTCACCGAGAACCCAGCAGGCAGGGCCTGAGCCCACACTGCGTCTCCTTCAGGCCCAAGCCAGGTCTCGGTAATGCAAGCCAGATCACACTTTTGATCCTCCAGCATATCGTGGAGGATGTGGGTCTTGTTGTTTACTGATCTGGCGTTGCACAGGAGCAGCGACAGGGTTTGTGGCATGGTTGGAGCGACCTTCAGGTTCCTAAGGTTGGGATAGGGACAGGAAGGAGGGATAGATATGATGCATTGATCTCTCCTTCCCCTGGAACGCAAATCCCTTCTCCCACCGCCATATCTCCCCCTGCCCCACACTACCTCAATAGGAGCTCCGCTTGAAGTGATGTTGTCCCTTCCCTCCCCGGCATCCCCCGCGTCCCCAACCTCTCCCCAGCCCTCTATGGCCATTTGAAGAGCAGAGGTTAGCCACCCCAGGCATCCTCTGCTCTCGGGCTAACCCAATGCCTCCCTGACCCGATAAAAGGCTGCGCTGCTGCGCAGTTGCGCAGCAGCGGTGCTCCCCAGTCCGTGGGCGGCACTCCCGGGGCGGTGCGCAGATGCGCACCTCCGACACCCTGGGAGGAGGCCGCCTGGCAGAAGGCGCAGCTCTGGCAGCGTCGGTGGTCCGGCGAGGAAGGCGAAGAAGGCGTGTTGCCAAGAAAACCCCATAATATGGCAATTTAGGATCACCATAAGTCACAAACAACTTGAGGGCACACAACAACAACAATTTTGTTAGGTGTCAGAACAACAGTGTTCTTATTAGCCGGCAGCAGGATAATGCTGGGGTAAAAGGGTTGCAAGGATGAGGAAGTATAGGATTTTGTCTGTAAAGTCAGAAACAGCCCTGCCAGCACTGGCTCATGAGCCAATAGGGCAGCTACCTCCCAAAGCCCTGCTGCTGTTTGTATGCATGGATTGTTAATGCCAGCGAAAGTCACCAAGAGCCTTCTCACAGACATTCCCCCTCCCAAAAATTCTGTGCTCTGATTTAAAAAACAAAACTATAGATGTTTTCTAGGTTAGGTACAAAATAATTGTATCTTAGGGTTGGGAGGGACCAGAAAAACATTGTTCAAGTCCACCCTGCCTCTGTGTTGCATGAGCCACAAATTGGCTCAGAAGCAGATGAACCTGCCATGCCATTTGGAGAGCTGAAGCAAATGAGATGCACTGTGCCTTTAAAAACACCTGGGTCAAAGTTTACAAAATGAGCAAGTGAGCCTAGACATGTGTCACAGGAGAAGGGAAGGCTTCACTCTGAGAGCCACACCAAATCTGTTATTTGTTTGTCATGTTTGTTTCTCACCCTTCCTCTCAGACTGCAGGGTAGTTTACAGAAAGATATTTCGTTTTAGACATACAACAATCCTGTGAAGTAGGCTACACTTAAGAGGCAATGCACTTCCAAAGTGAACAGGGATTTGAGTCAGAAAGCTAATATCTAAACCCAAGGTTCTGCCCACTTCAGTTGTTGTTTTTGCTGTTGCTGTTCTTTTATTTATATCTTGCCATTTTCAAGCCACTGAGATTCAATGCAGCTTACAAAAGTTAAGAAAGGTATAGCTAGAAGTACACAATATCGCTAACATATAATTAAACTATCAATAGAATTAAAAGTTATTACAAAGTATGCCCCTTGAAAGGAAAAGCAACAAATACAACAGAGCACACAACTGAAGACCCTTTCTCAAAGTGCAATGGTTGTAGTTTAGACTTGCTGTGATATATTTGCCGTGGACAAATCTGTGAAAAGATACTTATGCAAAAACTGTGTGAAAAGAAGCAATAGGTGTGTAGGTGTTGGGATGGGTATGTGATTTCAGAATCTCATGCATACTCCTGATGTAGTTCTATGGATAGGAGAAGGAATGCTGGCCTTGTGAGGAGGATAAGCATCTGTGGATCTGGGATGGGTGAGAGGCAGCGGCCTAACAATGGGGCTTATTTCTATGACATATTTATTTCTGACTGGAATGTGTCCAGTTTCCAGCCACTGGTTCAGACCCTGCCTCCCGCTCTTGAGATAAAAGGACTCTTTGTCTCACTGGTATTCCCCCCGCCGCCCCCCCCCAGTAAGTTAAAAAAGACCGGGCTTCTTAAATCTTTTCCTCAATATTTAATTTGGAAAATGAGAAATGTTCGTTGACAAATGGAGTAGCTTTGCAACCAGTATTTACCTTTATTTGAGTAGTATTAATTGACATAGCCATCTTAGTCTGTTTATGCATAATGAAATATCTAATAATATTTTAGCCCCTTTTAAACTGAGAAAAAGTCATTTGTAGCATAAGCTTTTGTGGACTCAGTCCATTCATGGACTAGTGAACCATCTGATGAATCTGATTCGTTGGGGGAATCTGATAGATTGATCTGAATCCATGAAAACCTATGCTAAATTTCATTTTTTCCCCCAGTCTAAAATGTGCTGCAGGATTCCTTTATATCCTTTTACACCCCTATTTTAGTTAGTTAGTTAATTAATTGTTAATTAATAGTTAATATGAGATGAGCAACCAGTAGTTTTCATCTTGGATCGCTGGAGTTGAATTCGCATTTCAGAAACAATTCAGTTTGACAACACTTTAAATGCTGTGGCTCAATGCTATGGAATTCTGGGAATTATAGTTTTGTGAGACATTTAGCCTTCTTGGCCAGAAAGCTGTGGTACCACAACAAACTACAATTCCCAGAATTCCATAGCATTGAGCCATGGCAGTTAGTGGTGTCAAACTGGATTATGCCTGCAGTGCGGATGCAACCCTGGTCCAAATTCTCAATATTAAATGTAATTAAAATATCTCTCAATTTTTAAATAATATTTTTATTTCTTTTAATACAAATCATTTTACAAACATACCAGCCACTCCAACATTTACACAACACAATAAACAAAACTTGCAACATTACAATATAACAACACTATAGAACTACAACATGTCAAAATATCTCTTAAAATTTAAATGTGGAGAAAGTTCAAATTAATTCAGAATTCTACCTTTTGGCCCTTGCACGTCAAGCTCCTTGCTCCCCACCTCAATATACAGCTCCATGGCTCTTGTATTGGCACAGAGGAGGCATGAGGAACCTGTGGCTCTCCATATTCCTATCAGCTCCAGCCTAGGTTACCAATGGTCAGGGTTGATAGGATGCATAGTCCAATAACATCTGAAAGGATCCACGTTCTCTATTTATGAAAAAGAGGATCCAAAGGCCAAAGACTTGGAAATGTTATTTAAAAATCTTCCAGCTGGTGCAGTTATGCTGCCTGGGGGATTATGGTAGATGTAGTGCAAAGCTAGCTGAGTAACTCCAGCCTTCCTCTTAGCCTTGCTGGGTGTGTAGCACATAGTTGTGAGAATGAGTGAGAACTGGAGGGGCAAGAGAACGGGCATTTAATTTTGTCATCTTCTCAAAACCATTATCCACTGATGTTTCTCTTATTGGCAAGCCTATAGGAATCTAGAACACTGTATGCCAAACCAGGAGAACCCATGTGGGTGGAATTATTAGAGCGTTGGAGTAAGACTGGCCTAACCCAGGTTGAAATCCCCACACAGCCAGGCTGTTTTCAAGGTGGCCTTGGAACAGGTAATATCTTTCAGCTTTTACATACCACACAGTGACACAGGAGTGTGATGGGCATATGGGTAGCAGAAGGAAGGGCTTGATTGGCCACCTTCAGCTTCATGGAGGAAAGGAGGGAGATTAGCAAATTTTAAAATGCTCTGCAGTTACTTTAAATGCTCCAGTTGCCTGTTCCAGGGAAAGCCAGATCAACCCTGAAGGGTTTTAAAACAATTTTATCTGGTAAAAAAAAATTAAATGTGAGCTTTGCTGCTATGAGTAGTTCAGAGAGAGAAGATTTTTCTACTTTAAATAGAGGTGCTGATAAAAATACACACACTCTTGGAAGCAGAGGTCTGGGGCTCAAAATTTGTTTCTGGGTTTCATTGCTTCCTTGTGTGAAGCACTGGCTCCTCAGAAATTACTTTTTGGACAATAACTCCCAGAATCCCGTAGCCACATTTCCAAGACTTCTCTCGCCCTCTTTCTCCTGTTTACCAGCAGAGCCTGTAATCAGGCATATCTGCATAGTGTAACCTTTAGCACGGGGCCAAAAGGGGCCATGCCCTAATTTTTTCATATGGCACAACTTGTATTGAGAGAGATTTGAATGGCCAGGGCTAGGCAGGATTGCCCCTCCCATTTAAATCACTTCTGGAAAGACCTTTCGCAACAGGTTGTGCTCGCCTGAGTAAACAGCTACAAGCTGGGGACGTGGAGGAAAGGCAGGCTACCCAGTTGTAAAGTGAGTCAACCCAACAGCAAAACAAGAGGGAGGATATATAGTATATCTAAGGGGTGATATCTTTGAGGGATCATCTCTAAACAAGATGATGAAAAACATTGTGATTGCAGCTTCCACCCACAGCTGAGGCATGATGGACTGGCACAGGCATTCTATACAGAAGACTGAATAAGAGAAAGACAGTGTAACCAGGGGTAGGCAACCGTTTTGAGCCGGGGGCCGGGTTGCTGTCCATCAGACAACTGGGGGGGCCGAAGCCAAAAAATAAATAATTAAATATATTTTTTAGAAATTTAAATAAATAAATAAACCGGGACAAATGTAGGACAACATTTTCAAATGGTGGACACTTTTTTAAAAAAAAGTGGAGGACACGCAAAAATTTTTTGCTGATTTTTTAAAAAATGTTAATATAAATGCATGTTTCTGAGGCGTCTATAGACGATTGCTCCCCTTGCCCCTGCGCGCGAGAGGCCAAAGGCCCCAGCAGCAATCAGCGGCAGGACCGGGCTGGGGCCGATCCCAAGGCCTCGCCGGGCCGCATCCGGCCCGCGGGCCGCAGGTTGCCTACCCCTGGTGTAACCTGTGGTTAAAGTGGGAACCAAACAGTTTAATGGAAGCAAGAGGACAAAATGGTGCCTGTTCCCTTATTCCACATCCAGAAATTGACTGGATCAGCACTGGTGACTGGACCACGTCTTCTACTGCAGGACTTGCGGAATGGACTGTAATTCCCATCAGCCCTGGCCAGCATAGCCAGTGGCAGTTTGTGATGGGAGCTGCAGACTAACAATATTTTGATGGAAAGCATTTTTCCTTCTTAGTGTACTGCATATGAGGGAAGCAAGGTGGCTTAAAGGGGTCCAGGACAGTCACTTCGGTATACACATTTCTCCTTCTGCACCTGAGAGAAAACACTGTCTTTAATGCCAGGCCTGACATGGGATTTGTGGACAAACATGAGGAAGGTCCATGCCGTGGAGGTGCTAAGCCAAACTGGGTTATGGGTTTCACAGCTTTAGGAGGCTAGTTGGTGGAATCGGGTTTGGATGAAGTCATGATTTTGTATCATATATTCTGGGGCCCATTAACACTATACAGCTGTAGCACTATGATTGCACTGTAACTGTCATGGTCCCACCCTTTGGAATCCTGGGATGGACAATGGAGGGTGAGGCTTTTGGATCCCTCAACCAGGGAGCTCCTCTGGTGCATCTGCCTAAACTACAAACCACCCAGGATTTAGCCATGGCAGTTAAAACATCATCACACTGCTCTACCTATGCGGTCTTAAAGGGCCCAAGATCAAAAGACTGCAATCTCCATTTACATGGAAGTAAATCCCATTGTAATGGTTTGAGCATTGGACTAGGACTCTGGAGATCAGGGTGTGATTCCTCATTTGGCTGTGGAAACCCATTGCATGACCATGGGTGAATCACACACTCTCAGCCCCAGAAAACCCCGTGAGAAGGCCGCCTTAGGGTTACCATAAGTTGGAAATGATTTGAAGGCACACAGCAACAACAAACCCCTTTGCATTCTGTAGGGCTTACTTCTGAGGGGACACACGTACAATTGTGCTGGAGATCCTTTCTTTCTGTGTGTAGAAGTGCACTATGTAGATATGTGTGTATGCATGTGCTTGTGTATGTTTTCTCTGTCTAATTTTCCCTCCCCTGAAATTAACAAGGCTCCTAATTGCAAGGAAACCCCCAGGGAGCAGAAGGCTTGCAGCTTTCCTCTTTCCTTGGAAAGTAGGGAGAAGAGGAAGTGGGTGGAGAGCAAACCGCACACAGAGGCACCTGTGCCCTCCAGTGCAGCTGCCTATGCTAATTTTAGGCATTTCAACTTTGACATAGCCCCCTGTAAAAATGCCTTTCAGAGTCTGCCTTCTACATTCTTCCACCTCCTCCTCGCACCAGAGTATTATTGCTCATGTGGAGCACAGGCAGAGCAGTGAAGGCACCAAGGAAAATCTTCTTGGGGAAAAATTTGGAGCCTGTATTTTCCCTGCAACATTACAGACATTCATGACAGACTTAATCTGTGACAGACTCTTATCAACCGTCAAAGACTATTTATGTGTTATGGAGCTATCCTGCAGTTTCTCTAAGAAGTTTGGGGAAGGCTGGTAGAAGAGAAGCTCAGCTTCTCAGTGGAAGGACATGGTGCCCGCTAATAATCTCTAGCCACTGCTAGAATCAAAAGCTAATGTGTTAGCATTATGATGGGCATTTCGTGGTAGTGACAGTCAAAGAAAAGATGCGCCTTGGAACCTGTTCACTGTTCTATGCCTTCACACACTTTCTGTATATGTTGGAGAATATGCTCTGGAAGTCTGTTGCAAAATCTGGAGAAAAATGTATTGATATTCCACTCCAACATTTTACAATTACTGCTTTTTATTATGCATTCACATAGATTTCTAGTCTGTCTGCCTCTTCCCAAAGTCGCTGCCAGTCCTTTCACATTTAAATTAAAAGAAAAATGGTATTTTTAAAAAAAATGCACGTGAACACAGGCTGGGAGCTTTGAATTTTCCTTGGAAGACTAGGCAGTTTAGAGATTATACTTCTTCTTGCCTCCTCAGCATTTATGCTGCACTTTTTTGTATTCATTAACGCTGCTATTCATACAATGCTGTTATGATTTCATTGAAAATTAATAATCCCAAATTGTACCAGGAAGGAAGGGGAGGAGATCAGGGGACAGAGAAACTTCTACATCTACTAGAAAATTCACAGTTGAAGCAAGACCTGAACTGTAGACTTCCAAGCTCTTAACATCTGCAAGTCAGCCCTGAACAACTTCATAACGTCAGAGTGTATGATGGAGTCACCGACTCTGTTGCCTACACATACATTTGCGAAATGTTATTGTCACTGCCAATCCTCCCATACCTGCCTGGGACCCTCATCCTCCCCATCACCATAAATTCTGTGCCCATGAGGAAAGCATCATGCTTCATCTACACCAAGATAAGGATGGCGATTGTCTTCCTTCTCCCTGATGTCATGATGGCATGGACCTAGTTGGCACTAAGGAACACAAAGGGTGGATGGAATTGACAAGATTCTGTGGCAGCTGGAAATGGCCAAGTGCCACGTACGAGAACACAATTGGCAGCCGATGATTTATAGAAACCTTAACTGTACTTGAGGAATTAGAACTTGTCAGGATTTAGTAAAACAGTGTCTGTCCTCTGTATTTTTCTATAGAAGCCAACTTTCTCCTTGGTTTGGCTTAAAACCTTGATTATTATCCAACTGTGAACCCAAATGACAGAAGTGAGAATTACACAGTGTACAAGAAGAACAATTATAATTTCATGTTTGTCATTGTTGTTTATACAGTGACTAAAATTTCCTGCACACACATTGAAAAATAAGACAGTCCCTGCTGATGGCTTTAATAGATATAACGAAGTAGAATGTTGAAAATGTGCAACATCAAAGGGAGAAGGAATGGAGAGGGGCGAGGAAAATACTCATTGGTGGTTGAATGTGAATGTAACATGGCTTATTTTGTTTTGTTTGCTATCTTTTTAGACTAGAAATTTGAAACAGGCTTTAACTTGTTTCAGACTTGAGACTGTCATTCCAGAAGGACAGCAGTGAAAACCGAAGTATTTATAAACAGAAGAATGCATTGAAGCGTCAGCACTCTCTGTCTTGTGGGGATGTGTGTGTACAATGCTATTTGTTTCCCACTGCTGATGATTTCTCTCAGTGATCACAGAACTGTTAGGCACTTTCTGAAGGTCCACTGTTCATCATTCTTTCCTCACATCTTTTATCAAAGTCACTGAAATTTTCAGTGTGGCAAATTAAAACATTTCTAGTATTTCATAGACAGAATTGGAGATTTTAATACTCATAAAGAGTTTGAATGGATTGATTTCGCAGTGCTGCACAATGATTGTTGTTGTTGTTGTACACCTTCAAGCCATTATGGCAACCCAGAATGGTGTAACATTTTGAATGTTAAACGGTGACTCTGGAGATCAGAGTTCAATTCCCTGTTCAGTAATAGAAACTTACTGGGAGTGCATCTGCACAGTAGAAGTGATGCACTTTGACATCACTCTATAGTGCCATTCTATGGAATCCTGGGATTTGTAGTTTTACAAGGACTTTAGGCTTCTCTGCCAAAGAGTCCTGGTGCTTCACAAAACTACAGGTCCCAGGATTCTGTAGGACAGGAGCCATGGCAATTAAAGTGGTGTCAAACTGCATTATTCCTACAGGGCAGATGCACTCCAGGTAAGCTTGGGCTTATCACATATTCTCAGCCTCAGAAAACTCTGTGATAGGGTCACCATAAGCGGCAAACAACTTGAAGGCACACAAGGTGAACCTATCATGAGGTTTTCTTGGCAAGATTTGTTCAGAGAGGGATTTGCCTTTGCCTCCTTGAGAGGTCAAGTGTAGTCTGAAACAGGGGAGGAGAGGGATATAGTGCAACATCTCTCCCAAATGTCACCCCAATTATGACAGTTTTATTCTATCAGGCCCTTTTGCAAGGCAGTTCTTTACATCAAGAAAACAACTTATTTTGCTAAAATTTCTATGCATTCAGCTTTGTTCTGCTTCACCTTCCTCCCCCCTGCTAATTCTTTTTCCTTTCTGTTGACCTTTTCCGTCATGGTTCAGCCAGGCCTGACAACCTTTTTTTCCTCTCTGAGTCATTTTTTGTCTCACCTTTTGGTTTTACAGTTGGGGGTGGGTGGGAAAAGAATGATGGTGGTCTCATGCTAGGGGACAAAGACAAGGATATTTCTGAGAAGGAGAGAGATAAAATGCTGGCCAGCAGCAGACCCAAAAATGGAAACAAGCCGCAGCAGCATTGTCGCCAGAGGCAGAGCATTGTGTATGTGTGTTGCTGGGCGTGTAGGAATGTTGATGGTGTAGTACTTGGTTTCACGTGGCAAATACCAGCTCGACAAAGGAATGCATATATATTGCTTCTGATGGAGATTTGGAATGGAACAGTTTTATCGAGAAAGTGCCAAGGGACACTTAGAATGCAGAAAGTTCATGGGACTGCAGGTATAATTTTTTTTAAAGAAAAATTTTTTGCTGGTCCTGATAAAAGCTTTCTAAATGTGAAGAAAATAATTGAATAGAAATACATCTCAGGTCACTTTATTACCACCACAGAGCTGGGTGTACTCTACACACAGTTAATCCAAATTTTGGCTTAGGAGAAGCTGAATTTTACGCCTGTTCTAATCACAGCACATGGGCACATATTGGCACATTTTACTGCTTCTGCTGCTTCCAGGGAAAGGTATTGCAAACCTTCAACCTTCAGGGGCTACCATCTTGTGGCTGAAGAACCTTGTTGTTGTTGTTGTTAACTCCAAAGTTGGCCCAACTCATGAAGACCCTGTGGATGAGACGTCTCCAAGATCCTCTATCCTCCACTGCTCTGCTTAGGTCCTACAAATTCAGACCTGTGACCTCCCTGATTGAGTCTTTCAATCTTTCAAAGTCTTCTTCTTTTTTTCCTACTGCCTTCTACCTTCCCTAGCAATATTGTCTTTTCTAGTGAGTCCTGCCTTCTCATGATGTGGCCAACGTACGACAGCCTCAGTTTGATCCTCTTGGCTTCCAGGGAGATTTCAGGCTTGATCTTTCAAGGACCCATTTGCTTGTCTTTTTAGCTGTCCATGGTATCCTCAACACTCTTATCTAGGACCACATCTCAAATGTATTGATTTTTTTAATTCTCCAGGTGTAACAATATGGGTCTGTGCTGGGCTTGGTTGCAGAATTGCACCATAAGCACACCAGTGCGACTGTATTTGAGCATTTCCCCGGCCTTTGCATCTCCTTTTCTTTGGCTTCCCCATTCAGTTGAAGGGTAAATTAGAAGGAGCTGCCTCCCCCGCTGAGAACATGGATTTCTCTCAGTCTCTTTATTTCTTCCTCCTTCTTTTTAAATCTTGGGACATGGTTCTACTGCTTTCTGCCTCTGTAGCTCTTTTGTTTCAAGCTGGTAGCTGCTCTGACAAGAAAGCATTATAGAAAAGTCCCCTAATGGGCTACAGCAGTGGAATGAAAGCCAGCCCAACGCCTTTTCCATGCAAGGGCATAAAGGCGCCCCATTGTGTAGCCATGACAGCCATTTAATTGGCAGGGGCTCTGGGTCGGGACCCTAGGGCAGCCGGCAACTCAAAAACTCCTGCCCCTTTTGCCACACACCCACCACCACCCGTCTATAGCAGCTCAAGCAGAGGCTGTGGGAATGGTGAGGCGTTCACTCGAACACCCGCCTGTTGAGATACTGAGAAGCGGGAAACTCCTTCTTCCTATGGGAGGGAGAAAAGATGAGAAGATGGAGAGATTCAAAGCACCATTTTGATCTCTGCCTGTCCACCAGTCATAGGAAGAAGCAAAAAGCTCTGCACAATGTCCTTTTTCCAGTCTGTCTTTTAAGTTTTCACCTTCCTTGCATCTCATCAATTTTATTACATGTGTATCACATGGGAGACAGTGTGGTGTAGGGGTTTGTACATTGGACTACGACTCTTGAGACTGGGATTCAAATCCCTGCTTGGCCATGGAAACCCACCTTGGAAAAGTCACATTCTCTCAGCCTCAGAGGGAGGGAAGGATAAACTCTGAATAAATCTTGCCAAGAAAACTATGAAAGGTTTGCCTATTGGTTACCGTAAGTTGGAAACGACTTGAAGGCACACAGCAACAAAGGTGGTATACATGGTTCTTTCCTCTCATATCTTATACTTACAAGAATCTTGTGATACGTAAAGAGATTGACCAGCCCATGGATAGCCAGTGAACTTGATTACTGAATAGGGATTTGAACCTGGATCTCTGATGAAAGCCCAGTACTGCTAGACCTACACCAGAACCTTACTCATGGATCCTGTCCATCTTCACAGCTCCTGAGGGATCAAAAACATGGAGTGGAATCTTGTTAGTGACATACAATAGCATAACCTCCCCTCACACCAGTCCATGTGCTTTTTTGATAACTGTGGAAAAGAGGTATTGAATACTTCCTTGGGTAGCGAGACACCCCCCCTCCACATGCAAGGGACTTTTTCAGAACTGAAGCATCTCCCCGTCATGAATTAATGGTCAAAGGAGGGAAGCAGGGGTGGGTGGGCTCTGAACAGCACCCAGCTCCACATATGTAGCCAGGAGAAAAGAACTGAATTTTCCAGTTTCCAGTGAGTCACTGGGCTTTCCGCTGGAGTTTCTAGCACTTCCTGGAGATTTCGGAGAATGGCATCTGTCCTTTTGTTCCAGCTGTGGAATTGCCATGGGGATGTGTGCTGGAAAGGTCCCTTGCACTCAGGGTGGGAGAGCTCAGAAGTAAGTTGTTGGGGCATATAGGACCTTACCCAAAGAAAGCAAAGGCTGCGATGCTCAGGATGTTGCATTCCATCCCATATACCACTTTCTGTATTTGCCTAAGACAGTGGTGCAGGATACACAGACCTGAGCAGTTTTAGCCTTATTTCCATCTCCCCCCCCCCAAAAAAAAACCATGCAGGAGAGTGTTTTGTTTGTTTATTGAAATGGATGACCCATCATGTGCAGTTTGGTTGAGCCTTTGCAAGATGAGAGCATCTACTGTACTCCCATAAAATATCTTGTTCTGGGAGCTACAAACTATTTGTTTTCCACCCCTTAACCCTGTCCCATTCAAATCACTGTGCTGCCCTGCACTGTCTGGCTACTTGGTGCTGTTTTCTTAAAAACCTGCTGTGCTATGTCTCAATGAAGGGATCTGTACCTCCTTATATCCATCTTCAGCTGGAAATGGGCACTGTATAAAACAGTTAGGGTTCCTGCTGCTACCAGGTGCTTGGGCAAAACTCAACCTGTGGAATCTAGAACCGAAAGAAGGTGCCCACCAAGTGAGCAGATATGTCCAGATGATGGAAGGAAGGAAGGTATGTTACAAACATTACAGAAGATGGGGAAACTTGATGCCTTCCAAATGACTGTAACTTCCACAGTATCCAATCAACAGCAGTGTTGGCTTTGGTTTATAGGGGTAACAGTTGAAAACAAATGGAAGACTGCCTACTTTTGCACAACAGTAATGTTTGGGTTTCTCAATCAGTCTACTTTATTGAACTGATTAGTAAAAGTGTAATCTATCATATCATCAGAATCTGGGATTCAAAATGGGCCAAATTCATCACTGGATAAAATCATGCCCAGGTTGGGCCACAGCATGCGAAATTCTTCCAGGTTCTGACTGCCACAGATTGAGGTCTCCACATAGGACACTGCGTTCTCCTGAGTCAGGCCACTGGTCCTTCAGTGTTCAAACTGAACAATGTATTTGTTCAGTCAAAAGTTGCCATCCCCAGAGAAAGCTTTGGCCCTACCAGAAGCCATGTTCAGTCTTCCAGCAGGAGCTGAAACTCTGTGGGAAAGGTAGGAGTGGCAGTCTATGCAGGGAAAGCCCTTGACAGGACTGGACCAAGAAATTTTGTTTCCTGAAGTGAAGAACACAATAACAGCCCATCCTGGTTCATCTCTTTAATTACTGGATACATTTCTACCCTGGCTTTTCTGTTATAAAGGATGGTCAAGACAGCCAGCAATAACAAAATACAGAATAAAAGCATCCTAATAAAACATAATGTAAAAACAAAATAAAATAAAAACACAGTTAAAGACATATATATGCCAGGCTCAAATGACCAGGCCCTTCTGCTTCCAGAAAAGCAGCTCCAACCAAAAGATGTGCAGATTTTCTTTCCTTCTTTCCTTAACAGACTTATGAGTGTGTGTATGTGTGCTGTTAAAAAAGAAAGAAAACCAGACCAAGTGGTGGGAAAACATAGGAGGCTTATCATTGGAAGACGAGGTCATCTGGACCCCCATAGATTTTTATGAATGGGGCAGGGTGGTTGCACAATAAAACCCTTGTTGGGAAGCACCCTCCAGAAGCCAAGTCACAGCTGGAACTTCTGAAATCTGAGGCATTAAAAATGTACACCTTTGCCCCTTTCTTAATAACTCTTTATCCATTTGATGGCATTCTAAATCTATTGTAAGTCACCTTGAGATGTTTGGTTTGTAGATCGAGCATAAATACTCCAGATAAATAAGTTACACATAAATAAATATAACACAACTTGCGGTCACTAGCATATCTCACTGAAGAATGAGAGAGTGCCAACCAAGGCAATCAGTCAGACTCCCCAGCATTAGCAAAACCCCAGGCGTCAAGTTTTCCCAAAGGAAAAAGAAGTGCGTGGGGATGGATGCATGAGGGAGAAGAGAGGATGTAATGCAGCTGATCTAATTGGGATTACAGCTGAAACTTTCAAACACAAGACATTTTGTATGGATTGTATGCTTCCTGTTGCGTTCCCCCTTCCCTTCCTCTGCACCAAGACGTGCACCCTCATCCGCCTCAAAAAAGGACATGGTTTCCTTAGCAGCTGTGTTCCCTCCTCCTCCCTGTTTCTCCAGAAAAATGAATCCCCCTCCTTCCCCCATCCAGGCAGCCCTATCAGTCCAGCATGCCATAGATATCAGCCATATTCCATACATGCCTTCTATACTCGTGAAGAAAGAGCTGGAGCAAAACAGTTTCATCTGATAATGTGTGACAGCTTGAGCTACTGTTCATTGCTGGACACCAAAGCCTTTCATCAAACTTCTTTCAGATACTTGGAAGCGCCTGGGGAATAAAAGTGACCGAACTGTAATCTGCTCATTGGGAGCCATTTTGGGCGTGCCAAAGCAATGTGGGCACAACATGAAAAAAGTTACTTGATAGGACAACCAAAGAAAGACATGAAGAGAGACATTTCCAGGATGATCATGGGAAGGAAGGGTTAATCACACTTTTCCTGTGGACAGTGCCCCCCCTTTCTTCCTCCACATGCCAATTAAGTTTCCCTTTCGGTGCCAATGGAAAGTTTTTCTCTAAGCTTAACTTCATGGACTTCCACAATGTTTCCTTGAGAAGGGATTGACTTCAAGGGTGGGTGGTAGGTGGGTGTTGATGGATTTTCTTGATCTTTGCATGTCTCCCAGTCCCATATTGAGGCACATAGGGAGAGGTACTTAGTGTCGGGCTGAGTCAGGAAAAAGGGAGCAGGACTGAATCTAGCTTTCTGCCCCTGCAGCCATACTGCTGAATTCTATCCCTTCTCAGCATATTCCACACATGTATCGTCCCAACTGTTGGAATGGTGAGATGGATATGGAGAGGTGAAATGGCAGGGGTCAGAGTTAGCAATATTGAAGAAGGACTTGAAATGTGTACAGAGTAGATCATGTACAGTTAGCACTGAACATAGAAGGCATTAGTACAAAATGCATTACTTGTCCATTGTCATTCCTAGCTAGACATTCCAGCATATCTGGAAGGCACCAGATTGGCAAAGACACAGTGAAAATTAAACAGGAGCTAAACTTATTATTATTATTATTATTATTATTATTATTATTTATATAGCACTGTAGATTTGCACAGCGCTGCACATAAAACAATAAATATCAGAATCTAAAACTGTGCACACTGTTTCAGGGATATTACAGTCAGCCCTCCTTATCCACCAATTCAAGCATCCACGGCTTGAAAATATTCAGAAAAAGCATAAATTCCAAATAGCAAACCTTGATTTTTCATTTTATTTTTGTTATGCCATTGGATTGAATGGGACTTGAGCATTCATGGATTTTGTTATCCACAGGGAGTCCTGGAACCAAACCTCTGCAGATAACAAGGGCCCACTGTAACTAATTATGTTAGTTTCTTGGAGTAAAGCCATCAAATAATCTTCTATGTAGTACTAAAAAGAGAGACAGATTGATTTTAGATATTGTTAGACTTTATATGGTTCACAGTAACATCATAACTGGATATCTCTGTACATTTATTTTATGATGATTTTAATTTTGACGAGGTCTTCTGAGTGGCACAACTAGAAATGTTTTGTACGGGTAGGCACTTATTATATGCCACTTAATGGAAGTTTTTTCCCCAATGGTACTTCCTTAAAGTGTGTGTGTGTGTGTGTGTCTTAATGCATAGTTTAGTACCTCATAACATCCCTTCTATGGTAACCCTGTGCCCCTTTAAACTCAGATGTACAGTGGTACCCCGGGATACGAAATCACCGCGTTACGAAATTTCCGGGATACGAAAAAATTAGATAGGAAAAAACTGTTCCGGGTTACGTTTTTTTTTTGGCTTACGAAAAAATTTTTGGTGCTTTTCGGCGCTTTTTCGCACGAAATCGCGGCTTCCAGCGCTAGCGGCTATGGCTTTTTCGGGTTGCGAAATCTTTCGGGTTACGAACGGCACCGCCGAACGAATTAAATTCGTAACCCGGGGTACCACTGTAACCCCTACTGTGTCCATTGGGGCTTAGTTACTCTCAGGTAGGTATGATTAGCATTACAGGCATGGGATCCTTTTACACTACCCAGTAATTGCACTATAATTTCATTTTAACTGCCATGGTTCTGTTCTATGGACTCTTGGGATATGCAGTTCCGGGAGGAGTATTTAGAAATCTCAAGTAGAGAGCTTCAGTGCCACACCTAACTATAAATCCCAGGCTTCCATAGGATACAGCCATGGCAGTTAAAGTGGAATCATAGTGATATAATTATGTAAAAAGGCCCTTAACCATCCTATCATAGCTCAAAGTGGTTTAAATTATAGGCAAATAGTGGGTACATCGCATGCGCGCGCACACACAATCCATTTCTGTCTGACAAAGACATTTGTCTTTAGAAAACATATCCAGGGATGGCTGTGTTGGCCATATAGCAAAGTACAACAAAATTCTCAATCCACAAAACATTGATACCTTTATTGGCCCAACCAAAATGTATAAAATATATGTTGGAGCTTTGAAACATGTATTTTATGCATTTTGGTTGGATCAGTAAAGATATTTCTGCTTTGTGGATTTTGTAAGTTACTGTACTTCACATTTGTCTTTGTGCATACTCAACCTATGGGATGATTTTGGATTAATTACAAGAGATTTCAAGCAGAAGTTGTAACCTCAATCAATCAATCTTTATTTATGATCAAAACACCCATCGAGGCATACAATAACTTAGGCCACATAAATGGAAAGGTTGCATGACATATAAATCAATATAAAATAGAGAGATTACATTAAAATACATTAAAATAAAGGAAAGATTATCATGTTCCTTATTACTTACACTTAGATCCAAAATCTTGACTGAAGATTTGCCTGCCAACTTAGTCAAAATCTGTTTCAGGCCCTACAAGCTGACTTAACTTATAAACCTTTATAATATTGTAATAGCCATAAATTTACATTGTTGGCCTTCCTTGTTCCTCCATTCCAGGAGGTTAGTTGAAGCCTAAGACCATCACAACACCTGCTAGATATATATCTAGCAGCTACAGTCTTCAACTCTTCTACAGAGCTTTCTGTTGTGTCCTCCTTTTATTACTTTGAGTTTTGGAAGTTTTGATCCTAGGTGAGTCCCACTAAGGCAGGAAGGAGGAGAAAGTTGAATTAAGATGGCTGTGAACATGGCAAATATTTCCGTACATACAGAGAAAAGTTACACTTTCTTTCTTATGGAGGGAGGACTAGATCTTCCCAACAAACATTCTTCCTTTTTTATCTCATTATCATGCAGACACCAAGATCTTGATATTCAGTTGTTGTTTTCCCTTCCACCCATTTTTTGTACCATCTTTTTGATGAGATCTGGAGACCATGCAAAGATGCGCTTCTTTTAAAGTGTCCTTTTGGTTGCCCAGATGCAGCCATTTCATGGATGAGGAATTTTGTACACTACTGTTGTTTTTTATATGAAGTCACTGAGTCATTTTGGATTGGCCTGGGCCTATACAAAAAAGTACAGGCATTTCTGAAGTGTTTTTCTATTATTGCATGGGGAAAGGTTTAATGCTTACTGCCATACCTCTTCCTGAGTTCATTTCCATACTAATAAAAGCCTGTAAATGAAGGAATTTAGTTGTCTTTTCACATCCATTTGCCTCCCTGGAACTATTGAAAGCAAATGGTTGAGTCATTTTAGATGGTGATGGGCCACAGACCTTTTACAACAGATGATTTAATCCTGTGGACCTATCCTCAGCCGGATGACCTCCTCACTTGCTCACTGTGAGAAACTGTGTCTGCAGTCTTAGGTCTTTGTTCCGGACACCTTTTCAATGCTTGATGGAACCTGATGGGAGTCATTAGATGTAAGGAAGGAGATGTCACAAGAGGGGATGAGAAGAACTGGGCCAGAGAAGCACACTTAAAATGTTTGGACAACAAAATGCATGGTTTAAAATGGAGCTTTGCTGTGGTGGGGAAAATGAACTCTGATTTGAACTGGAAATTGCAATATTGAACTCAGCATTTCTTTCCTAAAATGTGAAGCAAACTGAAAAAGTGAACTTGACTGGAAAATCAATTCACATTTACAAGAAAGTAGATTAACACATTCCAATATTTTGCAATTATATAACCCAGTACTAAAATTGACATGTTATAACTCCCCTCCAGGTGCCTGTGACATTACCGAAGCCTTTATGAGTCACTGAAGGTTGCGTGAATCACAGGGGCAATAAGGCCACAGGGACCTTGTTGCAGTAAAATATAAAAAAAGGTATCAGAAGCTTGCCAAAAACAAACTCAGTGCTAGCCAGAATGGTCCCACAGTTTGAAAGGGCAAAGAAGAAACTGAGGCAGCAAAAATAGGCCAAGTACTCAGCAAATATCCATCTTCAGTAATCTAAGCAAGTGTGACACCAACATGATGTTTTTCCTCCCTACATGAATATTATTGAATTGGGGGTGGGGTGGGGAATAATTGGATGGTCTACTGCATATAAATACCTGCCCTGATGTATAAGTCTAAATTTTAAGACTACAATCTGTGTCTGTTTAAGTGAGAGTAAATCCCACTGTTCTTCTAAGTAAACATCCACAAAATTGTATTATTAGTATAGCAAACTGGAATAAATTGCATATTTCTCCAATAACTACCTCCTGGCTTTGTTGTCTGTTCTTTATCCTCTTGACTCTACTGTGATTACTTTCAAACTGTAAACCCCTTGGGGGCAAGGATCTATTTTCTCATGCTTTGTAATGTGCCATGGGCATTTTTGGTGTAATGTATTAAGAGCTAGATTTCTCTGGTGTACTCTGGTTTATATATTTTGCGCTGAAAACAGAATTTTTAAAATTCCAAATGTTTTCATATCTCAGCTGCATTAAGCAGCAGCTCTTACCATGTAAGCAGGTGCTGAAGCTAGGGATTAAGGACTCTAAGTGCAGAATCCTGTAGGTGACATGTGCTAGCATAACCTTCATTTATACCAGTGTGCGTACTGTTTGAGTGTTGTGGAAGATGGTATCCAGTGCCACCCTCCATGATGCCTGTCATTATGGTGTGCAACTCAGTCTCAGCCAAAGGCTGCGATGCAGCCACGTACAGGTAAGTCCCATTGACCCTCATAGGTCTTTATTTTTTAGTGGAGATATATTGAAATTGCTCTTGTCTGTCTGAAATAAGAAACAGGAAGGGAGGGGGGAAGACAATTGAACTCAATGGGGTTTTCGCTTCTGTAAACATGCATAGATGCCATGGCACTGCTATAACATACAGGCATCAGTAATGCATCTGAGCACACTTTGTGCTATATAGGACAGTGCCTACTTTGGTCTCCAACATGCATCAGGTTTAAATGTAGCAGGATCCTTTTGAGAGGGATGGCATTGTAAAGCGGAGAAAATGGATTTCACAGTGTTCTATGGGCCCTGAAAGTGACATCCAGCTCTGTACGCTTCACAACAAGCTCTTTTGTGAGATGACAGGTCCTCGAAGAAGTCTTGGCACACTCCCCAGATGTTTTCTCATTTGGCTTTGATAAATTTTGCTGAAAAACCTCCTTTCAGTTCCTGTAGGATTGCTCAGAAACAGAAGCTGCCATTCAAGTTCTGTAAAATGTTACTATGAAAGGTTAAAAATAGCTCAGCTGGGCCCTCCTTTGTGTTTCGAGGGAGCCTTAAGGTGATTAAAATGGAAAGGAGTCAAATACTGGGTTTATTCCTTATCTTCCACTGACCTTTTAAAAACAACTATTTACAAGCCAAGACCTGCCTGTTAGAGTCTGTGTTCCTTCCCCCACCCCACTTCACATTACAAGGTTTCCATGTTTAAACTAAACACAATGCTCCAGTTAGGGTTGCCAGAGTGCTGCTGTACTTTTATTGGTTAGGTAGAAGGGGGAATTTTAACAGGTGCTGCTGGTCATGCAACCAGGTAACAAGAAGCACCTGCTCAACTTCCCTCTTTTACACAACCACTAAAGGTAGCACAAGTATAGAATGGGGGATACATGGCTCAGCATTACTACATGCAAAAAGGTCCTTGGGGTTATTGTCAGTCATAAATTGATCGTAACTTTATTTTCAGTTTATGCAGTGTGATGCCTCAGCAAAAAAAAGGCAAATGCTATTTTAGCCTGCATTAATAGAAACATAGTTTTCAAATATTATTCCCACTATATTCTGCCTCATCTGGAGTACTGTGTCTTGTACTGAAAACCTCATCTTAAGAAGTGTATAGTTAAGTTGGAGCAGGTTCAGAGAAGGATGATAAATGGTATGGAGAACAAAACAGATGAGGAAAGGTGGAAGAATCTGGGCATTTTCAGCTTGGTGAAGTGAAGACTGAGAGGAGACTGGTTGTACTCTTTAAATACATCAAGGGCTGTCACAAAGGGAAGGCAGCAGGCCTGTTCTCTGCTGTCCAAATGGTAAGACTAGGTCTAATGATTTAAAGCTACAGGAGAGTAGATTTTGATTCAACATTTGAAAGAACTATTTGACAGTAAGAGAGGCTTGGAAATGTAACCAGTTGCCTAAAGAGGTGGTGGAATCTCTTTGGACATCTTCAAAAAGAGGCTGGACATCAACCTGCTGGAGATGCTTAGATGGAACTCCTGCACTGAGCAGGGGGTTGGACTTCATGGCCAATGAGGTCCCTTCTGGCTCTATGATTCTGTAGTTCTATGTTTCTGTAGTTGAAAACTCATACCTTGGACCATAGAAATATTCTGCAGAAATTCTTACATTTTTCTTGCAGGACAAACAGGGCCCTGGTTCCTAACCTGATTTTGTACTCTGCTAATGGATGTGCTGTAACTTCTTTAGTGGTTTGATTTTGATCCAAGTTGGCTCAAAATGACTGAAAGAGATATAAAGTATAATTGAATGATTCATGGATACAATGAAATACAATGTGCATTTTATATTTCTGTCTAAAGATGATAAAATCGGGACACTTTCCATCTATTGTTTACTATACTGTACCAGAATACAGTGCAGTGGTGTAGTGGTTTGAATGTTAGACAAGGACTTTGGAGGCCCAAGTTCTAGACCTCATTGAGCTATGAAATTCACAGGGTAAACTTAGGACAGTTGTAGTAACTCTGACTCTCAGGTACAGCTTGGAGGGAGCTTTTTAGAGCTGATTAGTTATTTACAAATAATTCCTGTTTGCACTAAGTTGCAACCAGGTTATATTACAGTTAAAAAATCCACACCTTTCCCAACTGTACCCTTTTAGCTACTTTTATGATTATGGGGGTGTACCCCATCCCAGGGATCAAATGGTGGCTCATGCTTGTGCCGCATGATCTGTTATGGATGCCGAAGGGATGACAGGATGGACAGAAAGAAGCTGCATTTTGTATCACAAGCTTGCAATTTGTGGCTGTCAGATATTGTTGTGCTAACAGTATGTGTTTCAGTTGTCTTTGAGAAGTGGGGAAATACTGTTTTTTTAAAACTGTAATTATATCAGTAACTATTTGGAATGGGGTGCACAGAACTATAACTGCAACAAGTTACATTTTAAGCACAACAGTTGTTATGAAGATAAAGTGGGCAGGAGAAGAGCTCATTAGAGTAAAGATGAGATGTTAGTGTAAATGATTGTAAATAGCATTGTTACTTGCTTAGCTTACCTCCAGAATAATGTGCAAAAGCCAGCTATAACTGTACTGAGTTATGTGAAGTGTAAGTGGCAAAATGTTACCAACTCCCTTTTCAACCCATCAGTTTCAGTGGGTTCTTTGCAACCACAGTTCATTGCTACCATAATTGTCAGTCTGCAATCGGTCAAAAAGTGTGTGTATGTAACCAGGATTGCCTATCCCTGACTTTGATACTTCCAGGGTCTCACCAGCATAGGACTGTGTATACATACCAGAGTCAATGAGCTGTATAGGGCAGACCCCCTAGTTAGGTGAAAGAATGTAGACAGGGCACCGCCATTTTTACGTACTCAGTACATACTAGGGTTAGGGAGTGTCTAAAAAGGATGCTCCCGGGCAACCCTAGCACGTACTGAGTATGTGCTATCAGGCCCATCTGGACAGGACCTTTATTCCATTTTAACTCTGTGTAAGGCTGCAAATGAATGTGTATGATAACTGTGTATGACAAAACAGCTTATTCTGATGCCTGTTCATAGCACTTTATCACATGACCCTCATTGTCACAGTGATTGTGTTAATGAAAGGAAGTGTATATATACTAGATTGGGAGCATTCCCTACCACATGTCTCTTTATTTGTGCTGTTTCTGGTCCTGTGTGTTCTCTTCTACCTTCAACCCTGCCTCCCTGGCCTACCTCCTATCCAGTGTGATTGGGAGCTTATTGATGGGTTTGTCCCAACATTGGCAAGGTGCGGGGTAACCGTGCTTGTAAGGCAAGGTGATGATGGGAAGGTGACGGTGTCGTGAAATAGGTATTGCTAAAGGTGCTATTATCAAACTTTTATGATGGTTTAAAAGCCGCGTGTGATAAGGTCCATAGAAAGAAATTCATCTCATGTATCTCTTGAGATTCCAAAGGTCCTTGGGACTTGTGTTTTTCAAGTGGTAGCTTTCCATATAACAAGCATCTTTTGAAACTGAGGAGTTTCAAATTCAGTTAGTCATGTGGCTAATCTGGGCAGTGTACTGATAAAAGCAGAGAAGTTAGATCTGCCAATGAGCACATAATGCCCCAAACTTTGGGTGTGCCCTGAAGTTGGTCTTTGGAACCCAGCCTCTGTTGAGTAGTGACACAATAAAGAAACAACACACCCAGCCCTTATACATACACAGGCAAAATACACAACAGGTATGCAATAGTATTTTCACGTTCCAAAGAATTGTATTTGAATTTCTAACAAAACCATAACAGACAGAAGATTGTCCATACATCATGACAGCAATACACAGTGTTTATAGGCACATATGAGGCTGTAAATCTCAGGGTTATCAAATTACACCTTTTGAGACAGCAAATGTATTTTTAACTTTCAAATGGACAGCTGCTGTATACAGTATGTGTGTGTGTGTGTGTGAGAGAGAGAGAGGGGGGGGATGTGCCTTCAAGTTGCCTGTTGACTTATGGCAACCTCATTAATTTCCTAGTGTTTTCTTGAGCAAGGAATACTCAGAGGTAGTTTTGCCAGTCCCTTCCTCTGAAATGTAGTATTCGCTGGCAGTCTCCCATCTGGTACTAAGTACTAACCAGAGCTGACCCTGCTTACGTGCCAAGATCAGGTGCAATCTGGTGCCTTTAGGGTGCTTAGGCCCACACAGATATTCTGTTGGAAAGAAAGATCCAAAACACATTGCAGAAATAATCCAGTTTGAGAGGATTTTAACTATCCTGGCTCAGTGCTAGGGAATCCTGGGAATTGTAGTTTATTGTGGTACCAGAGCTCTGACAGAGAAGGCTACATGTTTTACAAAACTGCAGTTCCCAGAATTCCCTAGCATTGAGCTAGAGCAGTTAAACTGGTCTCAAACTGGGTTATTTCTGCAGTTGTTTTGGCCCCAGGTTACTGTACATAATGGCAGACAGAACACCTTATTTTATTTCTTCATTAAGGAACTGATGCCCCTCATATCCAAGGTATTTGAATCACTCAGAACTGCCAGATGGGAAAAGAAACAAACACTACAGAAATGTCCCAGTGAATTCTATCCTTGCGTATGCATTTGATCTTTTAGGAGTGTCTTGAAAATATATCTGTGGAATGCTGGGTTCCCTGTGCCCAACAGAATTACAGTTGAAGCTGGTATGTTTTCTTAGATGAGATCTACCTCACATTAGATTATTTGTCCATCTAATCTAGAATGGGCTACTACTCTAATTGGCTCCAGCTGTCCAGGGTTTCATATAAAGAATGTTTCCCATCATTTGCTCCCTGGCTTTTAATGGCGTGTGCCTAGGGTTGCCATACGTCAGGACCTCCAAACCAGGACAAATGTAGGATAAAATTTTCAAATGTAGGACACTTTTTTTTGTGTCCTACATTTGAATAGGAGCCTCGCTGAGGGGAGGCTTTCCCTCCGGGCCTGGGCCCTGGCCTTGTTGCGGCAGCGGCAGCAGCGGAGCCCAAGCAGGGAGGGAATCCTCCCTTCAGGGAGGCTTTCCCTCCCGGCCTGGGCCCCGGCCTTGCTGCGGCGGTGGCGGAGCCCAAGCAGGGAGGGAATCCTCCCTTCAGGGAGGCTTTCCCTCCCGGCCTGGGCCCCGGCCTCGCTGCGGCGGTGGCGGAGCCCAAGCAGGGAGGGAATCCTCCCTTCAGGGAGGCTTTCCCTCCTGGCCTGGGCCCCGGCCTTGCTGCGGCGGCAGTGGAGCCCAAGTGGGAAGAGAATCCTCCCTTCAGGGAGGCTTTCCCTCCCGGCCTGGGCCCTGGCCTTGCTGCGGCGGCGGCGGCGGAGCACAAGTGGGGAGGGAATCCTCCCCTCAGCCCGGGGGCAGGGGAAATCCCGGGGGCAGGGGTAGGGTTGCCATAAGTCAGGACCTCCAAACCGGGACAAATGTAGGGCAACGTTTTCAAATGTAGGACACGTTTTTTTTAAAAATGGAGGACATGCGAAAAATTGAGGTTTTTTAAAAAAATCTTAATATAAATGCATGTTTTTTAGGCATGATCAAAATGGAGGACATTTTGACATTATTCCTAGACAGATGGCAGAAATGGACTTGCCCTCGGGTTCAACTGTATTTCTCAGAAGTGTGTACTTGGGCAAGGGACTGTGGTTTTTCTTCACTGCGCATGAGTTTGTAAAAATCACAGCAAGTTACATTGGCCGTGCCTCAGAGGCTTGTTGATATCAATATCACCACCATCATCATCATCACCACCACTATAATTGGCCAAGAATGGCAGACTTGTTAGCATTCAAATCGCCATAAATACACAGAAAATGCACTTGCATATATTTAATAATAAAAAATAATTAAAAAAAACAAGGCAGGGGTGTATATATTTAATAATAAAAATTAATGTAATAAAATAAAAAACAAGCAATAATAAAAATTAATAAAATAAAACAAGCAATAATAAAAATTAATAAACTAAAACAAGCAATAATAAAAATTAATGAAATAAAAACAAGCAATAATAAAAATTAATAAAATAAAAAATAAAAAGCAATAATAAAAATTAATAAAATAAAATAAAATAAGTATTTTATATTTTTAAAAATAATTTAAAAACCCCAAAAAACCAAGGCAGACCTAATGGCCACTGACTCAGCTTTCCTCCAACTCCTCCTCCTCCTCCTCCTCCTCTGCCCCAATTCTGCCCTTCAAGGCACCCTTCCTCCTCCTCCTTCTCCTCCTCCTCAAGGCTATGGAATCCTGGGAACTGTAGCTCTGTGGACCATTCAGCCTCCTTTTGTCAAGAGAGCTCTGGTGCCACAAGAAACTACAATTCCCAGAATCCTATAGCACTGAGCCATGGATGTTTAAGGGGGGGGGGGTCAAACTATTTCTGCAGCCTTTTGCTACCCCAAAGCCCTTCCTATTTACAAGCAAGGCAAAATCTCTTCCTTCCAAGCCATTGAAAACCAACCCAAGAGGAGGGCTGATTGCTTCTTTCTCATTGGTCAGCTTCAGGGGAAATTTGCATATTACAAGTAAAGGTGTTTAGGATCTCAAAAACGATCCTGTGATAAAGAATTACAAGAATACTGACACGGTATGAGGCATTTAGACTCCCAGTGAAACATGAACGATTTATGGCCTTTTTTTCCTCACTGTAACCTGGAAAGTAATGCCTTTTGCAAGACATATATACCAAGTGGGCTGGCAATAGGTCTGAGTGGCAGGTGTCCTGAAGACCTGCTCTCTAGGCTGAGCCAGGCAGGGAGACAGGGAGGGTGGGACACAGCCACGGGGAGGGAGGGGTGGAGCTGCCTCCAGGGCCTCGCTGGGGGGGGAGTCCTGGGGGCGGGGCCAAACCGGGGTGGGACCGTGTGGCCCTGCCCCAAACTGGGAAAGTCCCGCCCCCAGGCAGGACATGGCAACCCTAGGCGGGGGCAAACCGGGGCAGGACCGTGTGGACCCGCCCAAAACTGGGAAAGTCCCGCCCACAGGTGGGATATGGCAACCCTACATGTGCCAAGCACTGAGCCCCATTCCTGCTCCTATATGGTTCATCCTTTGTCACTGCTGCAGTGGAAATGCACACATTTACCAGTTTTGAAAAGTTACCTTTTAAATTTTAAATCCCAGAAGAATACTTTTTTGGACTATAATTCTCAGTACCTGGAGGATTCTGTGACCTGTGGTTCAAATAGCCTTTCCAAACTTTGAGCAGAATATGTGTTAGGTGGCCAGTAAGGCATATTAGAAATAAAGATTGCAATTTAGGCTGCAATTCTATACAAAGTGTGTACCTTTGCATGTGTTTCAGCCTTCAAGTCCCCTGTCATTTTATGGGCACTCCATTAATTTTTCATAGGGTTTTCTTAGGCAAGGAACGCCTTTTGCCAACTCCTTCCTCTAAAATATAACCTATAGCACATGGGATTTGTTTGCAATCTTTCATCCAAGTACTAACTTTCGTTGTTGTTGTTGCTGTTTCGTGCCTTTAAGACATTTCCAACTTTTTGTGACCCTATGCATTTTCATGGGGTTTTCTTGGAAAAATTTGTTTAGAGGGGGGGTTGCCCTTACCTTCCTCTGAGGCTGAGAGAGTGACTTGCCCAATGTCACTCAGTGGGTTTCCATGGCTGAGTGGGGATTTGAACCCTTTTTTTCCAGAGTTGAGTCCAATGCTCAAACCACTACACCATCTGGCTTCCCACTGAATTCAGTTAGATATCAGAATAAACAAATGAAGCAGCCTTTTCCTGGCATTTGACTATAGCCCCCCATCATCCAATTAGTACACATGTAGGGTGCCAGCCTAGGGCAGACTGATGTAAAAGATTTCCCTTTTAATTGAATAAAGCCATTACAAAAAAGCAATGTGGAGAAATGTGAAGTCAAAGGCTTTCAGGGTCGGCATCCATAGTTTATTGTGGGTTTTTTGGGCTATGAAGCCCTTTAGAACACAGCCTCATAGCTAACCCCCCCCCCAAAAAAAAAACAATATGTAGAAATCTTGTATTTGATCAAAATTCAGAGATATTGTGACAATACCTTTATTATTCCAACCAAAAAACACAAAATGCTTTACATGAGCTATTGAACCCTGTTAGTTTCTTCATCAGACAAAGATGTTAAAAATCATACAGGAGGAGAAAATTAATTTGGCCCTGTAAAGTCCATAAATATTTTGCACCCAAGCCCAATGAATCTGCTGGCTCTCCCAACAGTGAGCAGGTGGCTGTAAAAGGGAAGTTTCTGCAGGACAGATCTGGCTCATGATCAGCCTGCTGAGTACTGGGGCCCTCTTATGGACAATGCTTTTCCGTAAGCCTTTGGTGTAATAAATCCCTGAGTTTCCCTATCGCTCATCCTGAGTATTGATTTACAAAATCAGTCCTTGCCTAAGAAAACCCTTTTAGTCTGTTGTAGCAAAACAACAGAGGTCTCTGGCACCTTTAGTACTAAGAGATTTATTATAACATGCCATTTTGTGGACTAAAGTCCATTACATGTGGATGGGAGTATATAGTCTTCATAGGGTCAGGTGTATATTAACAGTGCTGCATATGCTTGGAGATGGGGAATTGACATGCAGGAGGTACAATTATATTGTTAACAACACTGACTGTTAACACACAAGTATCTTGACAATAGCTGAGATAGTTCACTCTCTCTCCCTTTTGAACGCTGCATCTTGATCACTCTCTTTCCCTGTTGTTTCCATTCTGTTGAATTTTAAAATGTATGCATCACCATGGTGCACATTGATAGTTAAATAATATCCATTAGTACTAAAAATTATTCATAAGGCAGAGTTCCAAGTGCCCATAAAGTAGCTAATAATAGTAACATAATTATTCATATAGCACATAATTTAAGCATTAAGGGTTTTGTATACAGTATGACACTAACCTTCAAAACAACCTCCAAAATATTGTTATTCTCCTATTATATCCTACGGCAAGGACGGGAATCTGCTCCAAATGTTGATGGACTGTAAATCTCAGCATTCATCCCCATTGGCTATGCTAGGTAAAGTTGCTGGGAGTTACTGTCTACCTCTGGTGCCCTGCATGATTTCCCCCCCTTTTCTAAAGGTTGAGAAGGAATGCCAAGAAATAAATAGACAATGTGGTTTGCCTAAGGCCACCTTTAACTGCATAAAGCCACTACAGGATTTTCTGGATGGCTTGTAGAAAGTTTTTGCCTTAATCATTGCACTGTGCTGGTCATTAACACACATTTGAAGAGTTAGCTGGGATTTGCTAGGATAACTAGTTATAAGCAGTTGGAATGGAAAGACATTAACATGAAGGAATTATGGGGTTGTGTAAATATCAGTGTTGTGTTTCAGGTCGGCCAGGGTCAAGGGCATGTTTATTTGTGCGTTAATCTGTAAAGGAACACAGTGGGTGGGTAATTATTTACTCTGTACAGCTTGTATCCTAGGGCACCACTACTCCTAAATGCTCCCCGAGTAGCACACACAGCAGCCTCCACTGAGAGAGGAGAGCTAAAACCCAGAAACCGTGGAATAAGAGCGTTGTATTTTTCACAAAAGCAACTCAGTTCCATGCTTCCTATCTCTGTCTAAGGATGTAACAATCTTGACATTCAGATATATGTCTCCCATAGCTTTCAAACACCGGGCAGTGTGATGTAGCAGACAGTGTGGTGTTCTTTGGCTGAGGAAATCCAGGTTCAAATCACTGCGGAACTATAATGGGCACTGAGTAACATGGCCAAAGTCATATCTCTTCGTCCGATGTATTTCTTAGAGGAGTTGTGAAGACAAAATTCAGCCATTTCTATCGTGAGCTTCATGGAAGAAAGGAAGTACACGTGTAAAAATAGCAATGCATGAGGTCCCAACATTTTCAGCAGTAAAGAGGCAGGAGACTTGGGATGGTAATCTAGTAGCTCTTGGCTACTTTTTTTTGTTGTTGATGTCTTTTTACACCCAAGGCTGGAGTCCTCCCTCTCAGATTTTCAGTTTCCCAGTCTTCTGGTAGAGTCCAGATCTCTCAACTGCAATGATTCAGCCACTGTGTGTCACCCTGAAAGTGAGTGGACAGCTGGTCAGAAATAAATGATGTGTTTGTGCATATACAATATCTATGATGGCATGCATTGCCTTTATCAACTGAAGATGGTGGGGCAGGAGGAACAGAGCTAACTTGAACAGCAGAAAGTCAATGCTCATTACAGATGGCAATTTATAGAATCTGCCAGAGCATCTTTGGGGTGTATGTATATGATTTTTTTGTTTTTGACTTCTTTTTTATTATTTTACAGCAGGGGGAGGAAAGTTTATTTTGAATATGTAAATGTAAACTAAGTTTTGATGCTGGAAGGACAGTTAGATCAGACTTCCCTAGCAAAAAAGGATTCCTGATGTAGCCACACTAGTGTAGTACACACATCAAGAAAGCGCCATACTGAGGAACAGATGACATTGCCTCAGCATTACAGCAAGAGTGTCAAGAAGTCTGTTGATTATTGCAGCTGTGTGTCTTTCCATTAGCCCCATTTTTAAGATATTCATTATGTACGTTCTAGATGACCCAACTGCCGAATTGAGTTGGATGTTTGTTTGTAGGCTGGAGTTTTTGTGTTGACTTGTTTGCCTCCTCCCAGCCCTTAAGCTTTCCTGTATCTCAGCCTTCGACTCTTACGCTGGTATGATTCAATTCAGACAGGCAAAAACTGATTTCAAAATATGGCTAATTCCCTCTCTTTTTCACCTGGGTGACTCATACTCTCATTTCCACAAAAATAAGAAATTATCTCAGCTTTAAATGACTGGATCAAAGGTAGACTTACCATTATAATTTGCGATCTGGAGTCAGAAAATAACAAGCTGCCACCTCTTTGCACTAGAGTGTGCTAGACTGTTTTATTTCTGTATGACCCTTCTTTGCTAGGGAAGTCTGATCTAGGCTGTTTTATTTCTGTGTATGAGACCCTTCTGGTTGTGCTAAATGGAGCAAGGCTTTTCTGTGCAGACTGAAGAGAGGGAAACACTGATTCTCTGCCCCAGCCTCATTCACAGTGGGCATTGGCAGTGTGGGGACATGAATCCCTCCCATCTATGATGGGTTTCTTACCTAGCTTCTCCAGTGCGGATAAAATAGTTGTGGGGCATTCTCAGGTATGTGAACTACCCACCTTGATATGCTCCTCTACAAGTGCAGTTGCTCCAGAGCTGAAGAAATGGATTTGTTTTTGGTACCACAACTCTCAGAACATTTCAAGGCCAGTATGTCGGGGTGATTCTGTAGTCCCAAATAAGTCCGATTGGCACTATTGGTATTGTGTGCTGCAAGAAGCTGTGGAAGCAATTTTCCCCCCTGTAAAAAGTAAACCTCAGGTGCCCTGGGCTGGGTGGGAGGCTAGAGAGACTGTATTAATGCGTGTAGGGAGGTGCCGGTGGCCATGGTTCCTCTTATCTCAGCCCCGGCAGAGACAAAACGGCTCTTTCTCCCTTCAGCTGCTGGGCTCTGACTCACGTCTGGGTCTTGAATAGCAGCCCTGCAAAGGACTTGTCACTGTGACAGGGGGACAAAACCCAGCACTGCTGGCTCCTTGCCTTCTCCAGCTTCCAATCCACTGGCTGCCCCCTTCTCCACCCACCCCTGTGCCCAAGCTAAGCAGGACCCCCAGAAGCTACCACCCAAGTCTTCAAGGCTGTAATCCATGATGATCCTTATTATGTGACAATCCAATCCACGACATCTGAGAAATACATTCCATTTAGCTCCAGAGTTTTTCCTTCCCTTTCAGGTAAAAGGGTACAGAATGGGCCCCTTGTAGCTCCCTACCTAAGGGGTTGAAGAAGGGAAGTGAGGGGGGGGCAATGAGATTGAGACTTGGACAGTGGTAAACACTTCCTCCAGGACTTTCATGTTCCCTTCCTCCCTCTTGCCCTCTTATCTCTTCAGGAAGGGGCTTGTAGTGCTTGGCTGCAGTTTGCCTCCCAGGCTGGAGCCGTTGGTCTGGACTGGGAAAATCAGGCGAGTGGGGAGCTGTCATTGCCACCCACCCTCTCCTCCTCTCCCTCCTTTTCACTCTTTCAGGACAGTGGTTACCGGCCAGAGTGGGTGCATGAAGGCCTATAGACAGACCTGAATGGATACATCAATCCTGGTTTAGGATAATACATGAATCTGGACTCTCAAGGATCATGCCCCAACTCTCAAAGTTGTTGGAGTGCAGTTCTCTTGGGCTAGGCTCAGACTGATGGACTTGTAGTCTCAAAAGCTGGAGGGCTTCATGATTATGGTGTGAAGGTTTGAGCGTTGGACTATGACTGGGGGGGGGTTCAAATCCCCCTCCAGCCATGGAAACCCACTGGCCAGGTCATGCTCTCTTAGCCTCAGACGAAGGCAAGAGCAAACTCCCACTGAACAAATCTTGCCAAGAAATGACTTAAAGGCACACAACAACAACAACAACAGTAACAATCATTTGAGATGATATGACAGCCCCATATATGTATTTGAAGGGGTTCATATTGAAGATGGAGCAAGCTTATTTTCTGCTGCTCCAAAAAAAAGGACACTGAACAATGGATGCAAACTACCAGAAAAGAGATTCCACCTCAACATTATGAGGAGCCTCCTGACAGTAAGAGCTTTTGGGCAGTGGAACACACTTGGAGAGTGGTGGAGTCTCCTTTGTTGGAGGTTTTTAAGCAGAGGCTGGATGGCCATCTGTTGGAGGTGCTTTGATTGTGAGTTCCTGCATGGCAGAGGTTGGACTGGATGAACCTTGAATCTCTTCCAACTCTATGATTCATTCCCCAGCAGTTCTGTTCCCTGTCCTTCAAGAAGACTTGTGGCAAAACCCTTTCAAGACTTTTCTGCTGTGGAGTAGTCAGCAAAGTAGTCAGCATGGCTTGCTACAATCCCCTCTGCCTCTTCCCCATCAATAATCCACCCATTGTTGTCCAGCCAGGATATTGCCCTGAGGCCCTTCACACAAAGGGGCTTGGAGAGCACAGCAGTTCCATCCAACCACAATGAAACCCCTGTGTCCCTTTTCCTCCACTTCCAGAGCTATCTGAGGCTTCCTTCCCCACATCCCAAAGGCCAGTTTCTCTGTGGCTGCCTCTGCAATGCAGAGGTAATCCAATTTGACACCACTTGAACTGCCATGGCTCAGTTATATGCTGTTCTAGGAATTGTAGTTGGTTGTGGAAGCAGAGCTCTACAGTTCCCAGAATTCCATAGCATTGAGCCATGCAGTTCAAGTGGTGTCAAACTGGATTATTTCTGCAGTGTGGCAGCCTTGGACTGACTAGTGGGCTGAAACAATTTTGAAATGTACAGGACCTTCTGGGATGACTTATTTAATGCATGTTTAATTGTTGAATAGATTTATTAATTACTCAATCGATTTGTAAGCCACCTTTCAAGTTAAATTGTTCCAGTGGGATCATTTTCTCCTCACCCCTCTCAAAAGGCATCACAGAAGCCAACACAAACCTTTACACTTTGGAATCCTGAGCCCACATTTCTAGCCAAGTTGGCCGCACATGCATTTCTGTGCCCTCATACTCTTCCCCCATCCCTCCCTGAGTAGGGTGTGCTGTGTGGCTGTATATATATTCATAAGGTGCCAAAGTCCTGTTGTGTTCCGGGTACAACAACCCCTGGCCAGCACCACTTCTCCCTTCCCCCCATAACAGTTGCTTTGGGCTGTTGATTTGCCGAAACTGTTGGTTGTTTGATTTATTTGTTTGTGCCACACTTGGCAAAAGAAGCTGCCCAGCCAGTTTGATGGTGTGTCAGTTCTGAGGCAATCGCAGGAGGCTTGTGGGTTTGGAAGGTTCGTGTTTAACTCTGATGAACTTTGTAGATACAAAGGTACACACCCAAACTGGGGCCTCCAGTACTGCAGAAAATAGTTCAACAGTGTGAAACCCAACATCCCCCCCACACACACACACTGGATTCCATGTCAGTAGGTTTTCTTGCAAGTGCACATGTGTGTCTATGTATTTTTTTGTTTTTGCAAAATGCAAAATGCAAATGGAAACCATGCCATAGGGTCTGTGTGGTTCAGGCAGAATGGACTTCCCCAGCCTTGTACCTTCCAGATGTCTTTTTACCACACTTATCACCATGGTGGGACATAATGAGAGTTGTAAGTACAATGCATATAGTAGGTTCCAGGTTGAGGAAGGGATTGGGTTTATAATGGGAAACCTTGGGGCAGATCTCAGTTGGTTAAAAAGAACTCCCAAGGTGGCCTTGGACAAATCACTATCCCTTAGCACCACCACTACCACCACCAACAAAATTTTATTTATATCCCACTTCTCCAGCAGGTTTGATTGATTGATAACCTTGTGCATCCTCCCCTGTTCCTCCTCATTTCATACATGAATGAGGCGCACAGAACAAATGCAGGCCCAGAATTCTTCCCTTGTCCCATAGATTTTTAAAAAACTGACAACTCAGTGTGTAAAGAACTCCTCCAAGGCATTATGAAGTAGTAGTTGTGTATCCAAGTGCCCACCCAGGAAAATCCTGTGACTAAAAAGCGGCACTATAATTCCTTTTTATTCATGGGATAATCATGGGATGTTTGCGATGTTGTGCGACGTCATGTGATAATCTTTGCCAAATTGCACAATATTGACAGGAGCATCCTGCTATGCTCCTATCATTTTTCTCAGTGTGATAAACTTCCCAGTTTTCATACACCAAATGGTGATAAAATTGACAGATGCAATATCATGAATTAACATGCAGTGTCATCAATGAACCAAGAACAAAGATTTAAGATTGGAAGTTTCATGGATTAATGCTTGGATAGTAATGTTTGTAAATTGTATGTGCAACTCTTTACACCCTGATTATGTTTTGTTTTTTAAAACTGCTCTCACTTTATTCCAAATGCCAGGCTTTTGTATATAACAGAGAAGCTTCCACACACAAACCATGAGAATAAGAAAATGGAGTATCAGTGACAGTTTGTTTAAAAATGCCTTAAACTTTTTTTATATGTCAAGGAATTCATCTCTGGAATCCTGCAAGAGAAGCTGTTTTTCTCTTCACATGCATTCTGTTTACTTATTTACTTACTGTTTCTGCCTTGCTCTTCTGGACTATGCTGCTGAGAGCCAGTGTGATATAGTGGCTTGAGCCGAGGCTGCATCTACACTGCAAAAATAATGTACAGTAGTTTGGCACCACTTTAACTGTCATGGCTCTGTCCCATAGAATCCTGGTATTTGTAGTTTGTTGTGACAGAGAAGGCTAAATATCTAACAAAACTACAAATCCCAGCATTCCATACCTTGAGCCATGGCAGTTAGTGGTGTCAAACTGCATTATTTCTGCAATGCAGATGCATCCCAAGACTCTGGTAGACCAGGGTACCAATCTGCACTGGGCCATAGAAACCCACTGGATGATCATGGGCACATCTCAGCCTTAGAAGAAGGCAATGACAAGCCTCCTCTGAACAAATCTTGCAAATGCACCCCCCTCCATGATAGGTTTGCCTCAGGGTTGCCATTAAGTCAGAAATAATTTGAAGGCACACAACAATAAAAACAGCTGTGGTACTGGACGACTAGGCAATTGCTTAGCCTGGACTGCCTTGACTGTCAGCTGTAATGCTTCCACAATTAGAACAGGGCAAAAGAATCCAGACCTGCTCCTGCATTTGCCTGTTTGCAGCAGTAGAGACAGTTGTTACTCCTTGTCATTGTCATCATTACCCCCCCACCACCACCTTTTTATTTGTTTTGTATCTAACTTCAAGTAGAGCCTGACATATGGTGAACCTAAGGTGACCCCATCATGGGTTTTCTTGGCTTGCCACTACCTTCCTCTGAGGCTGAGAGAGTATGACTTGTCCACAACCACCCAGTAGCTCCGTGGCTGAGTGGGAATTTGAACCCTGGTCTTTGGGAGTCTAGTCTGACATTCAAACTATTATACTGTGCTGTCTTTCTAGCTTTCATTTATTATTGCTGTATGCCTTTACACGTGCATGCCCGACTTGTGGTGACCCTAAGGCAAACCTATCACAGATTTTCTGGGGCTGAGAGTGCATTACTCGCCCAAGGTCACCCAGTGGGTTTCCATGGCTAAGCAAGGAATCAAACCCTGGTCTCCAGAATTGTAATCCAGTGCTCAAACCACTACGGCACGCGTGCCAGAAGTGGCACTCAGAGCCCTCTCTGTGGGCACACGTGCCGTCGCCCCAGCACAGAGTTTGCCAGAGTTTGTTACTAGAAAGCCAGAGGGACATGGCACATTGCAATAAATAAGTGGGTTTTGGGCTGCAGTTCAAACACTGGGTCTCTAAAAGGTTCACCATCACTGCGCTACACCATGCTGGCTGTACATCCTTTCACTACTATGGACCAACTGAGGGTGATCAAGATTCAGCAATGGCTCAGTTAGCATGAAATCAGCGGAAATGATAGTACTAATCTCTTCTGGTCATGTATTACCTGTTTGTATTGGTTTTCCTTTTCTGCTTTTCACAACATCCCATTAGGCAGAATTGCTTAGAAAACTAATTTCATTTGGACTGAATAATGCTGTCTGGGGATTTCCAGGACCTACAGTCTAAAAAAATAATGTCTGCAGGCTCTGTCTTACTCCCCTTTCTATATCTATTTCATATCACAGTACTTGTGTGTTGTAGTGGTTTGAGCATTGGACTATGACTCTGGGTTCAATTCCCACTCTGCCATGAAACTCACTGGGTGACCATGGCATGTCACATTCTCTCAGCCTCAGGGAGAGGCAATGGCAAAACTCCTGTGAACAAATCTTGCCAAGAAATCCCCATTACAAGTTCGTGTTGGTGTTACCATATGTCAGAAACAACCTGAAGACACATAACATGCATACATTACTTATGATCAGTTCTCAGATGCTCTAATCTGGGGTGGAAATCCTCTATCTCTCCAGGAGTATTTGGACTGCGTCTCCCGGCATTTATTGCCATTGGCTATGCTGCCTTGGGCTGATGGGAGCTGCAGTTCAGCAGCCTCTTGGAGGGCTGCATGAGGCTCATCTCTACTCCTCTTGCAAGTGTGTGGACAGTACAGAAGCTAAGAAGTTAACATGGGAAATCTGAGTGACAGTTATTTTATCCAGCTGTGATTGAGTTGTGTAAATGCACCTACTAAAGTTTACTCCTCCTTGAGGAGATACAGTACAAAACGAAATGTAGATCTGCAGGGAGGCTGATCTAGATCTTGCAAAACCATCAATGACCTGTCAAGCAACCTGTTTTCCTGAGATTTCATCCCTGTTCTGCCCTTCCTCTTACAATGAAGTTATTATCTGCCACTTTAGCTGTGGAGGAGAAGTGGATTGCTTATTTACCTTCTAAGGGTGTGCGTGAGCTCACAGTTGTCCATCATTTACCTGGCAGAATGCCATCTAGATCTCAGTGAGATTAGTCAGTGGCAAGCAGCCAGGATACAGGGCACCATGACAACTGGCATTTTTCTTACCCACTTCCTCTCTTTTCAGAAAAGTACAACTGGACAGGGTTTGAATGTTGGACTATGAGTTTGGAGACCAGGGTTTGAATCCCCCCTCAACCATGGAAAGCCACTGGCTGACCTTGGGCAAGTAACACTCTCAGCTTCAGAGAGAGACAAAGGCAAACCCTCTCTGAATAAATCCTGCCAATAAAACCCTGTGATAGGGTTGCCTTAGGGTCACTGTAAGTCAGAAATGATTTGAAGGCACACAACAACAAAAATGCTGGGCAGTAGTACCCACACGTCTTTGAACAGAACCTATTCACACACATACACAAAATGTTTTTCAGAATGTTGTTATTAATATATCATGGACACATACATATACATATGCATATACAATGGATACATATACACACAAAGAGACTTTATTCTTCAGCATTTGGAATTTTGAACTCTTGCCATAAAACTTAAACTTAAGTTTACATTCAATACTCATTGGTAACCACGTCTCACCTATCTTGATGTTTGACACCTATTAACACTTTTTATTAAATGTTCAGTAGTTAAATGAAGTTTTACACTTAATAATGCTTGATGTTTAGCACTACTCCTCCACCTCCTGTTGATTAATTCAGTCATTCATATACCACGTTTCCCCCCCCCCCAAAACTGGGATTCAGCAGTTGGATATCAAAATTTAGAACAAATTCAGATAAAATGATGTGCAAAGGTGTCAGTAAAAACATTTAAAAGTTATTGTTACAATGTAATTAAATTTCCAGAGAATTAAAACCTTTTAAGCAAATCCATGTACAAAAATCAAAATATCATAGTACAGTACATAAAGAGAACACTTATATATCCTTGCATCTCCATGCATCTGAGGAAGTAGACCAAGTCTACAAAAGCTTATGCTGCAATTTCTTTCAATTACTTTTAGACTATTTAGTCTTTGTATACTGATAAACCCTTGCAGTCAGTTCCTACAAGCCTGTTGGAAAAGAACAATTTTCACTGTAGGAGAAAGGTAAAGAGAGGGCCATTCTAGCGTTCCTGTCCAGATATATAGCTCTGGCCCCAAAGTATTGTGTGCTAATTTTCTGTGTGCCTGAGGATCATGGGATATGTCTTTTCTTGAGCATGAGCATCCCATTCAAGCTTTGAACCTTGGCTTCAAAAATTATTTGCATGTGGCAAAGGGGGAGAGTTGGATAGTTGTTTTTGTTTTAAAAAAAATCCCAGCCTACTTATGAGGAAGGACATGTTTTCTTACAGATGGCTACTTATCATCAGTGGTTATAGTGCCAGGCAGGAAGTAGAAAGAGATTTTGTAAGAGATAACCATCAAGCATGCTTGTTTGGCATTACCGTCACTATTCCTTTGCTTCATCTTGTGATCCTGTTAGTCAATAGGACCAACAGAAATTAGCTTTAGGGCAGTATTGCTTGTGTCTCTATCCTTCATAAGATGCCTTCCAGCTTCTGGAGGCATCCCAAGTGAGTCTTAGAGCACCACTAGCCGACTCAATGATCCCCAGAAATTTTGCACTAAAAACTTCTATAATCCCTCAACCAACTTGGAATTAAGCAAATTGTATGTAGTTGAACGCTTCCTAGAGGGCAACCGGTTTGCAAAGGCTAAAGGCATAAGATGTAGCCATACGACAGACTTAGATAGTCATTCCCTCTCTTCAGGGAAATATGAGAATGACGATTCTGTGATGTTGAAAGGGAAGTTTCTCAGCATCTAATCCAACTACCATTCCCATGATTTGCGTGGTAGGGAGCAATCACTTTTAACTGGCACAAAACTGATACAGGTTGATAGTGTAGACATGTGCTGCACAGGA
>NC_056523.1:158080526-158101622 GCF_019175285.1 Sceloporus undulatus | reverse complement strand
AATAATAATAATAATAATAATAATAATAATAATAATAATAATAATAATAAGTTTTATTTATAGACCGCTATTCCGCGATGATCATAGCGGTGTACAGTAAAATCGTAATAAAATACAAAATACAGTTAAAGGAGGGAGAAGTCTCGTCCTTCAGGCAGTCCCTGATGTTGCTGGGTCTGCCTGATCGCTCTCTCTGAAGCCAAGATGACAGTTGAGGAGGGAGTTTTAATAGTTTTAACACATTTGGTTGAAGTGTTTGGGGTGATGTTTTCTATAGGAACCTTACCTGTGGGGTCACAACTATGATGTTTAATGAAACATTGATATGTGGATGGTGGGGGTTGGACTTCATGTCTAATGGGTGGTTTCTACATCCAGTAAATGCACTTCTATTTCTCTATGAACATTAAAAGACCTGGGCAAAGTGCTGAACTCTATCAAACAGGTTCAGTACATCGAACAGCACTTTCGAAGACTGGAGTAAAACTGTCGTGGATTAATCATCCCACTGATGTAGAAAACCCCCAGTCTGACTTTATCATTCCCATTGTGCCAATGATTTACTTACCTTTTCACTCTTTCTCTTGTTGCAGTCTGTGCAGGCACTCTAAATGGGTTCAGTGTGACAGGGGACGCCCAGCAACAGTATCAGACGCTTTACAAAATGTACAACAACTGTGAGATCGTGATGGGCAACCTCGAGATTGTGCTAATTGAACAAAACCATGACCTCTCCTTCTTGCAGGTAATGAGGGGATCAGAGAGAAAATTGGTCAGTGCCTCTCTATTTGTTGGGAGAGAGGGCTTCATATGTTGATCTTCATATGTTGATGCATGCATCCTAAGAGGCCGGAAGCTGCGCCAAAGCCATGCTCCGGGCCTAAGATGCGTGTGTCATTTAAACAGCATAGCCCCAAAGCGACCCAAAGCAGCTTTATTTTTGCCTGTCTGTTCGGGCCCTGTGTTTGAAAAATAAGTTTGCAAGGAACTGGTGTTATGCTCACACTAAACTGAATATGCATTCCTCTTGTCTAGCTCTCATAGGTTATAGCAGGAATGAGCAATCTCCAGCCCATGGGGTTTTTGATCCTTCTGCAAGCCTCTTTTTCTGTTATCTCTGACCAGTAATCAAAGAATATTTAAAGAACTGTATACTGAGAATTCCCTACATAGTGTTAAGCTGGGGGGGGTCCCTCTTAAATAGGGAAGTGAAGAATGGAACGATGCTTTGAATGCTGAGTGGAAAAATGGTAAGCATTAAATCTGGTCCCACTCATGTTGTTTTAGCTTTCCTTCCCCTGTCCTTGTCCCCATGCCCTTAGCCCTGCCCAATGTTGGAATACAGACATTCCCCCCACAAGACCCTTCCTAAATTGGAATCCAGCCCCTGGTTGAAAAATGTTCACCACCCTGTTAGAGAGAAAAGCTTGAAAGTCTACATATCTTTCCCTCCTGTTACCACCTGTTCTGTTTTTATCCTCTCCCCCACACCTTTAAACACCTGAATCACAAAAAAACAAATAAATCAGCATAAACTATGAAAATAATACATGAAGGCATGCTATTTTAATCATGTCTATTTTGAACAATCAAATTTCCTTGTATTCAGCGAGGCTTACTCACTAGTAAATCCATTGATATTTGTGACTTTCATTTGTCACTTGTCCGACTGATCACAGGATCTGGATTCTTAGTAGTAATAGTTGGGGTGGAAGTACACAAATATACACTTCTCTAAGTACAGTAATGGCTGGTCATAGATGGGGCACAGGATAGAAGACCAACTGTTCTCAAAAGGGCAGAATGGGAAGTGGATTTGATGCTGTGGCTTGAAGGCTGTGAGGTAAGCAACACTGTTGAGCTGGTTTCTTTTCTCCTTGGATCTTGCTCTATCTTACTTATGCTAGTAGATTTGTTTTTTCTTTTTCGTCCTTCCTTCTTTCACCTGCATGCCGATTTCTAGCCAGATAGGGTCTTCCTCTGACTTATCTTTCATGGGCACCAGGCAGGTAGACAGCACAAGTGTTGGATCATCTAGTCTCTGTCTGTCAAAGAGCCAAGGTGGAGGGTTTTGCTTCATCTTAAGTTGGGAAGCACCAGGCCAGTACCATGACTGAGGGAGATGCACTTTAGGGATGTACAGAAGCAAGGGCAGCGGTGGGCAACTGTGATGGGTCCAGAGACCATGTTTTCTGCCATAGGACCCCCAAGGGCTACATGGGCTCCCCCAAAGTGTCCCTGCTCTCCCCCCAAAAAACAGACAAGAAACTGGAAGTGGATAGATGCTCACTTTTGGCTTTGAAAAGCGCATAATTTTTATCTTACAAAAGACTACTGCTCCCAGGGCCTTCCAAAAGAGCAATTCACTCCTTCTCACCCCCACCAGATTAAGGCAATCTGAAGAGTCTGGAGAGGTTAGGTGTTTGACAAAACAACAATGTGGTGGGAACATGCTAGGGCTAGGGCCTCCCTGGTTGTGCTGATTCATAGAGTTATAGAACCATTCAGTTGGAAGGGGCCTCATTGGGCATCAAGTCTACCCACTTCTCAGTGCAGGATCTCCAGCTAAATCATCCCCAGGAGGTAGCTGTCCAGACTCTTTTTGAAGACATCCAGAGAAGGAGACTCGACCATGTTTCTTGGCAATTGTTTCCATGGCCGAACCACTCTCTCACTGTCAAGAGGTTCCTTCTAATGTTCAAACAAAATCTACTTTATGAAGTCGAAGGCTTTCATGGCCAGCATCCATAGTTTTCTGTGGGTTTTCTGGGCCATGTGGCTGCATTCTGGAAGAATTTATTCCTGATGTTTCACCTGCATATGTGGCTGGCATCTTCAGCCCAGAGAGTGGAGAAGATTCTGATGACACAGAACAACCCAGACAACCCACAGAAAACTATAAAATCTACTCTCTTGTAACTTTAAACCATTAGACCTGGCTTTACTCTCTGGGGCAGCACAGAACAGACCTATCCCTTTTTCTCTATGACAGCACTTGATGTATTTGAAGAGTGCAATCATGTCACCCCTCAGTCTTCTCTTCACCAAGCTGAACAAGTGAAGCTCCTTCCCCCTTGCCTCATATGTTTTGTTCTCCATACCTGTTATCATCCTTGTTGCCCATCTTTGAACTTGTTCCAATATGTCTACATCCTTCTAAAAATGAGATGCCCAGAACTAATGCAGTTTGTAGAGAGATCTTATAGCACCTTTGAGACTAATTGAAAGAACTCGGTAGCATGAGTTTTCATAGACTTCAGTCCAATTCCTCAGATGCTTTTGGTGGAGTGGAAGTCAGGGACAGACAAATATATGCCATAGGCATGTGAGAATGTCAATTCAAAATCAAAATCCTTTGAATATGGAAATAAAGCAGCAAGTCGGCTTTACTGATGGTCGTTGTGGACAAAAACATAGCTATTGGGTATGGAAATAAGGTGGCACTGAAGTCTACAAAAGCTCATGCTACCAAATTGTTTCAGTTAGACTCTCAGGTGCTACAAGAGCTCTCTGCATACTGATTCTATGCACTCTATATCTTTGATAACTGGATGTGTTACTCCAGGAGAAGCCTCACCAGTGCAGAATATAGGGATATTACTTCCCTCAACTTGAAAACTATGCTTCTATTAATGCAGGCTAAAATAGCATTTGCCTTTATTTATTTATTTATTTATTTTTGCTGCAGTCTCATGCTGCATAAGTTGAACCTATGTTCGACTTATAATTAACAATAACCCCAAGATCCTTTTCACATGTAGTGTTACTGAGCCAGGTATTCCTCGTTCTATACTTCTGTGTTTGGTATTTGTGTGTGTGTGTGTCTGGCCTAAATAGAGAATTTTCCATTTGTCTTCATCAAATTTCATTTTATTAATTTCTGCCTAATTTTCTATTTGAATTATGTTCCTGCCTTCACATGGGTTTGCCACCTCTCCCATTTTTGTGCTGTCTGCAAACCTGATAAGGATTCTCTCCAGTCCCTCATCCAAATCATTAGTAAAAATGTTGAAGAGCAATGGCCCTAGGACAGAACTATGGGGCACCCTACTCAAGACCTCCTTCCAGTTTGAAGTCCAGCTATTCAAGATGACTCTTTGCACATAGTTTTCCAACTGATTATAGATCCATCTGACAGTATTTCTATCTAGTGCACATTTAATCCATTTGCTAATCAAAACTTTATTGGGGATCTCATCAAATCTTTGTTGAAACCCAGAAAAATGACATCCATAGTATTCCAACCACTTACTAAAGTAGTGACCTTACTGAAAAAAAGTTATAAGATTAGTTTGGTAGGATTTGTTCTTGACAAACCCATGCTGGCTCTTGTTGATCACTACATTGTCCCTAAAATACTTACAGACCTGTATAATCCGTTCAAATATTTTTCCTGGTACTGAGGTCATGCTGACTGGTCTGTAGATTCCAGGATCCTCTTTTTTGTCTTTATGAGGAGAGAGACATTTGCCCTTCTCTAGTCCTTTAGCACATCACCTGTCCTCCAAGATTTCCAAAAAATAATGGCAAGCGGTTCAGAGGGTACATCAGCAAGTTCCTTCATTTCTATGGAATGCATTTCATCTGGCTTGGCAGATCTGAACTCATTTAGGTTCATTAGGTAATTTCTGACTAACTCTTTATCAATCTTGATTTGCAATCCAGCTTGCCAAGGTCTGTGCTATTGCATGAAAGAACACAGTTATCTTTTGGGGGGAAATTGAAGCAAAATAGGTACTGAGTCATTCTGTCTTTTTATTGTGAACTGTTATCATTTTGCCATCCTTTTTGAACAGCAACCCTACTGCCTCCTTGGTCACTTGCCTGAAATGTACCTGAAAAACGCATTTGTGTTGTTCATTTTCCCCTAACCAGTCAGCTCATTCTGAGCGTTAGCTTTCCTTATACTGTTCCTGCAAGTTTGGGCTACACATCTTTAGTCTTCCTTGGCACCCTTCCTCTCACTGTATATACATATTCATTTTCCTTTTCACTTCCTTCTTGAGTTTGCTGGGCAGCCACATTGGCTTTTTTAGATGTTTCTCATTTTTTTCCTTCCATGGATTGTTTGTGATCGTACTTTTTGCAACTCCTTCTTCAAGAACTTCCACCCTTACAGGCTGTCTTTTTGCTTTAGCATATCTAGCCATGGGATTCCACACAGTAATTCCCTGAACCTTTACAAATCAGCTTTCCTGAACTCCAAGGTCCATGTTTGATTATATTTTTCTTTGCCCTGTCCCATAGTTATGAATTATAGCATTACATGGTCACTTCCTCCTAAAGTATCAACTACCTTGATTCCAGTAATCAACTACTCCCTATTGGACCCCTGGTGGCGCAGTGGTTAAATACCTGTACTACAGCCACAAGATTGTGAGTTCAATCCCGGGGCTCCAAGGTTGACCCAGTCTTACATCCTTCTGTAGGTCGCTAATATGAGTACCCAGCTTGTCTGGGGCAATTAGCTTACACATTGCAGATCGCTTAGGGAGTACTTAGTACACTGACAAGTGGTATAGAAGTGTACTTGCTATTACTATTGCTATTGGCTAGAATCAAGTCCAGAATTGCTGATCCCCTTGTTCCTTCCTCTACTTTTTGAAATAAGAAATTATCTGCAGGGCATATCAGAAATTTGTTATGGAACTTAAGTTTATCACAACTAGTCTCTCAGCACATATCAGGATATTTGAAGTTCCTTGTAACTACCAGTTCTTGCATCTTTGAGATTCATTTCTGAAAAGGATCATCCACCACTTCTTCTTGGTTGGTTGGCCTGTAGTAAACTTCTACCACAATGATTTCATTTATTTCTCTATTTTTACCCAAATGTTCTCAGCTGGCCCACTCTGATCACTCCCATAGATTTCTGTACAACTGAATTTGTCTTTGCCATGTAATGTTACTCCCCCTCCTTTTCTACCACATCTGTTATTTTTGAATAGGTTATACCCTTCAATTGTAATATTCCAATCATGGGGGTCATCCCACTGTTATGCCTATAAATTCATATTTACCTTCCTCCATTAGGACTTCAGGTTTATCTTGTTTATTTCCCAAATTGTGCAATTGTGTACTGATATTTGAAGCTTTGTTTGTTCTCACCTATTAATTTACATCAGTTTTGCTGAAGATCCCATTATATCCCTCAGCTTCTCCTCTAGAATTCATATCTTTGTGATTAGAGCTTACCTTTGGGTTGATGTTTGAATTACCATCTCCAACCCACTCAAGATTTAGTTTAAAAGGCCTCTTGGTCAGACTTGCCATACTACTACCAAAGACATTCTTCCCAGTCTTCATATGGTGCAGCCATCTATAGCCAGTAGTCCACGGTCTAAGAAATGAAGACTATGGTCCCAGAAGCTAAACCTCTCCCATCTACACCATCCTCATTGACTTTTTAGTATCTTACTGTCCCTGTGTAATCCTCTATCCGTCACTGGCAGAATTGATGGGAATACAACCCATGCATCAAACCTCTTCAGCTTTTTGCCCAAAGCTCTATATTCAGAGATGCTCTCCTCATTTTGGCCATGTAGCTGGCATCCCCATGAATAAAGAGAAAGTGACATCCCAGATACATGAGCCAGGAAGACAGCACACTTCCCAATTCTCTTATCAGGCTGGCATGGAGGTGCCTCTATACCCCAAGCTGTGAGTCTTCAGCCACCAGCACCATATTATACCTAGGTGAAAGTTTCTGTGCTGGTTGGGCAACTTCCTACCAGTTTGAGGCAATGGAGATTTTGACTGTGAGCCACAAGACAAGACTGAGATACCCAGCTCTGAATTGCTCAATTGATATATTAATCTAGACCAAGCCTGCTTGTTTGGGATGTGGGATCCATGCCATTATGAGTGGGAAGGATTCTTTGTGGTGTGATTGTGCAAATGAGGCCAACTCATCAGAACTTTCTTTCTTTCTTTCTTTCTTTCTTTCTTTCTTTCTTTCTTTCAATAACAGAGTGAGTTGTCAACAGGTAGCAGTGTTTTCTGAAATCACAGTGTTTTTCCTTGCCCATTCCTTCTACTTGTCACAGGGGAAAGCCATTTTCTCTAAGGTTCAGTTCCACTTAACATAAGATACAGGACAATATTTATCTCTGGACACCTGGAGCAGTGTTATGCATTAAAGCAACCCCCCTGAACCATTACCTAGAATATAAAGAATTGGCAACCACCCCACCCCACACCACCCCTGAACAAAAAAACTGAGTGGAAGGTCTAGAAATGTAAGAAGTGGTTACTTCTGGGTCATATTTTTGGCTAATTTCAGCTGAAGCTGTGCTTTTGGGGCCTGCTGCAGGAGAAAACAACTGATGTATAATTGATGTAGGGTACATCTATGCTGTAGAAATAATCTATCTTGACCCCACTTTAACTGTCATAGCTCTAGTTTATGGAATTCTGGGATCTGTAGTTTTGTGAGGCACAAGCACTCTTTGGCAGAGAAGACTTAAAGGTCTTGTAAAACTACAAATCCCAGGATTCCATAGGTTGATGCTATAAAGTGGTGTCTAACTTCATTATTTCTACAGTGTAGATTTACCTGTGTAGAATTAATAAATCTATAGTGGTTGCAAGATGTTGTTATAGCTGCAGTCCCAAAGAGAACTAGATGAAAATATAAGGGAATAGGATTGTCAGGGTCTTGAAGCCAATTTTTTTTTAAGTGGCCTTATTCAGAGATTTCACATACCAGGAGCCAGGGGTTAATATGCATTAGCTGGATAATAGGACATTATCCTGTAGTGGTGAACTGCTTTTTGGCCTTTGGCTGGTCACTGAAGTAGGCAGAATGTTAGGCTCATAGTAGTTAGTAAATCACATATACAGTATATTTACACCAGGAGATCGATGGGCTGGTAAGGAGTTTAAAACCTGGCTGGTTCTTTTGGAAGGATGGGAGATTGAAAAGAGGTGATTGGGAAGAAGAGGACTGGTGTGAGGAGACTGATGGGCTAGACAGTAATTTAAACCCTGGCTGGCTGTTTTGGAAGGAGATTGAGAGGAGGTGGATTGGAATGAACAAGAGTCAGTTGAGGAGAATGACGGGCTGGAAAGTTGTTTATACTCTGGTTGAGACTCTTTAGAAGGGTAAGAGATTGAGAAGAGGTAGGCGAGGAGAGCTCTAGCTAGTTAAGCAACAGCTACAAACCCGGCAGTAGTCAAAACCATGATTGTCAAATCTCCAAATGTGGAAGGCTGATTTAAGAGTAATCTGGCTGGCTGCAGAAGACTTTCTGGGGAATTTTATCTCAGTGAGGTGAGATTTCTCAGGGAGATGTGCATCGTTAAAACTCCATTCTTGGCAAATATTAATTTAGCATGTGTAGATTGGAATTTAATAGCACTTTTCCTCAGCCCAGAGGGGACCGAATCCTAGCTACTAGCAGAAAGCAAAAGGAAGAAGAAAGTGAAGCTCAGAAATCATTTTTTCTTATCAGAGATTCTAACAAATTGTCTCACTGCAAAGTGACGAGAGCAGACTGTGCCTGATCTAGAAAGCAAGAGGGGAGAGGATGCAACACAGTAATCTGTTGCTACAAATGTTATGAACCATGCAAATAAGGCTGGGGGGTGCAACAAAAGAATGTGGAACTTTTAAGGCAGAGCACGCTTGCATGTAATGGAGGCATGCCCTTTTCTTCATGTATGGGTTGTCTCCAAATACAATTAAAGGAGAAGTGGAGGCAATTTATAGCATGGGGCAGGGGAGTGGGGCAGAAATTTTTATCTGCCACCTCCAACTCACCAGCCTTTCCCACCACCCATTTTCATAGTTTCCACTGAGGAGTGGCTGATAGTGGCAGTGGATGTTCTTCTTTCCTGCCTACCATGTGTCAGGCAGAAACCACTTAGCCACCTCCTTGACTGTTACTTGGAAGTACGTCAGTTTGAAAACACAGATCTGCTCCTTTCATGTTCAGCTTTTATTTTAAAACAATATACAATATTCCCTTTAGTTTCTGTTCCTTGATGGAGTTTCCCAGGAATGCTTCCCTCATACAACCACTTATAGAACATTTTGGTTCTGATTTGAAAGCGCTGTCCTTAAGAGTTCCAGGTTATTTCTCAATCTATCATCAAATGAGGAAGAGACTATGGAAAGCCATTGCCTGGAAATAAACACAGGTCTCATCTCCTGTCAAGTCCAGACAAAGCCCAAGATGTAGCTTGTTTTGAGTAGTGACCATTTGTTCCATTAGCAAAATTATTACCTGTGCAATTTTATAATGGACAGGTGGATGTTTTGATTATATATATTCTTTGACTTTTTCCAGACTATCCGAGAAGTTACTGGCTATGTATTGATTGCCATGAATGTCTTCACATACTTGCCACTGCAGAATCTGCGCATGATACGAGGGACCCAGTACTATGAAGACAAGTATGCTCTCTACATTGTCCTCAACTATGAAAAGAATGTCACACACGCCCTCCACCAGGTGGGCTTCAACCAACTCACGGGTGAGTCAATGGGAAGATTGGAATCTTCTACTAACAAAGCAGTTACTACTGAACTGCTCCTTACTGAATCTTTTCCACTGTGAAATCATTGTACGTAGTGGTGAATAATGGACTGCTTACAGTATTACTAAACTGGTGAAAATGACCTCTGGTTAGGAAGGATGAATAAAATGAGGTTGCTTTGGTATGCCACCAGGGTGCATCTTAAACAATGTGCGCATGACTGTATTCCTTCACTTCCCTCTTGCCAACAGGATCTCACTATGCCATGAGTCCCCAACTTCCTCTTTTAGTTCGTGCGGGTGACTTGGTCATCATGCCACCTGTTTGCCTCCCCAGTTTATCTTCCTGAGGTTTGGCTTGAGCAACTATCTTCAGTGACTGGCCACACAAAGCAGTACTAAAAAAAGATCTCCTTATGCATGTCTTATTTTATTGACATTGATGCATGTCGACTCACTTGGAAGCAGCAATGGGTTATGGCTAACCAACACATGTTGCTTATGGTCGATAAAGGTAAAGGTAGTCCCTTGACATGAATGTCTAGTCATAACTGATTGTACGGGATAGTGCTCATCTCTGTTACTAAGCCAATGGGCCAGTGTTGTCTGAAGACGAGTCTGGTGGTCATGTGGTCAGCATGACTGCACCAGACACTGTTGTCTTCCCACCGAAGTGGTACCTATTCATCTACTTGCATATGCATGCTGTTGAACTGCTGGGTTGGTAGAAGCTGAAACTAGTGATAGGAGCTCATTCCATCATGCAGCACTTGGGCCTCGAACTGCCAACCTTCCAGTCTTCTGATCATCAAAACTGGCGTCTTACCCACTAAGCCACTGCATCCCTACTATCTCAAACTCTGGATAATTTTTAAACTAATAATTTAGAAAAAAAGGGGGGTTATCATGTGGTATATACTATTAGCTCATTTCTCAGGAAGAAGGGTTGTTGTCTACCTCTCCCAAGCTAATTTTCAGATTGCCCTCTACACTTTACACTGCTAAAGTTGTGAGCAGGGGAGCAAAAAATGAAGTATGTTGGCCTGAATCCTGTTGTCAACCTTGACTAGACTGGCAGTCCTGACTAAATTCATCCACTGAATCATCCACTGACCCAGCTGCTGAATGGTGAATCAACACTTGTACAACTCCTTCTTGTTCTGTAGATCTACTCTAGGATCCTTTATAGTAGGATGCATGCATTTGTTCCCTTTTCAGTTACTATGGTAAGCTTCTTTAGTCATTCAGCTCTAGTCATAATCAGAAAAATAGTAAATAGTGCTGGACAGACCATTGTATTCATTGTGCATATCTTTCTCTTGAACTGCTCCTTGCTGGCAAGAGTGGGCTGTACTGGAAAGAAGCCAATGTATGTGGGACACTGGGGTGTTACTGGATGGAGCACGGCTGCTTGGTGAAGAAATAAGATTACTTCAGCAACTGTCACCTTGAGGTAGCAGAAAATACATTCCACTGCTGAGATTTCATACTGTGAGTCCAAATGATCACCACATGTTGTGTAGCTTTTGGGACCACCTAGGCCATGTGGTCTTTTTTCTTCCTCATGACGCCATTCCAGGTTACTCCTGGGATAAACTGTGTTGTGTTTCCTAAATACACATAGAAACACTCCAGCAGCTAGTTATGAACTATTAAATTCATGATGATTCTTTCTTTTTAAGAGAGGGAAAAGGAAAGAAAACCACTATGTCTTATCTGATTCAAATTTCTGGGTATTGGGTGTGGTGTTCTCTTTGATACTTCTGAATTAAAGGGACCAATATAACCCAAGCCTTCCTTGTCACAAGTGAAATGATGGCCACCCTTAGTAAAGAAAACATTATGAGGAAAAGCCCTCAGCCAGTAACAAGGCTGGGTAATAAAAACAAATGGCAAGATTTGCTGGATGAGGTGAAAGGCTCATACAGTCCAGCATTGAATCCTGTTCCCCATAGTGGTTGCCAACCAGCTGCTTTTAGTAACTTTCTGCTTCTAAAATAGGCTTCTGCTTCTGCTCCAAGCATCTTTTATTCTGAGAATTTTAACTCTGAACCTGGAGGTCTCATATAACCCCTGTGACTAGTAGCCCTTGATAATGTCTAACTTCTTTTTAAAAACATCTTTTTTTAGCAGCAACGTCTAAAAATGAATGTTTTGTGAGGAGGTATTTTCTTTTATCTGTCCTTTTTCCTCCATACTGTATTGTTTCTGAACATGGAGAGCTATTTGCTAAACATCTCTTGGCTTGCCACAAGCAAAGGCAGCCATCTTAATTGGCCCTACTTGTAGGCTGCATGAACTGGATGCCTCAAGCAACAGCCGATTAGTGCCAACAGATCATGGCTGGGAAGGCAAGGGGACCACCAGCTAGATTGCAAAGGTCAGAAGAGTATATTCCAGGCAGTCTGCTGTACATCTTGAAAGCTATCCCAGGGATAACCTAGTCACAGTGATCCATGCATTGATAAATGCAGAATACATGGGGGTGCCCTTGAAAGTGACTTGGAAGCTCCAGCTTGTACAAAATATGGCAACTAGATTGCTGATCACAACATCACCTAGAGATCATAGAGCACCAGTGTTAAAGGAGCTGCAATGGCTACCAATAAGCTTCTAGTCTAAATTCATAGTGCTTGTGGTGACATTTCAACCCTCAACAGCTCAGGATCTGGAAGGAAACCCCCCCCCTCTCTCTCTATATATATATATATACACACCTCTTCAAGGGCTGAGGTATGCTAGAAAGCCCTCTTCTCTGTCCCCACCATTGGGGGTGACACACCGTGAAAGGATATGCTGTGGCAACCTAGTTGTGAAATACCCTACTCATGGTGTCAGTCAATGCCAACAGTGGTGTTACTCTGATGCCTAACCAAAACATGTTTTTAAAAAAGTTATTAAAGTCCCTGGGGACTGATTTAATCCAAAGTGGCATGTGTTGTGGTTTCAAATTATTTTAAACTGTTTGTTGTTGATGCGTGCCTTCAAGTTATTTCCAACCTGTGGCAATCCTAAGGTGAAACTGTTTTGCTGGTTTTAATTGTCTTGTTTTTAGTTAGCCGGCTGTTTAATATGTTCTACTCTCTTTAATTTATTTTCTACTCTTTTGTATTATTGGTTAGACTGATTTTCTTGTATAACATCCAGAGATTGCAAGATATAGGGTGAGATATCAGTGTTTAAATAAATAAATAAATAAATAATATTCTATTGCCATCCAGTGCAGTAGTGGATACATTGCTATTACTGTACATTGAAGACTGATCAGTTTCTGGCTTTTGAATGTGCAGAAAAGAGGTTCCCCATTTTGCTCTCTACCTCAACTTGCAAAATCCCAGCCCAATTAGTAATCTGTAGTGATGTAGTGGTGGTGATGCACTGAAAGCAAAGTCTCAGAAAGAGTTTTCAGCAATAGCATAGTCTAAAACTTATACAGTACATTTATTTTTTTTAAAAAGTAATTTGTCCTGTAAGAAATACATCCCACCTAGGCAATTCACTGCCATGACCAAATAAAATGTAGGGTTAAGGGAAAGAAACAACATAAAATTTGAAAATTTCTGCTCTCTAAAGATGTCTCTAAAATGCCCTTAACTTTTAAAAATAACTAAAAAATGTTGCTCATTACATAAATACGCACACAGGCCCTGTTGTTCTCTGCGCTTGTAACAACAATAACAAAAAACCAAGAAGAAAAGGTAATCACATTGCTTTTAACCCATTGCTTTCAAGCTCTGCAATGATTTTTAGTTTCATACTTAAGTTTATGCTGTAGAGTAGAGAGAGAAGATGATTTAGTGGTTAGGGGTGCAAGCCTGTGTTTTGTTTAGTAAGACCTCCCTGGGAAACTCTGGTAAATCATAGTTTTGTAATGAGAGTGTGGGCCTCTATCAGAGAATTGTTAGCCCTTTGCCAACCTTTCATTGGGTTTGCTAATGGAAGCTGTAACAGTTACACAAGATTAATTTACATGTAGACATGCTTTTACTTGTGACTTTTGGGAATTTACTTTGGTATCTGTTGGTAGCTCTCTTCACTGTTATATTTTGTAGAGAAGAGGAACTGAAAGATGAAAGGAAATGTAATTAGATCTATTGGACTTGTATCAATAGTGTGAAATACGGAGGGGGATTTTGAATTTAAAGCTGATATTTAAATGTACTAGTCATCTCTTTGAGGTCTGCTGAAGGAGTATAGGAGCTTGAAATGGTATGCTTGATGTTATTTCATCCTTCAGAAGTAACATTCAGCCACTGGCTACAGATCAAACCAGATCTTAACAGCTCACATCCACATCGAACAAGAGCTTGTTCGCACTGCTGGGACTAACCCTGTGAAAAGAATTTCTAGGAGCTTACAGTACTTGGTCATGTTCTCTTGGATCTTGGAATCTCTCTTCTAACTGCAATTCCTGCATAATCCTGAGTTTGTCATGTTCTCCATCAGTACCATCACCATACCACACACAAATACCTAATTTTTCTAGCCCTCCTAATATATGTTACATATAATAATTTACTGTAAAATACTTGAGAGTTTTCCATGCAAAGCAATATACAAATATTTTAAACAGATAAATATATGTCTTGGAACATAGCGGGGGGAGGTAAATCTTTCAGAGAAACTGCTGCTAAATTTTAGAGACTAGAATAGGTGGAGCTCCTATTACGAAGGTGAGGCAGAAGGCTCCTTTATTGAGCACTGCTCAGATCCATTATCTATAATCCTCATTCTTTCTAAAATCTTTTGCAACAAAATGCCAGAACAAGACAAAACACATACATTAAGCAATTGATGTAATTGTGGTCCTCGTCGTGGTCTTAGAACTTCAGATTTTCAGTGCAAAATTCTAAGCTACATATTGTGTTCTATAATGCAGGCTATTCAAGTTATCTAGTGTGGGAGACTGGCAGCTTACTTTCCCCAACAAGCCAGGAACCAGTACTGTATTTGTGTCCCTTGGCTACAATTGTTTCTTTCCTAAATAGAAACTCACCAGGGACTGGTAGCCAATGGCTCAGGGACTGGCACCATATTATGTATAAAAAAGAAAAAAAAAGATTAATCATTCATTAGCCATAGAGCTCTCCCTCTCTCCCTCTCTCATTCTTTTTTTCACAGATCTTGGAGCAACACAGTTTTTATCTGAGATTACATCATTCTAGTCTGGTAACTAGCAGGAATTAGAAATTCTGACCACTCGAGACACTTAGATATTAAAGAGGCTGAATTCTGTGCCAAATAAAATTCAGTTCCCCTTACTCCACCCTCTGCCTGCAGATTATATACTATCCTGAATAAAAAGACTTTCCATGTTACAAAATTAGAATGGGGCGATCTCTCTATATATGCCTCTATCCAACCAGGACAATATTCAGGGTCTCAAAGATAGATTGAAGAGCCTTGACTGTAGTCAGATGATGGCTTCACAATAAGAAATCATGCTTCTTTATTTCCAGTTGAACATTGGGCCAAATAGTCTATAGCTCTGCTCGTCTGTTTACAAGCCCTTTGAACTTCACATAGTATCAGGGAAGACAGTACCTTTGCCCTCTGATCTGGAGATTTATGAGTTGAAGTCCAATCAGCAGGGGGGAAAATATAGATATGGCAATTAACTCTCAGAATTTGACTTAACTGTCACTTTATCAGTTCTAAGAGTGTGTTTATGGTTCTGTCAAACCATTCTGCCTCTTAACTGGCCAAACGTGAAGTTGCTGAATAGGGTAGAAGCTTGTAAACAACTTAGGGTAGAGTCTCTTTTCAAGGACAGACTCAAAAGGAACGGAGTAACTGAGAAAATGGCTTAGCAAGAAGAGCTCCATAGTTTTGGTCCACCGATGTTGCTGGACACAGCTTTCAGGAGACTCTCTAAACCAACGTAATCAGCAGTGAGATACAATGCTGCCTCTTGTCCCATTTCTTGCATAAAACAAGACTTTAAAAGATCTGTTTTATGAACGACTCCTAGGATTATTTTGCAAGGGCTACATTTATGAACATGCCAGTCACAGTTTAGAGACTCCGATTGTGAGGGATGTCTAAGTACAACACCCCTATGAGATAAACAACAAAAAGTACATATTAAGTTTGACATAATGCTGTGTGACTTCTTAAACTTGACATAGCTGAGAGTCTCAGGACATCTTAGTCTGGCCTTGCTTGCAGTAGAAGAATGTCAACTGTTTTGCAGCTTGAGCAGATGACACTTGCTCAAGGAGACTATGTGCCTTCACCACCTGTCAGTTCACAGCAATCTCATGCATTTCATGGAGTTTTCTTGGACAAGAAATAATCAGAGGTACTTTGCCATTGCTTTCCTCTGAAATATTGCCCACAGCCCCTGCTATTCCTTGGTTGTATCCCATCCAACTGTTAACCAGGCCTGGCTCTGCTTAACTTCCAAGATCAAATGAGATGTGGTGCCTTTACAGTATTTAGGAGATGGGGGCTGCATCTTCACTGCAAAATTAATGCACTCACACCACTTTAACTGCCATTGCTCAATGCTGTGGAATTCTGAAATTGTAGTTTTGTGAGCTATTTAGCCTTCTCTGTCAGACAGCTGTGGTACCACAACAAGCTACAAAGCCCAGGAGCCCTTAAGATGGAGCCATGACCATAAAAGAGAGCTTTCTCCCATGTCATTCCCAAACTGTGGAATAGAATTATGACTGGTTGCTGCTCTATTGCTGCTTTATGAAAAGGTATTGAAACACATCTTTTTAAAATGTTTTACCTTGTTGATGGTTGTTGCTGTATTTCTTTCTCAAGAGATGGTGCATAAATGGAAGGAGACAAACACAATGTGAACATGACATGTAGAAGAGTAGATAGATCCCTTCTTGGTATGATTTAGCAGCATGTGTGTGTGTGCCTTCAGGTCGCCTCTCAGCTTATGGTAATCCCGTGAATTTCATAGGGTTTTCTTAGGCAAGGAATACTTAGAGGTGGTTTTGCCCGTTTCCTCCTCTGAAATACAGCCTAGTTACAGCAGTGGTGTCAGTAGGGGTGCAGGGAGTGCAGACCGCACCAGATGATTCCCTAATGGGGGGGGGGAGTGACACCACTACTCTTCAAACACCTCCTTTTTGGCAGAAATGGGCTGTGGCATTCATCTGCTTCCCTTTAAAATGTCCTAAAAGTGGGTGGGAATGGACTGATGCTCAGTGAGATGAGAAAGGAAAGGCTCCAGAATTTTTCAAAATTCAAATTTCCAAATTTGAATTTATTTTTTTAAAAAAATATTCTTTTAAAAATTTACTTTAAAAATCACATATCAACCAAATCTTCACTATGCATATGCAAATATGTTTAGGTTGTGCATATGATATTGTAATTTGAAGGTATAATTTTAATTTTGCTAGTTGTTTATGTCACAACTATTAGCATTACATTCAGTGCTATATGGGAATTACGATTTACAAGTAACATTCATGCAAAAAAGCATTGTTAAGGATTCTGTATGGTGTGAAATGGGAGGAGGTCAATGGGGGGGAGGTGACACCAAAAGTTAATGCACTGAGTGACACCAACCCTAGGGATGCCACTGGGTTATAGCACCCGGTATTCATTGGCAGTCTCCCATCCAAGTTTCAAATCAGGGCTGACCTTGCTAAGCTTCCAAGATCAGATCTGAATTAAGCCACAATGAATTCACATCATCCAGATGAAGTGCTACCAGTCTTGCAGTGGATGCATTTGAAAACTTCTAAAAAGCAAGTGATCTACAATATAGCTTGTGGCTACAGGAAAGTCTAAAGCACCCGGTATACATTGGTGGTCTCCCACCAAAGTGCTAACCAGGGCTGACCCTTTTTAGCTTTCAAGATCAGACAGGACCAGACAGCCTTTAGGGAATTTAGGCCTTGTAATTTAGCAGAGAGCTCCTATAATCCTTGAATTTAGTGCTGCCATTTGTCGGATCTTGAAGTTTTCTTGAATGACTGGAGGTGGCAGCACTGAAAAGTGGTGTGTGAGAGATGTGAGATCCCTGCGATCCTGTCAGCAGATTTAAAAGAGGAAGACAGAGAAGGAGGAACAGGTCTTTGCTTGTCCTGGGCTCTTCCTGTCTCAACCAACCTGTTTGGTTGATGTTGATGTTGTTGTTGAGCTACTGTGGCACCAAGAGACAACACCTGTCTATCAACTTTCCCATCGCTTGATCTCTGCTGGCTGACAGAGCAAACCTGGGTTGGGGAGACATACTTTCAGAATTACCTGGGCAGCATTCCCTGCTATATGAAAGTGCCTTTGGCATTTTGTGGGTATTGCTAGTATTTTAAAATGTAATTTCAAGCCAAATAATAGCATGAAAAGTATGATAATAGAATTCAGAAATATTGTGTTTCAACTGCTTCTCCCCCCCCCCCCCCTCCCCTGGCTGCAAAATACATAAGAATTGTTGTGTCATCAGAGATTTCAGATTGTAAGAGCTTTGGGAAGAACTGTGATACTTACAAGGGAGTGGGAGGGTATAGCCTACTGACAGTGGAGCAACAAAGAATGGTGATGCTTTGGAAATTTTTGAACAACTTGGTCAATCTTTGGAAAAGATTGCTCAAAACCTGACAAATTGGGACTCTAAATGGTGATCAAGGATCATAAACTGTAGGATCTTGAGAGCCACTGGATAAGAGCCAGCAAAATGTCAACAGAAGAATGGTCAATAGAACTGCCATAAACAGTGAAAGCATCCTTCTAAATAAGATACAAAGAGAATGCATACATATACATGTAAAGTTTATCCCAGAATGAGTTGGTCCTGGCATTTTTTATTCCCAGAGAACAGAGAGGACTGGAACTATCTAACAGATGTAGTACAGAAAAGAAATGAAGTCTCAGGATGTTGAAAAGAAAGATGATTTTATCCTTGAAAATAGCCCAGCCTGAAAATATTTTTATTCCCTTCTTCATGGAATGACAGATTATGGCGGGCAACTGAACAGCTTTGGACACATTTTTTTAGAATCCCTGCAGCTTGGTTTTAACATTGAAATCACTTAAAGAAGGCCATAAAAATGTTTTCAGGACAAAACATGATGGACTATTTTCAAGAATAAAATTATCTTTCTTTTCAGTATACTGAGACTTTGTTTCTTTTACACGCTATATTTTCTATTCTTAGCTGTTTGTAGGTAGATGATACTAATCCATATTCTTTCCTATGAAGAGATTTCTGCAGCTTGAAACACAGAGTAGGTCACTCTCAGTGTTAAGCCACATGAGCAAACCCTCTCCCAAAGAAGGCACAGATCTGTCAGAACTTACGTCTGTTAAGCATTTGTGCAGATAGCAGCTATAAACGTTTGTTCAGCACATTTACTCATATCTAGAAGTTTGTCCTATACCCTTTTAGATATTATATGATTACATACAGGTTGGAAGTTGGATTGCACACACATGACTTACACATGTTTGTAAGAATTTCTAAAGAGAATCCCTGTGCATACATCTGCAGGTGCACAGGGCTTTCATGTACAACCAGGGATCCCACCAAAAAGCAGAGATCACAGTCATGCAGAAGGAGCCCTATGTACAGTTGTTCTCACAAGGGATGTTCTCAGATTTTGTTATCAATACATAGAGGCTGGCCACTTCTCATGGCCATTTCTTTGCACATGTTCATAAAATATCAGAAAGAGATTCAAGGACCTCATCCTGATTTCCCAGAATTTGCTCAAGGACACTTGGGAGTAAGACTCTATGAAATTGTGGAACCCCTGGCTCAGCATGCTGTTTGTTTTTCCTGACAAATCCTTTGGTTTCTCAATTCCAAGTGGGAAAAAGATCACAAGCTGTCCCTTTTGCCTTGCAGAAATCCTCTCTGGGGATGTCTACATTGGGAAGAATAAGCAATTGTGTCATGTGGACACTATTGACTGGAAAGACATCATTCGTGACCCACGTTTCCAGGCAGTGATCCATGACAATGGGGAGAAGTGTGAGTATATCAGCAAGTACTATAGTCATGTGGGAGTGTGTACGTGTTCCCTTAACCTTCTACATTTGTCCAGGAAGCTTTAAGTCCCATTTCCCCCCCCCCCGCCCCACCCGGATTTAACCTGGTGTTGGAGAACATGTAGCTTTCCCAATGTTGCTGGACTAGGAACTTCCAAGGTCCTTCTTGGACCAATCGCTAACATTAGAGCTGATGGGAATTTCTATCCATCAACATCTAGAGAGAGGTATGTTTCCCATGCCTGCCTTAGCTGTTCAAGACTGGTCCCTAGGTTAGGGTTTATTTGACCACTTGGTACAAACATCCCATTCCCCATTAGATAGATTTGGCCAGCATTTGAGCCAAATCTCACTCCCCCACCTCCGTTATTTTTCCCGTCTCCTTTCTTTTTTGTGCCTCACCATCCTCAAAAGCCTAAATTTTGTGGCCTCTTCTCTCATGCTTCAGAGGCAACTAAGAATGCTGCAGCCTGCTTCCATTCCTGCCAGATGCAGACAACTTGCTTATTTCTATTCGTTTCCTTACTACATTTATCCCCCAACTTCATTCCATCATGGGATTCTAGGAGATACACATAGGCTTTGCTAGGAGCCTGTCATTCAGACATTGTCCAGAATCATGCCTCCTTAGTTTCAACAAGATGGCTGCATCCTGTGCCCTCCAACTGTGCCCTGGGCTGTCATGGCAGATTATAATTTACCCCAGGTTACTGAAAGAGTTCATAGACAAGGAAGGATTAGAGCACAGAATGTCCTGGTCAAAGCCCCAGATCCTCTTATCAGACCACACAGGCTCACATGTACTCCACACATAGCATTTCTAAAGGTTATTTATAAAAAGTCAAACAGATGTGTTTTGAGGTTCAACACGCATGAGAAAATCACTGGGGGGTAATAGGCGTTATAGGTTATCTTTGACCCATCATACTAATTATCTCAGTTTCATTGGCTGATTCTATGCTTTTGTTCCCCTCCCTGAACAGGTTCTCCATGTCATGAGAACTGCAACGGCCATTGCTGGGGTCCTGGTCCTGAGGACTGCCAAAAATGTAAGTATTACAGTGTCTTTCAAGCGCTAACCCAAGTAGTGCCTTTATGTGAGAAACTGGCATTGGAGAATGAACTGGGTCAGCTGATGTGCAAGATGTAATGGATGGCTCAAAGTATGGGTTGGGAAAGGGAAGAGGTAACACATGTTTTCATGGCTCTCCCAGTTTGTATGGAACAGGAGATGTGTCACAGCCCCTTGGACAGCAATGCAGGAAGCTTTCTTCCTGGTTAGCAAAGGGTCACTAAGCATTTCCCCTTAATCTGGGAGATATGAACAGAAAAGCTCAGTCTTTTAAACCAATTTAATTATCCTGTCTTAACTTCTTAGAACCATTGATGTAGATTGTGACGTTCACTTTCAGGGCCAGCCCTAACATTAGACAGGGTAAAGCAGTGACCTTATGTGTCAGATGAGGCGGGTAGCAGTGGCAGTCCTCCAAACCATTTGTCTTCTCTCTCTCTCTCTCTCTCTCTCTCTCTCTCACACACACACACACACACACACTGCTATCCAGGTGTGTGTGCCAGAGGTGGAGCTGTTTGTGCCACATGTCATGTCCTGTATTCTTTAAACTAGCCTGCTGCTTCAAAGTGTGGGCAAGGATGA